>NC_052357.1:82997211-83237317 GCF_009727055.1 Benincasa hispida
CTGACGAACGCGTTTTAAGGCCTGTCACGCACCTGCTCTTAACCTAACACAGCGTGCGGCACCCATAGAAAGTACATAATGGAAATGTGCAACCGAAAGCAACAAGCAAGGGATGTTGCAACTTGCGCGAAAGCCGTCGACGAGCTCGATCTCGGTCGAGCTGCTTCGCTCCTTCCCATCTATCTTCACCGGGAAGAGGGGGGAGGCCCTTACGCAGTGTAGCAATGTTGAGGAAGATCAGATGGTAGAAAGAAGATCATCTGCTTGTCTCTTATACACATCTAGATGTGTATAAGAGACAGCAACTCCGATGACTTGTTACCAACTCTGACAACCACTTCCGGTGACCCAACTCCGACGACCACCTTCGTGCTACCAACTCTGACGACCCATTGGCTCCGACACAAACTCCGATGACCAATTCCGACTACAAATTTCGATGAAAATCACCTTCAATGATCACCTTTAAGCGAGAAACTCCGACGACCAACTTGGGACTTTGACAACCACTTTCAACGACAAACTCTGACAACCAACTCTTATACCACCTTTATGCGACTAACTTTGGGCTCCGACAGTCACCTTCGACTACAATCTCTAATGAAAATCATCTTTAATGATAAACTTTGATGACTACTTTCTCTTGAGCAACTCTAGGATTCGAAAACCACCTTTGATGACAAACTTCGACAACCAACTCCAATACACCTTCATGCAACCAACTGCACGCTCCACAACCACCCCCGACTACAAACTCCAGCAAAAATCATCTTCTATAATCAATTTCGACAACCACTTCCGACTACTATAAGACCGATAACTCTTAAAGTATGTTGTAGGGTTGTTGATTATATAAAAAATATTATTTTGTCTACATCAAGTGCAATATTTATACGTAAAAATTTGTTAAAAAAATATTTTTATTTAATTGAATTCACATATCAAATGAGTGTTAAGAATATTTGGACGAAAAGTATGTAACATATAACAAAAAAAAAACCATAAAATGAAAAAAAATTTCTCAAAACATTTTCCAACAAAAATTAATAAAAAATAGAGATTTGTTCTATGATGATTATCCAAATTTAGAGGAAATGAAAGTAAACTTGTTGAAGAAATGTGGTGGCATTCTATTGGTTGTTACGATGATGGGGGAGATTTAATTAAAAAAAATCATGACATAGTAAAAATATAGAGCAACAATAGGAAGAAGAAGAAGATGATGATGATGATAATGAAATTCACGGATAAAAATTAGCTAGAATCAAAAGTTTTGATTTAACTTTGGTTTCTCATTTTATTTAAATACTTCTACAAGAAATGTAATGGGTTAAGTGTCGTTCATCGCCCAAAAAAGAAAGAAAGAAAGAAAAATTTTAAATTTAGAAGAAAAAATTGCAATCCATATTTTATTCAAACAAAAATGAGTAGATTTATTGAATAAAAAAAGTTAAAAAACAGAAATAATAATCATAAAAGCATATTATTGAATAAAAAAATTTTGAAAACTGCATCAGATACCTAGATATATGAACTCTGCACCCCAAACACAAACCTATGGACTTAAACCAATTAACTCTGCATCCCAAACACAAACATATGAACTCCAGATATCCTATCTCAATTTTGCGTCCCAAACAACCTCTAAAATAGTAAATTTCACAAGTCGCTCCCTAAACAATCGTGACTATTTCAATGCTATACTCAACGATGATGACATTACTCCAACTAGACTATATATATATATATATATATATGGCCTGACGAACGCGTTTTAAGGCCTGTCACGCACCTGCTCTTAACCTAACACAGCGTGCGGCACCCATAGAAAGTACATAATGGAAATGTTGCAACCGAAAGCAACAAGCAAGGGATGTTGCAACTTGCGCGAAAGCCGTCGACGAGCTCGATCTCGGTCGAGCTGCTTCGCTCCTTCCCATCTATCTTAACCGGGAAGAGGGGGGAGGCCCTTACGCAGTGTAGCAATGTTGAGGAAGATCAGATGGTAGAAAGAAGATCATCTGCTGAGGAGCTCCGTTTGATCTCCCAGAAGCGGAAGCTGGGCGTCGTCAACCACAAGTCAGTGAATGGGAAAGTCCTAGCAACGGAAGGCCGTGCAACGGGGGGGCTCGTCGTCGCGCTTCCCGTTCTTTCTATTATCCCATTTGATCGGAAACTAAAGCGCACACTCGAAAGTGCTTCGAAAGGTGTCGCAGGTGCGCGGAGCCGGAGCCCGCCATGTTTGTCGAGCTGCTTCGCCCTCTCCCTATCGGTCGAGCTGCTTCGCCCCGATGTCGTTCAGGAATATGAGAGCAAAGAAAATTCCTTTGAGTGCCTTTTGTTGTGGATACAGACGAGCTTTTATATATATATTATTATATATATATATATTATATATCAAATGTCCAACATCATTGTGAAAATCAATTTTAATCGTTGGAAGAGAAACCAAAATTGTGCATGGTCAACTAGTATAATGCCTGTATTGTGAGTCTCGAAGTTAGACATTCAATTATTTTGTTCCACATATTATAAAGAAAAAGAAAATTTGAAATCCAAAATTTTAAAATGCATGAGATTAAAACGCGATTGTTTAAATGGTAACATTGTGTTGAGGGTCATATGATAATAGTTATTATTGTTTATGAATAAATAGTGCATTTTACAATATTTAAGTGTTATAAACTGTTATAAGTTCTAGAGCGATTGATCAAATTGAAAGACAGGGACTTTTCACTAAAATAAATCATGGACAATACTAAAATTAAAACAATTAAATTACAAAATTTAATGAGTTATTAGTAGCTTAGGAATTATTAGACATAAATTTAGAAAGGGTGAGAGTAATTTGAAAAATCAAGAAGGGAAAGTTAGCTCTGAAATCCATTAATTAAATAAAAGAGAATTTGCAATGGATGCAAATTCAAAATGTATAATCTAACGTGTACCTTCAACATATGAAAAATCGTAGATATGACAAAATTGACAAAATTCTTTAATTTAAATTTTCGTTTATTTCATGTTTCAATTTTGCCCTTTTGTCAATTATATTTTTTTCCATTAATTTGTATATTTTGTATATTTCTTGTTTGTATCAATATGAGTTATTACTCATTTTAATTTTTGTATTTGCTACATTTTTTAAAATTATTTTTGTAGTTTTTTCCCATTTTTAAATGATGTTTATTTTATTTTTAAGTACAAATATACAATAGGTTGGGGAGATTCAACCTAACACTCATATTATACTCATTTTGACAAGTTGGTCGTGTTACTTAAATAACTAGCCATTTTCAATCATGTATCAAATGTATCAGACATATACTAGTAATGCGTCGAGTTTATCAAAGGTATCAAATGTATATCAATAATGTATCAGGTGGATTGAACTTTTTTTTTCTACTTTTGTAAAAGTAATAAGTTTGGATTATGGCCCCATTTTTAAAATTTATTTTATCAAATCTAAATTAAATTATAAATGGAAGGTTTAAGACAAAAAAAATAAAAAAGAAAAGAGACATAAGATGCTTTTAAAACGTAAAAATAAAAATGAACAAAAGTGGAAAAGAGAGAATGGGGCGTCAAAATTAAAGAACCAGAGCAGGAAATAGCAGCAAAGGAAGTAAAAGAAAACGAGTGGAAGAAACTTCCTAACACCTTCCAGATCACAGTAATCGAGGTCAAAGATGGTGGGTCTGGTTCTAGTACAAACCAACCAATTATAAAACACTGGACAGAACCAGCCACCGGTGGCCATGGAGTCAAAGCCACGCTGCTGAAGAATCAGATGTTGTTTTTCTCTCTTCAATTTAGACGAATTAAACCTCTCTGTTCCTTCCTTATTGCGCATGTTTTTTTGTTTTTGCTAATAGTAGAACAACTGGAAACCTAATTGCACAGTATTCCATCAGATCGACGACTAGGAGGAGACTGATTCTTTCTATATTCGCAGCTCAGCCGCTGACTGTTCTTTTTACGGTTCTCTCTGTGTGTGTGATGTTCCCGTTCTTCTTGCCCTTTGTTGTGGTTTGATTTCTGCGCTGAACTTCAAGCTGAAGCAAGATCTGGAGTTTTTGTTTTTTTTTTCCTTAATAGCTGTAGATCTTGAAGTTGAAGGTCAGAAGGTAATAGAATAGAGATGGAAAGTTATTTGAATGAGAATTTCGGCGACGTGAAGCCGAAGAACTCATCGGAAGAAGCGCTTCAGAGATGGAGGCGGCTTTGCTGGCTGGTCAAGAATCGGAAACGGAGGTTTCGATTTACTGCCAATCTCTCTAAACGATTTGAGGCCGATGCTATTAGACGCTCAAATCAGGTATCTCATTGATCCTAATTCTTAACCTTTTTTTTTTCTTAACATTTACTTGAATCTGCAGTAGTTTCTGGACTTGGTGAACTTGATATATTAAGTGGATGTTCTGAAGTTACTGAATTCGAATAATCAGTCCGTTTTCTTTACTTCTGTATCGTCAACAAAGTAAAAACAAATAAAAATCCGTGTATTGTCTAATCTGAATAAGAAATTTCACCACAATTATTCTCTTAACGTTTCTTCACAACCCGTAAAAATCGGCTAGTAGGTGTAGAAAGTATGGAAAGTTGGTATAGGTGTTCCTTATTATTTTTTTAATTGGCTATTTCTATTGAAAGGGTCCCATTCTTTGAACAACGCAGCAAGATTTGAAATAGTAGATTTCACATGATTTCCTGTTAAATACTCTTAATTTCTAACAAATATTTTTTAGAATATTTTTCAAATTATGGTGGAGGATGACTTTTGTACTTTTCAAAGTGCTACCTCGAGAAAACACTTTGACTATAGAACCCAAATTTGAAAATTTTGAAAATTTTGAAAATTACATTTAATTAATCATATAACATTTTCATTCTTCAAAAAAGCAAGCCAAACCCAGAGGAAACTCAACAATTGCTTATAGAAAACGTCCTTCTTAAGAGTCAACCTGAAATTACCTCAACCAAATATTTAGTTAAAGCAGAATGAGGCAGATGAAATACACATTACTTAAAAAATTATTTTTCCAGGAGAGTACAATATGCATACGCAGCCAATATACTATACGTGGCTCCATAGTTAATTCGTTCAGCTTTCATACTCGTCAATTTGACATTGATAGCCTGGTGTTTCCCTTGGGTTGACATTATGGGATCTTCTTAAGAATTTGTCTGGTTGCAAGGTCTTACAAACATCATACCATAAGAATTCGTGATCACCAAGGGGAACATTATCTTGTATCACAATTTGCGATCTATGGTTTTGCAAGCTGTGGGACGGGATACAGGCTTGATAAATAGTGTCGTTGTTTCCAGGACTGAGAGATTGGAATGAAATCCATATGTTACACTGTTTTTCCACAAATTTCTAACGTGCATTGGAGTTTAACCTTGAACAACAATTATATCCTGTAATGCGATCTTCTTTCCTATTTTGTTGCTTTTGATTTTGATGCTTAATTGTTTTTTTTTAACAACCGTTGCAGGAGAAGTTCAGAGTTGCAGTTTTAGTTTCACAAGCAGCGCTTCAGTTCATCAATGGTAAGTAAGGTCTTGTTATGCGATCAACTGAGACTGACGTTATAGATTAGTAATTCATGTTGCACTGTCTTTGAATGCCTGCAGGGTTGGATTTGTCTCCTGATTACGTTGTGCCTGAAGAGGTCAGACAAGCAGGTTTTGAAATTTGTGCAGATGAAGCAGGCTCCATTGTTGACGGCCATGACCTGAAGAAGCTGAAGATTCATGGGGGTGCTGAGGGTATTGCAATTAAGCTCGCCACGTCAATGGAGACGGGAATTCCTACTACGGACCATTTGATCCAGAAAAGAAAAGACATTTATGGAATTAACAAATTTACCGAAAGCCCACCTCGAGGATTTTGGCTTTTTGTTTGGGAAGCTCTCCAGGATACGACTCTAATGATACTCGCTTTCTGTGCTGTTGTTTCCCTTCTTGTTGGCATAGTGATGGAAGGATGGCCGAAGGGTGCTCATGATGGGCTCGGCATTGTTGCGAGTATCTTGCTTGTTGTATTTGTCACTGCCACCAGTGACTATAGGCAATCGCTTCAGTTCAAGGATTTGGACAGGGAAAAGAAGAAAATTGCAGTTCAGGTTACCAGAAATGGGTTGAGACAAAAGATTTCTATATACGAACTTCTTCCTGGTGATATTGTTCATCTTGCCATGGGTGATCAGGTACCAGCAGATGGACTTTTCGTTTCGGGGTACTCTCTTCTGATAAATGAATCCAGTTTAACAGGTGAGAGCGAGCCAGTTAACGTAAATTCTCAACATCCTTTCCTCTTGTCCGGAACAAAGGTTCAGGATGGTTCGTGTAAGATGGTTGTGACTTCTGTTGGCATGAGAACCCAATGGGGAAAGCTGATGGCCACTCTTAGCGAAGGAGGAGATGATGAGACTCCTTTGCAGGTAAAGCTCAATGGGGTGGCGACAATTATTGGTAAAATAGGCCTGTTTTTTGCTGTCATAACTTTCGCTATATTGGTTCAAGGATTGTTCAGTCGCAAGCTAGAAGAAGGGTCTTACTTCAACTGGTCCGGAGATGAAGCAAGGGAAGTTTTGGAATTCTTTGCTGTCGCCGTAACTATTGTTGTGGTTGCTGTGCCTGAAGGGCTGCCTTTGGCGGTAACACTGAGTCTTGCTTTTGCAATGAAAAAGATGATGAACGATAAGGCACTTGTCAGGCACTTAGCTGCTTGTGAGACGATGGGATCAGCTACTACTATTTGTAGTGACAAAACTGGGACCTTGACAACTAACCACATGACTGTTGTGAAAGCATGCATCTGCAGCAAGGTGAAGGAAGTTAGCAATTCTAGCAAGTGTTCCGATTATCGTTCAGAGCTTCCCGATTCCGCTGTTGGTATTTTGCTGCAATCGATATTTAACAACACTGGCGGAGAAATCGTCAAGAACAAAGATGGCAAGAATGAGACACTTGGGACGCCCACCGAGTCTGCGCTTCTGGAATTCGGCCTTCTGCTTGGTGGGGATTTCCAAGAAGAACGACAAAAGTCCAAAATCGCAAGAGTCGAACCCTTCAATTCTGTGAAGAAACGAATGGGGGTTGTTCTGGAGCTCCCAGCTGGTGGCTTCCGCGCGCACAGCAAAGGTGCTTCAGAGATCGTTTTAGCTTCATGTGACAAAGTTCTTGACTGGAACGGTGAGGCAGTTCCTCTCAATGAAGAGTCCAACAACTTTTTGAAGGAAACCATCGAAGAATTTGCGGGCGAAGCTCTTCGAACTTTGTGCTTGGCTTACATGGACATTGAAGGCGAGTATAGCTCTGAAAGTCCGATTCCCGCTAGTGGCTACACATGCATAGGAATTGTTGGTATCAAAGATCCCGTTCGTCCGGGAGTCAAGGAGTCCGTTGCAATTTGCAAGGCCGCCGGTATAACCGTACGGATGGTTACGGGAGATAACATCACCACCGCCAAAGCAATTGCTAGGGAATGTGGGATTTTGACTGATGATGGTATAGCAATTGAAGGTCCTGAATTCAGGGAGAAGAAGGAGGAAGAATTGAGTGAAATAGTACCAAAAATTCAGGTACATTTGAATAATTTTGATTTTAGAACTATAATACTGTCACTGTTACTATTAGCCCAAACCGAAATAATGGACAAAATAGAAGTTGGTGTCGATTTGGCAACTAACAGAGACAAATTCATCCTTGAGAATGCCTTTTTTTTGTTTTACTCAGCTAGTTCTCTGGGGCATCATGTACCCTCTTAATTGACCCTGTAAGAATTGGCGTGCTAAAGGAATTTTGGTGTTTCTTGTGCAGGTTATGGCTCGATCTTCGCCAATGGACAAACATACTCTTGTAAAGCACTTGCGAACCACTTTTCAAGAGGTCGTTGCAGTTACTGGGGATGGAACAAATGATGCTCCGGCGCTCCACGAAGCAGATATTGGATTAGCTATGGGCATTGCTGGAACTGAGGTACTCAAATTGTCTTAAAGATGATAATTCAGAGAATCCTTAATTCCCATTTAAAAAAAAAAAAAAATCCCTCCATAAACAACAATATTCTTGGGAGTGGGAGGCCCTGCGTAGTTGGAGGGGTTTGCTGGTCAAATAATTAATCTTTTACCGTACATTTTGAGCTGATACAATCTTGAAGTTAATGACATAAAACGTGAATGTAGGTGGCAAAAGAGAGTGCTGATGTAATAATTCTTGACGACAACTTCTCTACGATTGCAACTGTTGCCAAATGGGGGCGTTCAGTCTACATAAATATCCAAAAGTTCGTCCAGTTTCAGCTAACGGTGAATGTGGTTGCACTTCTCGTCAATTTTTCTTCAGCTTGTTTGACAGGTTAGCTGACATTGATTTTTGAAGTTATAATCTCCCTTGCCTATGTGAAATTTTGTGAAAATACTTAATTTGCGGATTTCTCAGGAAATGCTCCCCTCACTGCTGTGCAATTGCTTTGGGTCAACATGATAATGGACACACTCGGAGCACTTGCATTGGCAACTGAGCCTCCTACTGATGACTTGATGAAGAGATTGCCAGTTGGTCGGAAAGGGAATTTCATTAGCAATGTGATGTGGAGAAATATCTTAGGGCAGTCATTATATCAGTTTATAATAGTTTGGTATCTCCAGACGAGAGGACAAGCTCTTTTTCATCTTGATGGCCCAGATTCTGGATTGATACTGAATACACTAATTTTCAATGCCTTCGTCTTTTGTCAGGTAATTTGTTTACCCAAATTCTTGACCTTTCCACAGATGCTCGAGTAATATTCTCGTCTGGTACTAGTTGATTGACTGACATCCATCTTCCTTCTTACTAAAGTTAACTGTGTTCATAAATTGCTGGTCTTTGTAGGTTTTCAATGAGATAAGCTCAAGAGACATGGAAAAGATAAACGTGTTTGAAGGAATATTGAAGAACTACGTCTTTGTGGCAGTTCTCGCTTGCACTGTCCTTTTCCAGATCGTAATCGTCCAATTCCTGGGAACATTTGCAAACACCTATCCTCTAAACTTACAGCAATGGTTTGTCACTGTGTTATTTGGATTCCTTGGCATGCCAATTGCAGCAGCTTTGAAGATGATTCCGGTTGGATCAGACTGAAAACAGTTTCTTCTTAACTCTAAAAGTTTAGAGCAGAAAACTCATTTTCTTTTCCCAATTTTTTTGGGGTCATCTCCTCACGAATTTGAATTACACTTCAATCAGTTAGACAAGCTACCAAAAACTTGAGGTAAGGATAACCTTGTGCAGAAGAAGTTGATCTTTCCTGTATATTTTTAGCCCCTCTCAAAAGTTGCCTACCAACGACTTATTTTTCTTTTTTTCTTTTACTTTTCCTTTTTAAAAGGAAGCTGTTATAGGACATCAGTTTTGGATCATTAAAGGTCCTCTCAATATGCTTGTATTTATAACTCATTTCTTTTGATTTATTGCTTAGTATTTTGTTAGAACATCGTGGCTCTGATTTCCAATCAACAATATTTATTAGTTTTTTTTTTTTTTTTGTTACATTTATATAGTTTTATCCAGAGTCCAGACCTTCTATGAGGCATGATTGCTATGCTCACAAATTAAAAGCCTTCTAAGCCATTAACCATTAGCCATTAACTCTCTTAGGCCCCTTTTATATTGGATATACAGGTGAAATTGAACGTTTTATTGAATCTTCATCATAAAGAAAGTTATAAGTACATAATTATTGAACTATGCTGACAGCCGAGTTGTGATCTTTGAAGTTGGATGAAAGTTTGAAACTTGGTATATATAAGCTGTAAAAATCATGAGTCTCAGTGAACTATAACTCCTTTTTCAATGGTAATAAATCAGGTCTCATCGGTGAAAATAGGAGTTTTCACTTTTCCTTGAGAGGGATACAGGAGCGTAGGAAAAGGCTGAAACAAGAATGCCCTTTGGCAGTGGGGGCAAATCTCTCTCTCTTCTCACCAAATTTCCAAATGACAGCTCAAGCTTTAGCACCGCCCTAACCTATCAATCATCAAACACATTGTGTGCAAAAGAAGAAAGCTTAGGAAGATGTCACTTTTTAAATTGAGTTTCATACATTGGAAGTAGAAGCTTCCTTGAAAAATAGAGCCTTTGTCACTTCATTAAGAAATATCACTCTCAAAGACTACTCATCTTTTCTTTTTTCTTTTTCATTTTCTTTCCCTTGACATATCATATCTAAATTTCTCTATGGTATCAACTCCAAAACCCCTTTAGACTTTAAAGATATTTGGGATTAAGCGTGGAATAGTGAGCTCTAAGAAGTTACGAAGTCTTAGAAATTATGAATTTTTGGAACCACGATATAAAAAATTGATAAAATATAAAATTGATGTTTTTAGTAGTAAGACTTATTATCTCCTTGGTTGAACAAAGAATGTAGGTAATAACTCCTATTTCCCAACTCCGTAGGCCAAACACAGCCTTTTAGCATAGTTGTCTTTATTCTACATTCAAAAAAACATTGCAGTCCACCAAATTAACTTCTGAATCACTTGGCCTATGTTGAATAAAATATGGGTGCAAAAGTTTCCCTTTGTACACCACCTCTTGGAAAAATTACACTAGCTTTTAGATGGGGGCTTTTTTTAAGCCAATAAGAGGGATCCACATTTCAAGTTGGGTAGAAAATAGGCATCCTATGCAAAAGAGAAGGTACCATTATAGTAGTAGGATTCCTGTAGCTCATTTCAACAAAAGAACAATTCTACTGATAACTGCTCACGGTGTATCCCTAAGCAATCTCATGGGACGTCAACCTGATCCTGACCATATCTCCCATCCATCCCCAAAGGACTGCATTTTGTTTGCTTCTTTTCTCTCTCTCTCTCTCTCTCTCTCTCTCTCTCCTTGGTGAAAGTGAATGAAGAAGACTCTTTAACCTTTGTCTTGGTAAATGGGTAAAATCCGTTTTTAGTTTCAACTCTCAATTGACTTTCATTCCCCCTTTGTTTGGATATTAATCTTTTTGTAAATGCCAAACCAATAGTTTGGCTTTTACGTTGATAGCTACAATCCATCTTTGATTGGATGGATATGGACTTTTTGGTTTTGTTTAAACATTGCATAGTAGTGATTAACAGTACTCTGTGTGTATTGGGAAAATGCAGAGTCCACAGTGCACAAAAATCAAATATCATTGAAGTTTTGATCAAACCATATTACACATATTAAAAAAAAAAAAAAAAGTCTTGGAAAAACAACCAGGCTGAAGCTCTAAGTTTTTATTTTTCTTTTTCTTTTTCTTTTTTTTTTTTTTTTTTTACAGGGAAAAGAGCTTGGCCCCCACCTCAAAAGGCTTGCCCCAAACATTCAAACATATCCAATCACTTTCACCTTTTACAAAGAAACATTTTTGAAGGCTAAAATGAAGCAAAGATGCATCAAATCACAGTAAACAGAGCTTGTCCATCACTCCTCAGCTCTTTTTCAGCACTTCCCCCACACTCCCCAGAGCCTCTTCTCACTTCTCTCAACTTTCTTACAGCCTTTTTCAAAGAAACCAAGAAAAGCATCCCCAGCATCCCATGAAAAAGCCAGGGTTTCGCAGAGACAGCTAAAAAAAAAACACCACAATTTTTAAACCAGTAAAAAAGGAAGAGTGAAACCATATAAGCAAAGAGAGAGTGAACATTAAGTAAGAGAATAGCTGTCCTATAAGCGGCAGCTTTCTTCCAAGCCCTTCTCCCTCCCTCCCCCTTGTGGCCTCCTGGTCCTTCCCTATGACTTTGGCCTAATAAAAATCAGAATCAGCTTTTCTCCTTCACCTTTCACTTTTCCTATTTTTTACATGCAGGTGCAGCCCAATAAATCTGTACTTTTCTTTTTAGTTTCTCTATTCTTTCATCATTGGTTCTTTTCCGGGAAAACTTCATCAATTAACCAACAAATCAACCAATTATTGTGTCATAAAACCCCCTAATTTATCATCACAAGTCATTTGTGAGAAGGTAAAAATGGAAACTAAAAGGAAAAACAAAAACATTCCTCATCATTTTTCTCTCTACCGGGGCCGTTTTGCTTCAGCCACACCACATTTTTCATCAAAGTTACTAAAGTTTAGCCGTTTTCTTTTCGAGGCAATCGTCGATGTTACTGAAGAATTTTCAGAACAATCCATGGATTTCATTTGGGTTGGTGATAAATCTGGCGATTTCAAACACTCTGCTTCTTCTCTACATTTTTCCAATCTGAGCTCTTGCATCAGATTGTAACAAGAAACCACCTCTTCCTGTGAACAAAAAAGATAGGTTAAACTAAATCAGAGATTTGGCAAAAAAGGGAGAAACATGGTCCCAATTTCTTGATAGAACTTACTACTTCAAGATATCTACATTGCGAAATGGAATTCATCTTCAATTCCAAGGCTTTCCTTGTTAATCTGTCATCCATTGCTGCTAAAATGGCTGTGGCTGCTGCTACTTCAGAAGGCCGATGGTTTTCTGTACTTGTTTCTGCATTCAAGATTTGAACGTAATGAAATGAACAAAATCCGATTGGTTGAGAAATTGATGGAAATGGGTTATGTGAAAACTACCTCTAATCATGACCCAGATGAGTTCGACAATCTGAGAAACTTTATTGCTTGGTGGGGATTCAATGGATAATTTAGATATGAAATAAGGAATGAAGGAGAAAGGAGTTGTTGAACTCATCTTCCATTCCAATGTGTTCAACACCAAAAGCTCCATTCTTTGGATTACCTTGCTTTCAAAGTTGAAATCATCCACTGGATATTCTGACAGTGCTGGAACCTTCAATTCTTCCATTTTCGCCGCTAAGGAAAGACAAGCCACTGCCAATAGCCTAATTGCCCACAGCTTCTCATTCTGCAGCCATGGATTTTTTTATTAACAGAGTAAATTAAGAAGCCATTGCCAGAGGAAATGGAAAAATGAACCTTACAGTAATGGCTCTCCTCGAAAGGAACCGATCGAAGTATATCATTGAAAGATAAGCCGTCTGGCAACCAAATCCAAACACATTTCGGGTCTGTGAAATTAGAACAATAGTCAATTGAATTGAATTGATTCAATGGCCAGATGAATCAAGCAAAAAAAAATGCTAAAAAAAAAAAAGACGAACTTTGAGAATCCATGCAATTGCATCCAAACGAGCACATTTCACCCAGTTCCCAAACACCAAAGATTTATCTTTTCTAAACCCAAAACTTTTCTCCTTTACAAGCAATGTATCAACATAATCATCCTCTGCTGGGCTTCGATTTCCAATGTTAATGAATGTGTGTTCATCCACAGTTTCCTCATCCAAACTAGCCCCAATCTCATCCATTTTTACAACAACCGAAAACCCTTTTCTTCTATCACATTCAAGATGAGATCCGATTACAAAGAAACTGAAAAAACAGAAAAAGAAAGAAAGAAAAACAAATCCAGAACCACGAAGGGAGAACAGGGGGAAGTGGAGATGAGGGGTACCCCCAAAAGCAGAGGTGGTGTTGTTGTTGTTGTTCAGCAGTTACAGAAGAAGGAAAGGATTAAAGAAAAGAAAAACCCAATCTGGGTATTCTCAGAACGTGGCGAGATTTTAGAAAGTCTTTTGGTTTTAGGGGGTTTTAGAGAGAGAAGCTTGTTGGGTTTTTGTTTTGAAGAGAAGACTGGAATTTGACTGAAGCAGAGGGTGTGTGTTTCTGGGGTTGCCGGCTTGGATTGGACTTGAGCGAAACTGTTTGAATATACGCGAGTGAGATACACGCACCAATCGTTCTAGAGATCTCTCACTGCCACTTATATTAATACTATTGGTTGCTACCGTACCAAAACCAAGTACTTTCTGTATTTTGTAACCGCACCCAGTACTTTTCTTTCCTTCCTAGACTTGGACTTGCAATTTAGTCCTTGTAATTTATATTTATTTTTTTTTCATTCTATCGCTATGATTTTGATTTTGTTTTATTATTTTTTTTTACCAGAAAAACAAAATTGATTTGTAGGATTTTGACCAACTTTACAAATAGTCTTTATTGTTGTCCAAACAAATTTCTATTTGGATAATTGCATTCAGGGTTATTATTGGAGTTTAGAGAGAATTAAAAATGAATGAAAGTAAGTGGGTATTACGAGTGAGTTTTGGAGATAAAAACCACTCTTCTCTGTCGAAAGAGTTCTGTGTTTTTTGGGATTCTCTTTTTGTCAAGTAATTAGGTTACGTATTGAATGTTGAAGTAATTGATTAATTTTTTGAGAGCTTTTCTACCTCTTTAATATATATATCTTTTCTTCAAACAAAAAGAAGTGAGTCAAAAGGAGAATAACTTGGTGAAAGTTAACATCCTACTTCTTTATTTGATGTCAAAAGTATAAATTTTCACTCTTACTTTTTTTTTTTTAGTGAAAAAAAGAATGAAAATAAATGTTTCACTCTAATGGGGAAAATAAAATTTAGACACTGTTGATAAATTTTTAAAATTATAAACACCAAATTGAAGTTAATGGCAAATTGATAGACTAAATTGAAAATTTTAAAATGAAAATATAAACCAATACTTTATTATTATTATTCTTTTTTAAAAGAACCAAATTGAAAGGTAACCAAAACCATGGGGTCTAAAATTGCAATTTAGCATTTTCCTTTTCCTTTGTAATTATCTTTAATTATAGAAGGCTCGCACTCGCAGCACCAACTTCGGTTCAATGACCAGTCAAATCTAGCCACGTAATTATTACAGAAACACCATCAGTGTACTAATTTTTGGAGATGACCATTATCGTACTTTTGCAATTATCACTATCATTTTTAGGTTAATTTATAAAAAAAAAATTCATGAATTTTATATTTTGTCATTTTTTTTAAGTTTCAAAAGTTTTTAAAATAACTTTAATTTTTTTACAAAAATTCAAACAATATCATTGTTATTAGTTTTGATAGAAACCGTTAAAATTTTGTTTAAAAAATACCCATGAACTTTCAAAACGTTTAAAAAATACTCTTTGTAACAACCCCACCTCTTAGGACTACTAAAAAGGGGATTGCTACTGCATGCATGCATAAATGTTCTCATTGAGGAAAGATAAAGTAAATTAAAATAGAATAATCATGATTTTGAACTGCTTTAGGTATATAAGAAAATGTTCTGATATCATCTCAAAATCTTAAATCGTTCAACCCGGGCATCATTTTTAACAAGAAACAAATTATATAAAAAGAAAAAATAAATTAATTAAATTATAATAAATCCATGATTGAAATTAAAAAACAAAACAAAACATGCTAAAATATAAAGGGTCAAATGCGGAAACGAATTCTGGTTCCTTTGACACTGCCACAGATTCCTCTTGTCAGTCGCCCAAGTGTCCTTGCCCTTACTTGAAAAAAAAAATAAAGATAAAGTTGAGTATAAAAATATTCAGTAAGTGATCCCATTATCGGGATCAGATTATGCATCCACGAGCAAAGAAAGATAGCCCGTGGCTCATACAGCTACATCGATTTTTTGATGATGAAAGGAAAATCAAAAGACGTACTATCTTGCCTTGAAATGCATGTCTAGCGGCCCGTAGGCACACCGTCAAACATGATAATAACATGAACGTGAACCCGCCGACCCACGCATGTCTAGCGGCCTGTAGGCACACCATCCAACATAAGAATAACATGAACGTGAACCAATCGACTCACACATGTCTAGCGGCCCGTAGGCACACCGTCAAGACATGGAACATGAAAATAAAAATAACATGAACGTAAACATGTCGGCTCATGCATATCTAGCGACTCGTAGGCACACCGTCAAGACATGGAACATGAAAATAAAAGTAACATGAACGTAAACCTGTCGGCTCACGCATGTCTAGCGCCCCGTAGGCACATCGTCAAACATGTTTATAACATAAACGTAAACCTGTCGGTTCACGCATGTCTAGTGGCTCGTAAGCACACCGTCAAACATAATAATAACATGCGTCAAGGCGAGACAATAAACTGCTCTACTGGTCTATTCATGCATCACATACATAATATCAGTACTGATTAGAATTTTTAACATGCTCATAATACTTGTAACTACCATGCAACTAGCAAAACATAAGGTCAAACAAAATCATGCTCCAGAGTCAAACAAGTCACTTGATAGGTCTAATCTAGGTCGCCTGGCACGAAGGCACCGATAATAGTATCACTTACCTCAACTTGGTCTCAAAAGTCTGCACAAATAACTCCTTAATAGCCCTTGGATAAAACTCAAATAAACCCTAAGATATTAACCACAAGTTTAGTTTAGCAACTATGGCCTAGGAAGTGAGTAAAAATTAAGTAAATCCTTAGGGTTCAAGTCCGAAGGAGAACCAACCAACTTACACAAAACTTACCCAAACTAAAATTCTCCGATGAAAAGAATGGTCTCTTCTTTGATAATAACGCCTCAGAATCTTCAAAAAAAAAAAAAATATAAATCTTGAAAGTTCAAACAATGGGTAAAAACTAAAATTGTTTCCAACACCAACTGACACTTCAAAAAACTCAAACACCAATCCTTGCCCAAAGTAATCCAACTTTTACCCAATCTCAAAAAGATAGTGGCGGGCGAACAGTGGCAGAAGAAAAATTAGACGGTGGGGGAAAACTATCCTCACAAGCCTTATCCAAATAAAGGAAGCTCTTTTTCTGGTCAACCGGGTCGGAGGGGTTGCTATACGGGAAAAGTCCTTCACAAAACAAAGATAATAGCCCGCCAACCCTAAGAAACTACGCACCTCTCCGACTGTGGTAGGATGAGATCAACTCTGATTGCCTAGATCTTTGTAGGGTCAACAGATACACCTTCAATGGATACCACATGCCCAAGAAAGGACACCTGCTTTAACAAGAACTTGCACTTGGAAAACTTAGCATATAACTGTTGCGCCCTCAAAGTCTCTAGAACCTTTCGTAAATTTTCCTCGTGCTCCACCTCTGTCTTGGAGTCATCTATGAAGACTATCACGAAGGTGTCAAAAAATTCCTTAAACACCCTATTCATCAGGTCTATGAATACTGCAGGAGCGTTCGTCAACCCAAATGACATCACGACGAACTCATAATGCCCATACCTCGAACAAAAAGCTGTCTTGGCAATATCACTATCCTTTATCCTCAACTGATGATACCCCGACTGAAGATCAATCTTAGAAAACACTGTAACTCCTTGTAACTAGTCAAACAAGTCATAAATCCTGGGAAGCGGATACTTGTTTTTTATAGTTACCTTGTTTAATTCCCTGTAGTCAATGCAGAGCCATAAAGACCCATCTTTCTTTTTCACAAACAGCACCGGCGCACCCTAAGGGGACACACTAGGGCGTATGAAACCCTTATCCAACAACTTTTACAATTGAACTTTGAGTTCCTTCAGTTCTGCTAGGGCCATTCTATACGAAGCTTTTGAGATAGGAGTTGTGTCTGGCTCCAACTCGATAGCAAAGTCTATCTCCCGATGCGGCGGCAGACCTGGGAATTCCTCTAGAAAGACATCGGGTAGCCACGTACCACTGGCTCCAAAGTCAAGGAGACTTCATGTCACACCCCACTCCAGATTACCCTCTTAACCTAGATGGAATGGTGACTGCAGTAGTTACCAACTCTTTTGTTGGCACTTACTGCCTAACTAACCTGTTAACTTTTACTCAAACCCTTAATACATACACATCATCAATATATCAACATATTAACTTGGAACTTAACACATTTACATTACAGGGTTTCGCAGCATTATTCATACATGAATATTACAACTTAGTGAGCCTCATTTAGTATATTAGTCACTAGATAGACACATGTGTACTAACTAATACAGGTTTTCAATTACACTTCCTTCAACTTGTTTCTTTGAGTGGCAGAGCAGCAGCGGAAAAGTCTTTTGGGAACTAACCGCTACCTGAAAAGGAAAACATTTGAAAACGTGAGCTAGAAGCTCGGTGAGTGACTTAATAAAGACATAAATCTCATGCTTAAACTGAAAGCTCGAAAATATAAAAATGGAACTAAAATGTACCAAGAAAACATGTACACAAAACCTTTATAACCACCATTAAACATCATTATTCCTTAGTTGAGAACGAACATACATCGCTCTAGCTCCCAGCGTCTATTACTGGCCAAGAGACCCATACTTCGGCCTCTCTTGCTGGTATATAGCCTAGGAGACCCATACTTCGACCTCCTTTTATCCTTAGTTGAGAGTGAACTACTAGATCTAATCCTCAACGTCAACCTTAGTCAGGGAGAACCCTTTTGCTCAATCCCCCAATGTCAACCTTAGTCGGGGAGAACCCTTTTACACAATCCCTCAACGTCAACCTTAATCGGGGAGAACCCTTTTGCTCAATCTCTCGACGTCGTATTACCAACGTGCATGTGGTGTTTTCTATGTACCGTCAACACCTTCGGTACATTTATTCAGATACCTTCCTTACCTTCAGTATCTGGCTTGCTTAAGCTATCAAGTTCTTGAAGAGCATTAAAAGAATAGTTTTCAAATATAACATAGAAAACTCTTTAGGATACCTTCTTTACCTTCAGTATCCCTTTTCATTTTGTTTAGGAATACCAACGCATGTACTTTGACAACCTTAGGTATTTAAAACATAGTACATCAAGCTTCATTCAACCTTAGCTTTAACCCTAACGCATGCTTCATACTTTGTGAAATAAGTTGGCTTAAAACATACTGAACCAGCTTGTAAAAACCACTAGCATGCGTTAGACATGGAAAACATACTTTGAAAACCCATACACTAGTAAACATCATGAAAATGGAGTTACTAAAACATGCTGAAAGTATTTGGACAAGATAACATATTTAAATCGTATCAATTTTCGTAGAAAACATGCTTTACTTAGCATGAGAAATAGCTGCAAACATATGTTGCTTGACATTTCATTTGGATACTTAGCCTGAGAAATATCTTCTAAGAAATCATAGTTTCTAAATCATTAGAACATTAAATCATCACATAGTCACTTACAGCTCGTTGGCCTCTTAACGGGTTATACGCCTCTCCTAGCTCTTTTTGGTCTGAAAGGACATAATTCCCGGTTAACTACTTAGAATTCTTAGCAAAATACCTCAAATAGTTCATTTACTAATGGAACTTCCCTCATCAAGATACTTTACTAGCGAGATACTCATCATGAGTGCATTCTTCTCATGAGCGAGATCCTTCTCATGAGCGAGATTTTTCATCCTAGTGATACTCACCTTTCCAGCGAGATTTAGTCCAATTTCTAGCGAGATTTTCTTCTAGAATGAGATCCTCATCACAAAATTAGCGAGATCCTCAACACAAAATTAGCGAGATTTCCTTCATAAGCGAGATCCTCATTCTCCATATGAGCTGTTTGCTTATTCTTCTCAAGCAGCTGTCTGCTTATGCATAGTTTATCTGTTACAACTTCAGAAATTCATAACTCAAAATCCATACCTCTTTTGAAGGAACTTCATTCTACAAACTTGTTTAGAATTAAGTCTACTTTCTTACCTTAAAATTTCAGCCAAAATTCCTTATAATTTGGCTTAGAGCTTTCAATCTTTACCTCGGGCTCTGATTAATCCGTGATTCTGCCTCTTCTACAAATTCTCCACTTTTGTTCTTTTCCTCTTGCAATATTTCTCTGGCAAGACAATCTCGAAAACTAGATTCTTTCAGCTTTCAAATGGCACCACTTTCACTAAATTTTCTATTGTCAATTGCCGAAAGCATGTTTTTGAATTTCCTTTTCCCTTTTAATCTTCCTGCCGCCTCCGGAATTCAAGGATTAACCGCCACGTGCCAAACCAATAAGTTTTCTTATTTAAATATTTAATATATCATTCCTTTGGCTAAACATGCTTGTTTAGGAAACTTAGAATTCAGGGTTTACACTTAGCTACACAAGAACTTATTTCTTCTTGCTTCCATCTTTTATCCCTCCTAAACCATGGCTTCATTTAACTCACTAGAAGACATCACATTACTTACTCTTACTTAAATTAATTAG
This sequence comes from Benincasa hispida, assembly GCF_009727055.1. NCBI lineage: Eukaryota > Viridiplantae > Streptophyta > Magnoliopsida > Cucurbitales > Cucurbitaceae > Benincasa > Benincasa hispida. The sequence continues at coordinate 83,017,222 of NC_052357.1, forward strand.
GGTTTGGGTTTTACACCTCAGGCTCTCTAGTGTTGACAACACTTCCATGTACCCTGGTTAAACAACCTTTGGGCTTTCATAGCAGAAATCACTTTGGGTAGGACCACGGTCCCCGCCCCTTTAAATTTAAAACTGGCTTCCGTAGGAGGGTTAAAAATCACCTCTTTGTGAGAGTTAGTCTATACTAGCATGGTTAGCAGCTAGCCAATCCATGCCCAGAATCACATCAAAATCCCGCATGTCCAAGACTATTAAAGCCACATCCAGGGTATGACTCACTACTTCAATCTGACATGCTTTTATCTTCTCCTTTGCTAACATAATTTCTCCAGACGAAGTGGAAACTGACAACACATAGTGTAAAGGCTCTAGTTCTAACATGGCATGCTTAACAAATAATGATGATATAAACGAATGGGATCAACCCAAATAAAACAATACTAGTGCAAATGCCCCAAGATTGGGAGCGTATCTGTCACAACAATACCTGTTTTCTCGGCCTCCTGCTGGCTAGTAGAGTAAACACGACCTTGTCGATGCTGAGGCCTACCTGAAGTCCTCTGTTCACGGCTTACAAACTGGTTCCCAAAATCGAGCATGCCTTTTGCAGGACATCTATCTATCGAGTACCCCTCCTGCTTGCAATGAAAACAAACTCCGGTGCCTGTCAAACATCGACCCCAGTGACGTCTTCCACACGAGCTACACACTGGTCGCATTCTCTCCACCATACCCGCCTCGACAGTCTGCTGCCTAAAATGTCGAGGCAGTTTGTCTGAACCTTGAACCTTCTAATGGGGGTGAGGCTCGAAAGCCTTCTGATCTGCCTTCCTCTTTTGACCTGAGGAAGGTCCCACCCTAAATGCTCGTGAATACTCATCTCCTAACTGTGGGTCCACCTCAGCTGCCAAGCGAAGTGCCTCAGCATGAGTGGTTGGTTTGAATGCACACACGATACCTCGCATACTGTCTTTTAGCCTTGGACAAACCTTTCTGCCCTTATAGCTTCCTTGGCGACCAACTCCGAGGCAAAATGGGATAAAGTGTCAAACTCCTAGTCATACTCCTCCACTGACCTGTGTCTCTGCCTCAGCTCCAAGAACTCCCTCTGCTTATTGTACCTCATGTGGTAGAGAAGTACTTCGCATAAAAACGCTCCTTGAACTTCTCCCATGTCACTGGATCCCCTCCTACACCTAGCATCCTTTCTGTCGACTGCCACCAGATCCGAGCTTTGTCGGTAAGCATAAAAAAAACACACTACACTTCTGATCTTCTGGGTATTTCATATAACGAAAGATCGTTTCAATCGTGGATATTCATAATTCTGCATTGGTAGGTCCTTTAGTGACCCATTGAAGGGGTTGGGGGTGTACTTCCTGAAATCTCGCAAATGCTTGGCCTCCACCGAGAGGCCTGACATGCTTTGGTTCTGGATCATGTTCTGAGTCTGTACTTACGGCACCTGATCCTTTGGTGGTGTTGATGGAACTGAACAAACTGGCCAGTCGTTCATCCAGCATGTCCTTCACCTTACCAACATAGCTGATGTAACTACTTCCTCAATAGTGGTTGCCCAATCGGTAACCTTTGCTGGAGCAACTGGGGTGGTCTGCGTCTGTGGCGGTGAGGCCGTGTGCTGGGCTTACTATTCGTGTGTGGGTTTGCTGCCACCCTGACCCTGAGGGGTCCCTAGGCGGTAAGAAATCCTCTGGTACCGGAGGGTCCTGAATTTGTGCATCTTGAACTTGTGGATACTCATCATGAGGATCTTGATCCTAAACTGACGGATTCTGCTCTTCGGGAATGCGCTCCCTTCTGGTAACCCTAAGACTGCCCTTTCCCCTAACACGAACCATTTTCCTGACAGTTATTCGCAACCACCCCTCAGCTACTTTCCTTACTAACACAAAACACATCAATTGCAATCATAAATGTTACTAACTCGGTGCATATTATTGAAAATACTTTTCATAAAAGGACAAACTTGGCGACGAAGAAGAATCCGTTTTGCCAAAGGAACAACTGGACTTACACAATAAGTCAGTCTACAGAATCCCAAAACACGGGCTCTGATACCAACTGTTAACAACCCCACCTCCTAGGACTACTAAAAAAGGGGATCGCTACTGCATGCAATGCATAAATATCTCATTGAGGAAAGATAAAGTAAATTAAAATAGAATAATCATGATTTTGAACTGCTTTAGGTATATAAGAAAATGTTCTGACATCATCTCAAAAATCTAAATCGTTCAGCCCAGGCATCCTTTTTAAACAAGAAAAAAATTATATAAAAATAAATAAATAATAAATTATAATAAATCTATGATTGAAATAAAAAAAACAAAACATGCGAAATATAAAGAGTCAAATGCGAAAGGAATTATGGTTCCTTTGGCACTGTCACAGATTCCTCTTGTCAGTCGCCCAAGTGTCCTTGCCCTTACTTGAAAAAAAAATAAAGATAAAGGTTGAGTATAAAAATACTCAGTATGTGATCCCATTACCGGATTAGATTATGCATCCATGAGTAAAGAAAGATAGCCCGTGGCTCATACAGCTACAATCGATTTTTTGATGATGAAAGGAAAACCAAAAGACGTACTATCTTGCCTTGAAACGCATGCCTAGCAGCCTGTAGGCACACCACAAATATGATAATAATATGAACGTGAAACCCGTCGACCCACGCATGTCTAACGGCCCGTAGGCACACCGTCAAACATAATAAACATGAACCGTGAATCAATCGACTCACGCATGTCTAGTGGCCCGTAGGCACACCGTCAAACATGATAATAACATGAACGTTAACTGTCGACTCATGCATGTCCAAGCGGCCCCCTTTTTTTTTGGTAAGGGGGGGGGGGGGGGCCACACCGTCAAGACATGAAACATGAAAATAAAAGTAACATGAACGTAAACGTGTCGGCTCACGCATGTCTAGTGGCTCATAGGCACACCGTCAAACATGATAATAACATGAACATAAATCTGTCGGTTCACGCATGTCTAGCGGTCCGTAAGCACACCATCAAACATAATAATAACATGCGTCAAGGCGAGACAATAAACCACTCTACTGGTCTAGTCATGCATCACATACATAATATCAGTACTGATTAGAAATTTTAACATGCTCATAATACTTGTAACTACTATGTAACTAGCAAAACATAAGGTCAAACAAAATCATGCTCCAGAGTCCACCAAGTAACTTGATAGTTCTAATCTAGGTCGCCTGACACGAAGGCACCGGTAATAGTATCACTTACCTCAACTTGGTCTCAAAAGTCTGCACAAATAACTCCTTAATAACCCTTGGATAAAACTCAAATCAACCCTATGACATCAACCACAAGTTTAGTTTAGCAACTATGGCCTAGGAAGTGAGTAAAAAGTTAAGTAAATCCTCAGAGTCCAAGTCCGAAGAATAACCAACCAACTTACACAAAACTTACCTAAACTAAAATTCTTCGATAAAAAGAATGGTCTCTTCTTTGATAACAACGCCCCAAAATCTTCAAAAAAAAAATCCAAATCTTGAAAGTTGACACAATGGGTAAAAACTAAAATTGTTTCCAACACAAACTGACACTTCAAAAGACTCAAACACCAATCCTTGCCCAAAGTAATCCAACTCTTACCCAATCTAAAAAAGACAGTGGCGGGCCAACCGTGGTAGAAGCAAAACTGGACGACGAGGCTGACTGGCGTGGCAGTGAGACAGCGGTACTTACAGCAGCAACAGAATGGCGAGGCTGGCGAGGACATCAACGGCGGCGGCTAGGGTTGGAAGAAACTAAAAAAGAGGAAGAAAGAGAGAAAAGAAGGGGGGGCTGCTAAATTTACATTTTTTCTTTATTTTTCCTTTTCTCTTTTCTTTAACCTTTCCATAAATATATAACAAAACAAAACTTCCTCCTTTTCCTTTTAAAAAACAAATTCCTTAATTATCTCCCAAAATATATATACTTATATATATTTTCCTTTAAAAAAAGTCCAATAAACACATTTAATTATCTCCATAGATAATTAAATCTCCTAAATACGAGCTAAAATAAAACTCAATTAATTCCAAACAATTAAATCATATTTTAGCTTAGCCAAAAAAAAAAAAAACATAAATCTCATATAATTTATCCAAGTAGCCAACATTAAAAAAAAAACTTAATTACAAAATAAATCAGGAGTTACACCCTTAACTTTATAAAAATTCAAAAATATCTTCACACTTAATATTGAACAAAAATCGTTAATTTTTCGTGAAAAAATGACTTTAAATAAAAAAAAATGTTCATACTGATCAATTTGTTTGAAGTTTTCTTAAGTTCGAAAAAATAAATTATATAAATATCCTCACTTTTTTTCATATAAGTACTTTCATATCTCTATTAATTTTTCAATTTTTGGCTTACACCAATATTCTCAACAACAAAAATTAGAACACAAATTTTAAGTTAAACACAATTTCACAAAATTCCAAAATCAAAATCTCATCTTGAAACATACAAAAATGATAAATAGTCAAATAAAATAGGTATTTGACTATTTTATCGTACATATGGATACTATCATATTTCTCTTAATTTTTCAATTCTTAGCTTACACCAATTTTCTCAATAACCAAAACATACCAAAATGCTGCAACGTTGAAGGCTCCTTCATGAAGTGCCTTGGAGAGCAAATTGGAAGGAGTGCCTCTTCATCCATGCGTATCAAAATGGAGAGTGTGCGATGTCATAGCACTTGTGCAACGTTGTGCCTTCCCTTACTTGATTTCACTGTTTTTCCTCCCATTGCTTGCTAATTACTCCATATAAGCCCGGATTGCATCCGAAACATCCCGACGACTTCTTTTGCTCGATAACCTATCTAAGAGCTAAAATAAATATTAAATTCCTTAGAACCAACATGATTTAGGCCGATACTTTTTTATTTGACTATTTATCATTTTGGTATGTTTCAAGATGAGATTTTTTATTTTGGAATTTTGTGAAATTTTGTGGTATTTTATGTTTTAACTTAAAATTTTGGTTTTTATTTTGATTGTCGAGAAAGTTGTTATAAGCTAAGAATTGAAAAATTAAGAGAAATATAAGAGTAGCTATATGAAAAATGTTGGGATTGGTGTCCTAAATCTCCCGGAGTCTCGTTATTTTCTAAAGATACACATTGTTTGATGAATAAAATAAATGTTATTTAATTCTGGCATTCACTCATATCCAATAAACAAAACTCATTGATTATCTTATGTGAACTTAAGCATGTATATGTGATATACAAGTGGATCATGCCTTAAGTGATAACCTAAATAGGTTGTAGTATAAGGATTAAGGTGGGATACCTGATCCTGGTGACACTATGGATATGACCCACTTTGTAGAGGTTTGCAAGTGTTGTAAACTACTACAGATGGTAAATCCTGACCATTCATGTAGAGACGTGCGAGTGGGGGTGTCTTATACAAAGAGTTTGTATAAGACCTAGACCACGAGATGACTAGACTCTGTATATAACGCTGTTGATACTAGAGACTTACATCTTATCTAAATGACCATAGGTGACACGACCTCAATCCTGAGTGTTTTGGGAACTCCTGCCTTTGAGGGCGGTCATTTGATTAGTATGGGTAAGAGTGGCCAGATTGGCAACTCAACATGCCTACCTTTTTGGGGACTTGTTTGATCTGGGAGCTGGGAACTCAATCCACAAGATGAAATTCACTTCTTTCCCGAAGCAGGGATAAGTAGGGAGATTATTCCTTTAAGGGCTGATTCCAGGCTTGAATATAGTGGCCACAACTTCTCTTTGGAAGAGAAGACTCAGTCATAGTAGGACTATGACTTATGTTCATTAGAGGAATCAGTGATACTTAAGGAATTAGATGTAACTACAAGGGCATAACGGTTATTGACCCAGCTGTACTTACGAGTGATATGTGAAGGGTTTTCGTACTGCTGATTGGTTAAGATAGACACATAATATATCTATGGTAAGGAGAGTTCAGCTGTCGGTCTTTAGTGGAGTACCTAACAGTTAACGAATGGTGGATCCCGTGACTAAAGAATTTAGTCAATTATTCACGTATCGTTGGAGCTTCAAGCTACAGGTCCATAAGGTCCCCTTGGTAGCTCAATGGATTTAGTTGAGGATCAGTTCTTGGTGTTGATTTGAAATGTTCAAATTGACAAGAGGTATTTTGATTATATATGATATAATCAGTATGATGTATAAGATACATCTAGTGGAGGATTGATGTAAAGGAGATTTACATTAAGTACCATGAAATAGAAAAAGAACTATGGTTTATATGAATCATGAGATGGAATATTAAAACTATAGGTTATAAATATAGTATGATAAGTTGGTTATCATTTATATTTATAATAATATTAGTTATTGGATAATTAATTCTTTTTCTTTAATAACCAATTGAGTGGGTGGTTATTGGTATTTCATGATAACCGTGAGATAAAAGGAAAATTGTTTTCCTAATTTTAGTAAGTTTTTACAAAAGGTTGAAAATTGATTTTGAGATTTTTCTCTCTCGCAAAAAGAAACTCACGGGTGCTTGTCAAGTAAATACCGATTTACTAAGCGACAATGTGTTTTAGTAAACGATCGTATAGTGTTTGTAGGCGATAGACATTGAGCTATATGATGAGCTAAACGATCACTTAGCTTTTGCTAGACGATCGCTTAGCTTTAGCTAAATAATTGGGCATCGACCTATGCGATAGGTTTCTGTCTTCTCCCACTTGCCTAATCGTGTACACGATTGTTCATTCCTCCTTCATCTGCCTCATACCAAGTCCGAACAAGCCCACCCTCTGGATTCTCACATCGGGAATACCAAGGTAACCTTCTTGGTGGTGTCATACTCAACTCGACACCGTCGAGGTTTTGTGGAGGTCGTTCGTGTTGCTGAGGAGTTCATGACGAGGCGATCGGTAAGGACGAGTGCGAAGTGTTCGTGTAGTGTTGTGGTCGTGTTGTGTTCGAGTGTTCGTGAGCATTCGAGGTTGTTGTGTTCGAGTGTTTGTGAGCAAGGAGTGTGGAGACGAGTCTACAAATATTTATAGCTTTCACCTTGTTCATTTGTGTTCATGCTGTAATTTCTATATTGATTGCATAACTGTATGTTTTATGTATAACTGTAATTTATAATGTTCATTCATGATTGTAATTTGAAATGATCTATTTTCCGCTGCTCATGGAAATCTCGAGTTCGATTTTCTTAAAAAAATGAGGATATCTATATAATTTATTTTAAAATTGGTTCTTTTCGAACTTAAAAGAACTTCAAATAAATTGAACAGTAGGAGTATTTTTTAATTATATATTTTTAAAACTTTTAAACTCATTTTTGTCACGAGGAATTAACAGTTTTTGTTCAAATACTAACGATTGAGGTATTTTTGAACTTTTATTAAGTTAAGGGCATTTTTGAAACGTTTTGAAAGTTCAAGAGCATTTTTAAAACAAAATTTTAACAGTTTCCATCTAAAACCAACGACAATGGTATTTTTGAAAGTTTAAGGGTGTTTTTGAAACTTTTGAAACTTTAGAGGCATTTTTGACACAAAGTGTAAAGTTTAGGGGTATTTTTTTTTATATATAATTTAATCTCATTTTTACAAGGTTATTTAAATAGATACAAAATTATACAAAGGAATAAAAATCAAATGGTCCTGTCAATGGCCAGAAAGAAAAATCAAACCTCCAACATCAAAAGAAAGATAATTGATCAATTATTGTTAAGTTGATCTTACTTTTATAGAAAATCAATTTATATTAATAAGCTTTGATGGAACTGCTACCCTCCGATGGACAGAAGATGACAATAACGAACGGTCACAAACGACAGTCATCAGAAAATGGAACCTACAAAACAGAAACTCGTTACAGACTGAGTTAAGATCTCGCTCTCTTTAAGACATTTCGTAGCTATGCCCAAATGTGCAAGTAATCTTATGGAATTGCCACGACGTCCCTAGGACAAAACAACCCTGAATAAATAAATCTGTCTCGATCGGAGCTGCGCTGTACCCGACAGGAAAACATACACCCTTCAGGACTGATATGCCTAAAAACTGAAACGTAAAGGAAACAATCAAGAGAGAAATGAGAAATGGAAGTTGTGTAAGAATGAGATGAGTGAACTGAGAGAGGCTTGCGCCGTACGAGGTGGAAGATTCTTTCTTTTGTTTAATAATAAAAATAAAAAATAAAAAAATAATTATTTTTAGTAAAAAATAATCACACACATGTCTCGCCTCGTCACGCCACGCCGGACGGTCAGTGGCGTGTGGGTGGGACGTCCACCATACCCACATTAGCATATCTCCTCACTCCCTCTAAAACATGGGTATTCCTTGGGGCTCAAATCAACAACTCAAGGTAAGAGTATATAAATGAGCTATCACTTCCCAATCTTAGCAATGTGAGATTCTCAAACAAGCCTTTTTTCATTTAAAACTTAAATTTTCACTAACAATCCCCTACTTGAAAATTTAAAATCACAAGAAAAGCATTTTTCATCGAGCAATATTAGTCTATACAATATTGTGTGTAAGCAAATGTGTCTTACGACTCAAACCTTTACGTAGTGTAGATGATTCATAATATATTAAAGCAACTCTTGGTTTTGAACTCTATCTCTAACAACATCTCACATACAACATTATTAGGGTGTAGTTTAAAAGCCCCTGCTTTAAGACCTAGCACGTGTATCTCGGTTTAGTGAACGCTCTAGAGAGTTTGCTAAAAATCCATAGGAAGCGGTCCTCACTTCCACATTCACATAGGTGAGTGCATCAAGAGTACTCTTATAGTTAAGTACTCCACTTGACATCAAGTATAGATCTCATTAAGAACTATATTAAACCTTTCTTGCACTTTAGGATATCATGCTCATGTTCTAGGTCATAGGAAGGAAACTCTATGTTCCTTTTAGCATGATTCACTGCATATCACTTGTGACTAGTTATTACCCATTGAACTGCATATCACGGGGTTTCTGCTTGTCTGGCTGCGGGATCCACAATTCTCATCTTTCCTTTGGTTTCCTTTGACTTTTGGTCAGGCTTTATCACGGTAGAGGCAGATTTCCTAGGAACGATGTTCACCTTCTCCCTCTGATCCTGCTTCTGGGCTTCCTCTCTAATCCTCAGGTGGGTGATCAGACTTTTTAAGGAAAATTCCTTGGTCTTATGCCTCAAGGTGTTCTTAAAATTCTTCCAAAAGGGGACAATTTGTCAATAACAACGAAAACTTGGAATTGCTCGTATAGGGGCGTACCTTCACTTATTATTTTGTGGGCTATCTTCTACAGTTCATAGGACTGGGCCTCCATAGATTTGTCATCCATTATTTGGAACTTTAGGTAACGACTGACGGCATACTTTTTCAACCCAGCCTTCTCGGTATCGTACTTCTTCTGTAGAGCGTCCAACACATTTTTTGTTATCTTTATTATACTGTAATAATCATATAAATCGTTAGTCAAACCGTTTAAAATAAAATTTTTGCACAAGAAATCGTTTTCTTCACAATCAGCTGCATCTTTTATTTGTTGTTCAATCGGAACTTCCTTTGGGATAGTTGTTTTTTCTGTAGTACAAACGTTAGCAACCTTCTTGACTGTGAGAAAAAAAACATCTTCTGCTTCCACCATTTGAAGTTCTCTCATTTGAACTAGAATGGGCGGTTGAGGTCAGAGGTCATAATGTAATTTTGATTTGAAAGGGCCATCACAATAGTGACAGATGGAAACGTCTTAAAATTGTTGGAACTGTTACCCTTCAATGGATAGAAGATGACAGCAACGAACGGTCAAGAATGACAGTCATCAGAAAATAAAACCTGTAAAACAAAAACTCGTTATAGGCCGAGTCGTAGATCTCGCTCTTTTTAAGTGTTTCGCGGCTCTGCCCAAATGTGCAAGAAGTTTTACAGAATTGCCACGACGTCCCTAGGATAAAACATCCTAGAATAAATAAATCTGTCTCGACCGGAGTTACACTGTACCCGACTAAAACGCACACCGTTCAGAACTAAAATGCCACCCTGTCAGGAGTTTAAACTAACTTTCGATGGCGTATGTACAATGTTGGTAGTTAATTTAAACTCCTGACTGGGTGGCTACCGATATTGAGAGTTCATTATGTCCAAAATGCTCATTAATCTCCCGATTAGGTGTTTACCTATTGGGAGATTCTTAATCTTTTTAGAATATTCATTAAATAAATTAATTATTTTTAATGTTGATCTTCATAACCTAAAAATTAGAACTCAAATCAATAATAGTTGAGTAAAGGAAAAGTTTTGACATACATTCAAAAAGCAACCAAAATTGTTGTTAATATTGTTGTTACATATAAGAGAGATAGGAGCAGTAGAGAATAATTGATGTTTACATATATAGAGAGTGCATAAGAAGTGTGTACACATGTAGCTTCTAACTCCCAAAAACACCCCCAAAGCATCGAATTTACCTACAATATAATTAAGTTCATCAAATTTACTTACAATCTAATTAAGTTGAGATATTAGAGCACATTATATTATCAACCCACTTCGACGAATCCTACAGACAATACTAAGACACCAAACAAGTCCAAATCATTAACATTTCACTTTCACCCTTCCACAAATAGACAAAAACAAACTCACTTATTAACAATTCAACTCACTTCAATGAATCCTACAAACAATTCTAAAACACCAAACAAGACCAAATAATTGACATTCACAACTACCCATCCACATACACACAAAAACAAACTTACACTTATTAAAAATTCAACCCACTTCAATGAATCCTACAAACAATTCTAAGACCCCAAACAAGACCAAATCATTACTATTTCGCACCCACCCCTCCATAAACACACAAAAACAAACTTACACTTATTAACAATTCAACCCACTTAAATGAATCCTACAAACAATTCTAAGACACTAACATTTCACACTCATCCCTCCACAAACACACAAAAACAAACTTCCACTTATTAACAATTCAATCTACTTCAATTTGCACGTTTCTACGCTAAGCATAATAATTTTAAGAGTTAGAACCCACGTGGCAATCTTAATAACAATCCAAAACGGTTTAACAACCTCAAGATCTTGCCCAAATTTTCCAATTAACCAAAGTAAATCCACACAAGGGTCATCAAGGCTTAAAAACATACACATTTTCACCCAAATCGAGCTCTAACACCTATTGGGCAGCACCTCAAATTCTTCCAAAAACTTCAATCCAACCCAAGAGCGAAAAGAATTCAGGTCAAAATTTGTTGAGTAATTAAGATACACCATGAAAATTTTCAAAATTAACAAAATCCTTACCTAAACAAAAACTTCAGGGAAAACCTACAAGGATAGTAGATTTGAGACTGGCCTATTGAGATCAGCAGACGACACTGACGATCAGATCTTCACTAGAAACATGAAGGCTAGCGGCTAGTGACTGACGACGGATAGAGATTGGGCGAGAGAGAGATCAACAAACAAGAGCGAGATTTGACTGCACCGCGTGGATAAGCTCGATCTAACCAACATCGAAACTATGGATGTTCAAAAAAATTGATGATCTGAGAAAATTGATCAATCCAACCCAACCCGCACGGTTTGGTTTGGATTATCAACTCTTTTGGGTTGTGTTGGGTTTGGTTCAGATAAATGAAAAAGTTATAAGTTGGGTTGGTTCATGGATTACTAAACCAATCAAACCAACCCGAACTTATTTTTAAACTTTAAAATATATATATATATTATATTTATAATATATATATATATATATATATATATATATATATATATATAATTTATATATATATATATTTTTACTTATGACACATTAGCTATAATTTATAGTTATTTTAGTTTTATTTAATTTCGTAAGTTTTTTTGGATAATTTATTCTCCAACGACTCCTACAAATAAATTTTTTTGGCACTTTAAAAATAGATTTTACATTATATAAATTGAAATTGAGTGTTTAATCTTAATTCAATATATGAAAATAATTAAATCAAAATTTTACGTATCAACATTTAACTTCGTTTTAAAACAAAAACGTAAATAAATGATCCGAGTAACCTAAACCAACCCAACCCAAACATTTCATGGTTGGATTTGGGCTAGGTTCATTTGTTTATGAAGGTTATTTGGATTGAAAAAATTTACAACTCGAACAATTGGGTTGAGTCTAAATAGTCCTTCAACCCAACCCAACCCAACCCTTGAACACCCTTAGTCGAAACATGCAGACAAATGATGACTGCTGGACGTCAATCGACGACATCGCTTCATGAACTGACTGCTTATGTGACTGAAACGTCTATTGTGACTAGAGAGATGGAGGGATAGAGGAACGTCAAAGAGAGGAGATGAAGAGGCAGAGAGGAACATCGGTCTATCAGACCCATCGTGAGTTTATACTAACTCCCAATGAGTTAATTTACTTGTCGGGAGTTATCAAGCATATACCAACACCCTGATGTTAAACGTCGGGAGATGAAGACTAATTCCCCATAGTCATATACGACGTCGGGAGTTAGTTCACTCTTTTGACACCAACTTTACAACATCGAGAGTTAGTCTAACTTCCAATGATTGTTTCTGACATCGAGAGAGTTTTTTTTTTTCCTTGTAGTGTTTTAATTTAAATTTACTTATTCCCTTATATAGAATATGATTGATCATTCATTTTAATTTTAACTTACTTGTATGAATATAGTTTAGAATATGAAACACCTATTACATTCTTTATAATTGAAGATTTGAAATATGAGAATTGAAACTTCTCAAGACATTGGAGACAAAATAGTCAAATAGACAATTTTTATTTTATTTGAAAAAAAATATCTTTTGGGTTTTGGTTATAGTTTCTTTTTGGTTATTAGATTTTAAAATATATTTAGGCTTCGTTTGGTAACCATTTGGTTTTCTGTTTTTTTTTTTTTTTGAAATTTAAGCATATTTCATCTAGATTTCTTACAATGATTTACATCTTTCTTAAGTACAATGGTTGAATTTTTAGCCAAATTCTAAAAACAAAAACAACTTTTTTTTAAAGCTACTTTTTTAGTTATCAAAACTTGGCTTGATTTTTTAAACTATTGGTGAAAAGTAGATAACAAATGAAGAAATTTGGAGGTGAAAGTAGTGTCAATAGACTCAATTTTCAAAAACAAAAACAAAAAACAAAAAACAAAATGATTACCAAACGAGGCATTAGTCTTTAAGTTTTGAGTTTCATTTCATTTTAGTCCATGGATTTCAAAATGTTACCATTTTACTTTTGAAATTTGAGTTTTGTTTCTATTTGGTCACTAAATTTCAAGAGATCCACTTTTTAATCTCAAAATTTCACTAAGTACTCACTTTCAATCTTAATGGTAATGTCTACAAATTAATTTAAAAGAATTAAAAAAATTATAATTAATTAAGTTTCACATTTTTCAATATTAAAATTAATTCTAAACTTTAACTTCAAAATTTTTTAAATCAATTTTTAAAATTTAACTTCATAAATTTTAAGGAAAATTCTTATAAATAGAAAAATCTAAAAAATATTTACACTTTATAGTAAAAAGTTCTAAAAATTTTTGTACTTTCAGAACTTTTTGCTATAAACGGTAAATATTTTTAAATATTTTTTTTATATTTAAAAAGACTCATTTTTTAAAATTAATTAATATATATTACTGTCAAAGATTAAAGTGGGCATTTTATAAACAATCATGGTTAAAAATGTAAAGATTGAAACCTAATAATCAAATTTAAACAAAACCCGAATCTCAAGAGTAAAGTCATAATATTTTAAAACCTAAAGACTAAATTGAAATCAAATTTGAACTTAATGACTAAATAAAAATTAAACCTAAAATTTGAGATTGAAATTTTTTTTTTCCTTTTTTTTTCTTTTATCAAAAACATTTTTTTAGTTCAATTTAGAATGAGGGAATTCGAGCTCAAGCTTTCTGGTAGAGGACAAACACTTTTATGCTCACTTTGCTAACAAAAAAAAAAAAAGAAAAGAAAAAAAGAAAAGAAAAAAAGATAATTACTTCACCTTTTTCTTTTCCCTCGCATCTCTCTCATTCCAAAAATAGCTTGACTTATTTTTTTAGGCAAAAAAAAGGTTGATGAATATGACTATGAGCGGTGGGAGAATTTTGAACCCTAAAGTTTTTTTTTTACTCAATAAAAGTCATTTCCACTTTCACAACAAAACTAGCTTTTAAAATATTTTAGAAAGTGTAAAGACGTCTTTACCCATCGTTCTTTCTAATCCAATCCTCAAAAGTAGGCATTACTAGAAGATTGGCATCAAAATATTTTCAGCTCACGTGTGCATCAAAGTTTAAATGTCCTTTTTCTTCATACATATATATATATATATATTGGAATGTCTTGAATTTATTTGTTGGCGCTTCGAACAACTAAATATGAAGGTCTGAAAATTTATTCAGAATTCGTATTTAGCATATTTATTTATTTGTAGTTATTTACGATTCTGACCATAGAGTTTAGAGTAGTGCGCTATATAAACTCTCTAACCCTAGAGGCAGCATTTGATGTAATTTTCTGAAAACATTATCTCTAATAATATTATTCTCCCTCTGCCCGTGGACGTAGCTAACAAATCGTTAGTGAACCACGTATATCTGTGTGTCGATCTTCTTTATCTCTACGTTCTTTTTGTGCTATTTAATTATCGATTTCGAAACTATATATATATATATATATATTTGAGAGTAATTTCTTTGGACCATTTCAAATGATCTATTTAGGAAATAAAATTACTATGAGATTTAATTTAAGATGAAAAGATAAAAAGAGAAAGCAACAATAATCAATAATTTCTCTTTTATCTATCAATGCTAAATAGTTTGATTAATTAGACCTTAATTTTAGAATAAGAAAATCTTATGTTATCTAATCAATTAATGAAAATATCATGATAATATTCTGTATAATTTTTTATGTGTTATATTTAACCTTCAAAGCATCCTTTGTTCGGGAAATCATTGATTCTCAATATTTATATCAATAACTTTTTATTTGCTATATTGTAGCATGTGTTGCATGAACTATTTTATACGAAGTTAAAAAAGATATTATTTCGTTCTTTTTTTAAAAAAAATTGCAGTACAGTTGTTTAGTTTCTCGTGTAAGCACGATCAACATTTGTGGTATTTGGATCGAAGAGCACATTCCATAGTTGATTATATTGTAGTCGTTTTTATAGATATGTGCTCGAGGTAATTATGCATAGAATGATAAGCAAGCAAGAGTCATCGCGATCCCGTAATGGAAAATGTTTATGTTTTTTATTGGTGAAAATTTAATTTTTTAATGAAGGAAAAAGAAAGTGGAGAATCCCACATTGATTAAATCAATAAGAAGATGCCTCTTTATTTACCCCTATCTTTTCCCATGGATTTTGGCCTTAAGGGGTACCTAAGTTTTAAAAGGGGTGAGGAGGTAGGCAAATATGGGTATGGTGGTCATTCCACACGCGTGGCACCATATGATGGGCGAGTTGTGCCGTGTGTGGAATATTTTTTTATTAAAAATTTTATTTTTCTTTTTTAATTTAAAAATAATTATTTTTCCATCCGTTCTTTTTAGTCATTTGAATTTTTCGTGGTATTCCGGGTTTGTGCTTCAGAAGGAAGGCAAAACCATCAATCCAGAGGGGTGGGGGAATTTCGATTGGCTTTCAGTGCAATTCTAATCGAGACAGGTGTTTATCTGGGCTGTTTTATCCTCGGAATGACATGACATCCTCTACGATCTGCTTACACCGAGTAGAGCCGCGAAACATCTTAAAGAGAGCGGAATCCACGACTTAGCCTTCCATTACGAGTTTTTGTTTTATAGGTTTTCTGTTTGCCGCTACCAATTTCATACCCTACGTTCCTATCGCAGTTCATTGGATCCTCCTTTCCTCGCACAGTTCACCGGAGTCTCCGTTCCTGTCACTGTTCGTTGGACATTTGCAATTACAATTTCAAGACGTTTCTTCATCTGCCACCATACGTGATGGTCGTACCAACACATAACAACATTTTGTCCATCGATCTCAACTTCGTTTCGAAAGGGCACACTTCAAACGTTGAAAGCAAAAGATGTGTTTTTCCTCACTGTAAAGAAAGTTGCTATCGCCTGCACCACAGAGAAGCCAAATGTCCCTAAAACTGATCCGATCGAGCAATAGATCAAAGATGCTTCTGCTTGGGAGGAAAATGACTTTCTCTGCATAAATTTTATCTTAAATGGTTTGAATGATGATTTATATGATTATCACAGCATAATGACCACAACAAAAGATGTTTAGGATGCCCTACAAAAAAAATATGATATCAAAGAGGCCGATTCGAAAAAGTGTGCCATCTGCCGTTATTTGAAGTTCCAAATGATAGACGGAAAATCTGCAGAGGCTCAATCCTATGAATTACAGAAGATTTCTCATGAAATCTTTAGCGAAGTTATGCCCCTAAATGAGCAATTTCAAGTTATTATTATTGACAAGTTACCCCATATATGGAAGGACTTCAAAAACACACTGAGGCATAAAACCAAGAAACTTTCCTTGGAAAGTCAAATAATATGCTTGAGGATTGAGGAAGAAGCCCGAAAACATGACTAAAGGGAGAAGGTAAGTATCGTTCCAAGAAAGTTTGCCCTTGTCGCTAAAAAACTTGGACTAAATTCAAAGGGAAACAAGATGAAAGTTCATAATAGTGGATCCAACAACTAAAAGAATCAAAAGAATTAGAAAGCCCCCTCAGGAGAAATGGTACAATTTCTTTGCTTCAATTGTAACAAGTCTGGGCATATGGCCAGGAATTGTAGGAACACACGTTGTCTTATGCCTGCTGCACAAGTGAACTTGATTGAAGATGAATTAGTTGTCATAATCACAAAAATAAATGTGATTGAGGGTTCCAAAAGGTGGTGTTAGACACTGGCACTACGTGTCATGTTTGTCATGACCGTAGTTTATTTAAATCATATTCTGGAACTAAAGATAGAAATATATTTTTGAGTGATCACCACTCAACAATAGTTTCTATAATCAGTGAGATAGAGTTGAAGTTTACCTCTCGAAAGATCGTCAATTCAAAGGAAGTCTTGCACACCTCGAAAATAAGGAAGAATCTGATCTTGGGTTATCTCCTCAACAAGGTTTTTGGCTTTACTCAGACCATAGGAGCTGACTTATATATCCTGATAGAAAATAATGTCTTCATACGAAAGGGTTATGCAATGAATGTGATGTTCAAACTAAACCCTGACATGAATAAAACTCAATCTTCTGCTTATATGTCGTGTTCCTTTAATTTTTGGCATGTTGGGCTTTGTCATGTTAATAAACAAATAATTAGTAATATGAGTAGGTTGGAAATGATTTCTAAATAATCTATGAATGACTTTGATAAATGTAAATATTGTAATCAGGCTAAAATAACTCAGACTCCGTATAAATCTGTATTTAAGGAATCCGAGCCTCTAGATTTGATTCATTTAGACCTATGTGAGTTTGATGGTGTCTTAACTAGGAATAGTAAATGGTACTTCATTACTTTTATTGACGACTACTCTAACTTCACATTCATATATCTACTGAAAAATAAAAGTGATGCTTTTGACATGTTCAAATTATTTATGATTGAAATAGAAACCCAGTTTAACAGAAAAGTTAAAAAACTTCATAGTGATAGAGGAACTGAATACGATTAAGATGTTTTTAACAATTTCTATAACTCGCATGGAATAATCCATGAAAAGATGACACCTTATTCTCTTGAAATGAATGGAAAAATTGAAAGGAAAAACAAAACTCTATTTGAACTAGTAGTTGTTATTTTACTTAATTCAGGAGCTACCTCTTATTGGTGGGGTGAAATTATCCTTACTGTGTGTTATGTGCTTAATAGAATACCAAAGTCCAAAAGCACAACCTCACCTTATGAAGTATTTAAGAATAAGAAACTAAACTTGATATCTACTGACCATTTCCACTGCATAGCAGATATTAGGTCTAGTACATAACATCGCATACATCAGCTGCCAACAGCTGATGCATAAGGGATATATCTCATTTCCTCAACTTTTTAAGGTGTCTTAGGACACTGTTCCTTGGACAAAATAACTCCGTACCTGAAAGGTAGTGAGCCCCTCTTGGAGTTTTGCATCGAATACTTGACAAGTATTTTTTCATTATATGATGCTTAAGACAAAGCTAGCGATTTATTCTTACGACCTCTAAAGATCTGAATGGCTAGAACAAATTGTGCCTCTCCCAAATCTTTCTTTTAGAATTGGACCGCCAACCACTGTTTTATGTCGCTCAGTAATCCTACATCATTCCCAATGAGTAGGATATCATCTATATATAATATTAAGAAAGCTAATTGTTGATGATTTTTTTGTAAATACAAGGTTTATCAATATTTTGATCAAAACCATAAGACTTGATTGCATAATCAAATGTTATGCTCCAAGATTGAGAAGCTTGTTGCAGTCCATAAATGGACCGACTAAACTTGCAAGCCTTTTGATCTTGACCTTGGGTTATGAATTCCTCTGGCTACTGCATATAAATAGTTTCCTCAAGATTGGCATTCAGAAAAGCAGTCTTAATATCCATTTGTCAGATCTCATAGTCATAATATGCAACGATAGACAGGAGTATCCAGATCGACTTTAACATGGCAATAGTGAGAAAGTCCCCCTATAATCAACTATCTCAACCTGGGTATAACCTTTTGCCACTAATCTAGCCTTGAAGGTTTGCACCTTACCATCTGCACCCTTTTTTCTCACGTAGATCCATTTGTAACCTATAAGTTTTACCCTATTAGGTTGATCTATAAGATCCCAGACTGAATTAAAGTACGTAGAATCCATTTCGAGATTCATAGCTTTGATCCATTCATCTTTGTCAACATCTTCCATCGCTTTCTTATGTGACAATGGATCATCAACTTCACCATCAAATATGATGATTAGAGTTTCTGTTAAACCCATATAATGAACAGGGGGTTCGAAATCCTTCAACAACGTCGAGGTTACCTCAAAATTTGAGGTGGATGTGACCTTCTAGATGAACCGACACCAGCAACTCTTGTTGATGTACTTGCCTATTCAATAACTCTTGTTGAAGGTTCAGTAGTTTCACTAGAAAACTCCTTCAATACTATTTTACTACGTGGTTTGTACTCCCTTATGTGGTCTTATTTTAAGAATATAACATTTGTCTAACAAAGGCGGTCACACCTCAAGATGAGAGGTCACCTTCTCCCCGCCACAATGAATTCTCCCCACCTCTGCTTGGACAAAGCACTTCTCGCATCAGGTCAACTCTGATGTAGAAGCTCTCTTATTCTCAACACTAAGGGAGTTCTCCAAGTTAGGCGTTGATCTGAATAAGTGCCTTCCTCCTCTTAACGATACTTCTCTACTTTCTCTTCCGATTGTGCAACCATCAACACCTCCACCTCCACCCAATGAACAAAGCAAAGCTCCAATTCTTGAGCAGCCTAAGGTCTCAGGAATCCACAAAGAGCCTAGGTCCCAGGCGTCCACACAATAAAGCCCACTATTGATGACCCAAACCTTCGACTTCCTATTTTTTAAACAGGCAACGGATCTGGCATTAGTGAGATCAGCGGGCGTCCAGCTGGTGACAGCAGTCAACGTCATGATCCCAATACAACTGAAAATCATGATTATAATGAATGGTACAAATTCCTCTACGATGACCTCCAAGAGCCCATCATGGGAGGCTTCGACGGGCTGTTGCGAAAACAATGAGGGGTCATAGGTCAACTAAACGAGTTAAGGTGATAGAAACAAGAGCTTGTTAACCAAAAAAATGAGCTCTAAGGATTCATCTAGCACCAAGTTCAAATGATTCAATGTTAACAGATCACTGTTGGGTTTTATACTCTAAAACTCGTAGATAGTAAATGTAACATTTGACTGATCATTAATAAAGTATTATTAGCATTTATTACAATAAAAAGTTATTGCTTATCTTGTATTTATCTTGCCTAAATGATCCAAATCCAATAAAATAACATCTTAGACTGTCGTATGAGTCTTGAACTGTGTGTGGAGATATATGGAGATCAGTGTTCAAGATACAGCTTAAAGGATTTATAGTATACAGATAAGGTCGGGTATCTTATCCTGGTGACACTATGGATACGACTCACTTTGTATTTGATACAAATGCAATGATTCAATGTGTTCGTATAGGGGACATACGAGTGGGGGTATCCTATGCAATGAGTTTGCATAAAATCGGACCACAAAATAGTAACCACTAGATGTAACTTCGTTGACTAGTTAGGTTTTTATTTCATTAGGATGATCTAGGAAACTTAGTCTTAGTCCTAAATAAGTTATGGACTCTTGTTCACGAAGGATTGTTCTTTGTGTATGGATGAGAATGGCCAGTTCGTCGACTCAATAAGCCTACAATTTTGAGGATAAGACCGAGTGGGAGCTGGGAACATAATTTCATGAGATGGAATTCACTCATTCCCGACTTTAGGGTAAGTAAATGAGTGTTCCCTTAAGTGGTGTCTCCGAGACTTGAACAAAGGGTCATATTCTCTCACTGGTTCGAGAGGGTTTTTGTTTAATGGTTGGATCATAAATAAGTTGTTCATTAGAGAAGCACTGGTACTTAAGGATATAGAGGTAACCCAAGGTAAAATGGTAATTTAACCCAACTGGTGTTACGAACACTCTTGAAGGGCTAACTTACTGTCACTAGTTTATATTCATGGACATAGAAATATATCTGCAGTGAGAAAAGTGCGACTATGGGTCTTTAGTGAAGTGTACCTATAGTTAACGAATATTGTTTAATTGGTTAATGAGTTTGCCAATTAATCTCATAGTATTGGAGCTTTTGATCTCTAGGTTCATGAGGTCCCCTTCCTAGCTTGTAAAGGGAATTGAGGTAATTATGTTTTGAATAGAGTTTAAAATGTTCAAATTCATCTAGGGAAATAATATAATGTGCAATGATACATTATAATATAATATTTATATTTTAATTAAATTTTATAATATAAATTTAATTGTGATATGATTCAAAAAAATTTATGAGAGAATTAAATATTCGAAAGAGTTCAAATATTAATGAATTGAATTCATATTGAAATTATAAGTTAAAATTAATGTGTATTTGATGCACACTAAAACTATAGGTTATGAGAAAAATACAATTGAATATGATTCAAATGAAAGCCAAATTAAATATTTAAGAGATAATTTAATTTAATTAATTGAAAACTATAGATTACGTTAGAGATGTTTCATTTAGTATAATGTAAATGAAATCATTAATTAAATTAGATTTAATTTTTTTTATTAATTAATAATTGATTTAATTATTTAATTAAATTAATTAGATAACTCCCACGTATGGGAGTTATTTAAAAATGTGGGTGGTTCCACATTTCTCCCCCTTTCCGTCTCAGTTGATCAAAAAATTTATTTTGATCACAGAGAATAGATGGAAAAAAAATGCTACACAGGTCATTTTTGGCCTTTTTACTTCTCAAAGAAAATTTCTCCTTCTCCCTTTCTTTTATCCAATTCAATTGGTTCCTACAAACCAAAAATTACCAGAGGTTTTTCAAAGGATAAGAAGGTTGCTCTTTTGGTGGTGTTCTAAAATCCCAATTTGGAGAATTGGATTCTTACTTGGTTCTACAAAGGTAAAGGTTTTCTATCCATTTTCTGTGATTTTAAAGGAAGCTTAACCTAGGTTCTAATTTTAGAGTAGGCTTTTTTTTCTTTGGTCTCTGTATTATTTCTAAATTTCTCAGTGTATGGGTATTTCAGAAATCCCAAATTAATAATGAGTTTTAGTTTTTGTGCTTTACGTTGTGATAGGGCTTTCATCCTTATAATCACCAAATGGACTTTTGTCCACCAACAGACACAGTGGCAATACGAACAGTTTCACTTCATGATTCAATTCTTTCAAGACATTATTGCACACCTTGTAGTCGGACCAACCATTCCCCCGCATCTTTAGAATCCCTTGCAATTCCCAGAGGACGATGGTGTACTCCCTCCGAAACCAAACAATGATGCGAGCGAACATTAAATTTAGGGGTGTTTTTATGAATTTTTTAATGTCAATTTCACATTTTGTATGCTTTGATCGCAGTAATTAATTACATTTTGTATGCTTCACATTTTGAATGTCAAGTTCTCCATTTTCTTTGTATTTTCTTTACTTTTATCTCCCACATTCTTAATATTCTTATATGTTGTGTGTTTAACATATGACCTCTACGATGATACTTGTGCTAAACTATATGATGATTAGTTATGCCTTAGGAAATATTTCTTGAAAATAGTATGCGAGCAAGCTTTATCTCAAACATCTTTATCTCAAGCCTTGTGATAACTTTATGAAGTTGTCACCTAATTCAATTTTCAGCAATGAGGCTTGCAGCTCTCTAAATTTGAGGGTAGGAGAAGTTTGAGCTTAATGCGTTCAAAGTTGTGTTATTTTTAAATATCTCTTTGTCGTATCTTATCAAAAAGAAATAATTAATTATATATATACATAAAGAAGGCGTTGAGATTGGAACTCACTCATAGTTAGATGTTCGCAAGAAACTCGTGAGGGCAAGCCAAGAAAAAATACCAGTCTAGCGAATCTTGAATAGGAAAGCACTTTGAGAGGTCTAGCTAATGCATCAAAGCAAGTTAAGATATATCAGGACTTTAAATATATGCTTGAGAACAAGCATTATTTTGGGGTGTGATGACTTGTAGAATTACACGTTATTTTACTTGTCTTATCTAAAAGAATTTGGAAAACTCATTGAAAATTCGTTAACTTAACAAGAAAATCATGCAACTAATTACACTACGCAATCACTAGCATACAGATATTCATAATCCTTGTAAATTATAAAATTTGAGCTTTTTGAACGCAGAAAGCGATGAAGCAACTGCTGCCACCGGAGCGCATGGAAAAGCTTGATGCCCAAAAGGGAATTGCATAAGTTCAATGCGATAAGAGAAGACAAAACATTAAATACAACTGACGCATGGGCAGTAGAAGTCAAATCAAAGTTAGTAGCAGACACGAAAGGTTCGCGACAAAGCCAAGGAACTGCTGATGCAAGGAAGGCGGTGCAACGGGATATGAAAATTAATGTCTTGTGTCAGTCCAATCATTAGTGAGAGACGAAAATACTCTTCATCGACGCCTTTAAATAGACACAAGATTCCTGTCCAGGGGAGATAGAAAGAAATTGGCGAAAGCTCTACAAAAAAAATTTCATTCCTTCCCCTAGATAACTTTCTCCAAAGTTATGCAATTAAGAAATCTTAAGTGAGAGCTCAAGATTTCCACTAGTAGCAAAGGAAGAAATGTTGGATCGATATGGCAACCCTAGAGGTGAGTGAATAGGGTTTAATTAATTTTTTTTTATATAAATTAACCCAATTAAACTAATTAATACACTTTTTATAAATAATAAGAAAAAATTAATTTATGCAACAAATAAAATGACAAAAATGTGATAATTTAATTCTATCAAATTTTAGCAAATAAATAAGAACAAACTAAAACATACAATAATTGCTTAAATTTATTACAAAAATAAAAAGAAAAAAGTTAGAGAAAAAGACACCGTAATTTTTAGAGTGGTTTGGTCAAACTCGACCTACTCCACCTCCCAAACGCCTCTTGGGAATTTGAATAAAATCTTTCCGACTCTTTCCAGGGATTAGAGCCCAACCGTTACACCACTACTTCTTTTACGGGTTCAAGAGCAAACCTGATCCTTTCCACGGTTTAGGATCAAACCTTTACAAATGTTGGAATTTTTGAAGAACACAATTCAACTCTCACTAGAGTGGATTTACAAGTTTAAGCACTCAACAAGTTTATCCTCATAATACAATAACACTCTCTCAAGAATAAGATGAAAAGAAAAAAAAATTGGGAACTTAGAGAGAGCAATAATGGAACTTTTGAGTTTTGGAGGATTATAAAATGTAAAATTTGTTGGTTTAAAATTTAGAGAGAAAGATGGTTTATATAGAGATGGAAAAATTTTTAGAAACCACCATTAATTTGGACCATTGGATTTTGGAAAAAAAAAAATCAATGGGTGAGATTTTAAACTAAACTAGTCATTAGATACAAACAAAATATAATATTAAATTTCTTTTCTTTTGAAATTCATTTTCTTTTTAAAATTAATCCAAAAAATAAAAAAACATACAATATGTCAAAAACTAGCCATTAGACACAAACATAAAAAAATATTAAATTCATTTTTCTTTTAATTCATTTTCTTTTTAAATTTATTCTCTTTAAAGTCAATCCAAAAATAAAAAACATACCACGTGTAAAAAACTAGCTATTGATACAAACATAAAATAATATTAAATTTATTTTCCTTTTAATTTATTTTCTTTTTAAATTTTAAATCAATCCAAAAATCAAAAGTCCATAATATGTTAATCTCTTAATGATCCATCATTTAACCAATATGCTGCCACATGTCTACATGCAAATGGTCTGGTTATGACATGTCATCCACCACGGTATTTTTTCTATAGACTTGTTTCAATCATATCGTCTTCGTTTTAGCTCCGATTTGAGTGATTCAAGAGGTGTTGAAATCGTTGTTCCGAGCTCTACGCTATGGACATATTAAAATACTAAGATTTTCAGTAATTAAAAATTGAGTTAGTTATCATCAAAACATTGATTAATTAATTAATTGAAATTAATTAATTTGATATTAAGGGCTAAAAAATCAACAAGAAAGACATCAATCCAATCACAATCACCGTGAAGTAGTCATTTAAAAGAGCTAGAAGGTGCAAGAAATTGCATCTGACGGCTTGATTCTCTATTCTTATCCTTCACTTTATATTTTCATTAGCATTTGTATTGTTGTGTAACATTGAGAAACTTTCATTACCACTATGAATATCATCACATTTTTCTATGTATCCATCTTCTTTTTTACCAAGTATGAGCAACTAATTTTATAATGGGTTGAGGAAAATGAAACTAAAATGTACTGAGTAAATCATATATTAGCGTTCAACGGAAAATGAAACTAAAATGTACTGAGTAAATCATATATTGGTGTTCAACTTGTTTAATGCGTGCTTCATAAACTATTTTGATCAAGTTGACAAATTGCTCTAAATAGAACTATTAAAAAAGCAAGAGATTTCATATCTCATTAAACAAGGAAAGAAATATCTTTAGACATAAAGATACGTCTTTTGCAATAAATACTCATTACATGCGTCCTGGAAATAGGATATTGTGGTCGAATGCACTGAAAATCATAGCTTGTAATTATGGGCAAGTTGCTTGAACGCGTGGTATATGCATTACTTCAGGAGTGTTAGTAGTTATTTTTCTCAGCCCTATTTCATTTATTAGAAATTTACATTTCTCTCCACATTTTGCTTCACTTGAACTATGATACTCATCGCACCCTTTTTTTTTTTCTTTTGTGCATTTTAGTAATAGTGGTAGAATAGAACCAGTCATCCGCATTATTGACACAAAGTTTCCTTAAGCTCTAAAACAAGTATTTCACCACATCTTTAGAGAGCAATCCCTATGTTCGACTCTAAACTCACCAGTATTCTAGTTAAACTTACACTTGAGTTTCATTAGATAAAATAGTGTGTTTACACAATTAAGGAGACCAAAGCATAGAATCATCTCATCGCATTTATAGAAATGCATCTGTTCTTTTTCCCATGTTGTGATTTCTGTGATACAATTTCCAATCTTTGTTTTAGTTTAGGGCATTTCTATGGCAATCATTCAACTGCCAATTCATTTTTATCTATGAATTTCACTTATTTTAGTTTTCTAGCATTTCTTTTTACTTGATAAGAGATTTAAACATTTTTTTTACTTCAGTTGTGTTAGAGTTAGATAATATGCAGCGGAAGTATCAAAGATCCATAAGCATTCAAATTCACTTATTTTGGCAGAAACTAAAACATGTTCATCTAAATAAGAGAGTTTTTTTTATCATACCTTTGAAGAACTCTTCAAGAACTTGATCAATCAGCAGCAGTCTTCACCAAAGATCACCGTGAACTACCTCAAGATCTTCCCCACTATCCTCTTGGAGCTTTAGACCGCGTTGTGGGACTTAAGAACAGCTTGAAACGATGAAAAACGGAGAAATGCTCACAGCAGCTCACTTTGAAAAACCCTTTCTTCCCACTGAAATTTCCTCTCAAAATTTTTGTGTTATGCATCCTTCAATTCACTCCAATCTTCTTTATTTATTGCAGATGAACATGCAAAGAAGAGATATACATGGCTTGCAGCTCATGCTTGGAGCTTTAATTAAGAGGAGGAAGTGGGCTTTGTGTGAGCATGAAGAACATGATATTGGAAAATCAAGATTTTTCATTTTAATGCATGCAAAACGATTTTTCCCAATTTTTCTTTAAAACCAAAATTTGATTTCAAATTCAATTTTGATTTTAATAACTGAAAAATCATTTTCTTAAATTAATTTCATACATTAATTTAAATATTAATTAATTTAATATCAAATATTAAATTAATTTTTGCATAATAACCATCTTCATATATTTAAATCATATTTAAATATATATTCTCCTATTATGTTTAATTTGAACGTTTCAAATTAATTTCTCAAACTACTCTAAACCTTAACCATTTACGAGCTAGTAGGGGACCTCACGGACCTACAGATGATGGGTTTCAACGTTTCGAGATTAATCGGCTAAACTCATTAGTCCGATCTAACCCCCATTCGTTAACTAATGGGACATTCCACTATAGCCCATAGTTGAACTCCCCTTACTGTAGATATATTATGTTCACTTTATAACTATAATCAGTAAGTCGATCCTTCACAGGTTGTTTGTAATCACAGCTAGGTCAAAGTTACCGTTTTACCCCTGTGATTACATTTTGTTCCTTAAGTTCTTACTGACCATCTAACGAAAAATTCTGCTTCATAATCTCTATGAATCAAATTCTTTCTCTATCATGAGAATGTGAGCCTCCGATTATTCAAGACATGGAATCAGTACTTAAGATAACAACCTATCTGCTAACCCTAAATAGGGTGGGAGTGAATTCCATCTTGCAAGGCTATGTCTTCAGCTATTCATTCGGTCTTATCCCCAAAATGGTAAGCTTATTGAGCAGTGTTGTTGGATTACTCTCACATTTGCAGATCAAAGGATAATCTCGAACAAACAGGAATTCATAGCTAGCTCAGGATTAAGATTGAGTTAACCTAGGTTATTTGATAAATGAAATAGTCAATTTTAATAGTAAACGGTCATTATAAAGAAAAGTGACAATTTTCATGGTCCAGTCTATATGCAAACTCATTGCATAGGATGCCCCCACTCACATGTCTCAACATGAACGATTTGTGGATCACATCGTTTGTAATACTTTACAACTTCTTGTAACAACTACATAGTGGGTCGCATCCAATAGTGTTGCCAGGATGAGATACCTAATTTCATCCATATACTTATTAGACCATTTAGGCTATATACTGTAAACTTGATCTTGTTTATGTCAGTACATAAAGTTACAGTATTCAGACTATAGCCAATGATACGTTTATTGGATTTTCATAATAAGATGCAAAATCAACAAGTCAATATTATTGATAAATAGAATGTTTAACACGAACTGTGAGTTCTAGGACATTCTCAACAAGTTGTTCTATTCTTCTCATATACTAAGTAACCAATTGGATGAATATGAACAAAGATTGTGATGAGGTTGTTAATTTTAGTTTCTTGGCTTTGAATGTTGAACACTGGTTTTTCTTTCTATACTTTATTGGTATTTCTGATGACATCTTGATCACAAGCTATCTTGAGCTTTGTTTAATTTACTTCATTTTGTTTGTTGGAAAATATATTTTGAAGTGGTTCTGTTCCTCAATATTTGCATGTGTATGTTTCTCTTAGTATAAATTAGAAAATCAAAAATGTATAGACTGAAGTTTCTATTACAGTGAATTTTTATTCATTAAAGTATAAATTTGGTCTCTATGGTTGGAAGAAAGTTAGAGTTTAATCTCTATGATTTCAAAAATTAAAAGTTGGAGTTTCGTTACTTATTTTTTCTGTCTATCTACCTTGAATGCTTGGTTGCTTTGTTTAATGAAATAACAATGTGATTGCTATCAATCTTTTCTCATGACTTGATAACATTAATTGTTTGGGTCGATAAGTTATTTATTTATGACTTCTATTTTATTTATTTTTGTCAACGAGTTTCTTTACGTTAAGTTGAGTTGCTAGGTTCAATAATTTTGTTTACATTTTTACGTTTGTAAGTCTATAAGATATATTGTTTATGTTTATGTATTTTGCTCAATATATTTAGTTTCTATTAGTCTTTTTTCTTTCTTTTGAGCCGTTTCTTTTCCAATGAGTTATTTATAGTTTTTATTGTGTTCTATTTAGTTTATGAGTTTTATTACCTCATTGAGTTTATTAATTTTTATAAGTTTAGTTGTTTTTTTTTATTGTCTATAATTTTAGGGAATTTTCAAAAATAGAAAAATAAGGGAAACTATATACACAAAGTTTTAATTTTAATCTTCTTTGATAGAGATTGATAGAGGTTGATAGATAAAATTCTATCAGTGTCTATCAGTGACAGAAACAGATAGAAGTCTTTCACTGATAGACGATGATAAAAGTCTATCAGTGTCTATCAACATTTTTTTTTTTTTTTGCTATTTCTGTAAATAATTTGACATTTTTTCTATTTGTAAAAATTTTCCTATAATTTTTTTAGTTTTTTGTTTATGTTCATGTACTTCTCCAAATAAATTCGGTTACTATTATCTTTTCTCTTGTTCAATTACTATTGTCTTTTCTATTTAGTTACAATTACTAATTTTCTCTTCATTTTGATAAGTTTAGTTGGTTGGATACATAAGTTTGTTTTCCAATGAGTTTTGTTACTTAATTCTCATGTAGTTTGCTTACATATAATTTTAAGTAAAATGTCTCTTTACTAATTTTCTCTTCTGGTAGGATTTAGCATATTCAGACACCCACCAATGAGGACTATACTTAGTTGGGTAAGTTTCAGTGGGTGAGAATGCTCTAAACTCTGTTTCAAACTAATTTAAGATTGTTGAACTTGTCTCTAATACTTGAAATCCCATATTTTTAGATTTAGAATAGTTACGGAACCATTTGAACACTCTTCAACAAGGGTTGAGTTTGAAATTTGAGGGTTTTCTCTATTTGTAGTTTACACTCGTTACGATGTGTTTGAATTGGTGTTCAAGGTCATTGTAAGTAAGATCGAGATTCAAATAAGGTTTCTAACTAAGTTTCAACCTTGGAATTTGAATGTTATTATATAAGGAGTCTCTTGATCGTTTGAGAAACACTTTTAAAACGCTTAGGTAAGTAGAATTCTATCTATTTGGGTTTGTTTTCTTCCGTACTAGCATGATCCTTTATTCATTACTATTATGCATAATTATGAATTATGTTATTCTGAAGTGATGATGTGTTCTAATATGGTTGGACCCGCCTGGATACTCTCGTTTTGTTGATTTTAATTATGTATAACATGCTGAAATGTTTTGTTGTTAGGATTATCTTATGGTGGAAAAAATATGGCCATATGTTATTTTTATTTTCTTTCTTTTCTTAAGTACATGGTGTATTTGTTTTGTTTTTCTGTTCTTGTGTGATTCTTTTGTGGCTACAGGAATGCAAAATAATCTCTTTGTTATTTTTCTAGACAAGCAAATAGGTTTGCTTCATACTTTGGTAGTTTGTGTAAATATATGTTTATGCTTTGGCAATCTTTTTTTATATATGATTTATTTAATTTTAAATTCTCTATTTTACACAAAAGCAAGTGTATCTTCTTTACAGACTTTCTGAGAAATACACCAATTAGACATCTAGTTCTTATAGTGAATTGTTGGTAAATCCTTTTGAACACCTCTCAACTTAGACAAAGGTTTTAGTATTGAGTTTTAACCTTTAAACCTTTTATTATTATTTAGGAGCACTTAGATTTTCTTTTAGTAACACATCAAGCAAGTATAATTCTACCTTCGGTTTGTTTATGTTATATTTGTATGTTGTGTGTTTTAGTTTTGAGTGCATGTTAAGAGAGATTGTAAACATTAAGAAGGTATATTTATATAATTATTATTATTGACATTGATATATAATTATTACTGTTGATATTGATATATTAAGAAGGTATATTTATATGACTATTATTGTTGACATTGATATATTAGGTTGAATTCTAACATGAATGTTATTTTTTTAAAAGGTCATACGCAAATCTATTTAAGTGAAGAAACTGTCTCACAAGTTATGTATATGTGTGTATGTGTGTGTTTCTTTTGTTGGGATAATACCAAACTTTTTTGGCAACACTTATTTATTTAGTTTCTTTGTAAATAACTTACCAAAGTTTAATTATTAGTTTCCTTGTATATAGTTTATTTGTATAAACGATACCAACCTTGTTATATATGAAAGTTCATATTTATGTTTCTATGTATCTCGTGTCAAAATTGGAGGAAACTTAGGTGTAATAATATGGATAAAACAAATAATTATCCATCATTATAAGTACTTTTTTGACATTTCTCATATGTCATGAAATGTATTTTTTTTACGTCGAAATACTATCATTAATCAACCTTCAATGGCTATAAATAAATGTCAATGTTGTCAATAAGAGTGTAGCTCAATTGGCATAGTCATATTATCAACCTCGTGGTCTAAGGTTCAATTTCCCCACCCCACACTTTAATTACAATACCTTTGCAAAAAAAAAAATGTTACCATGATAGGTAATTAATGTCACTAAATGATTATTGTTGATTGAATTTGAAAGTCATGAAACAACGATTTATGACACATTTTTCATATGTCATCTATACACTTTCTTTGATGGTGAATTCAAAGACTAAAAAAAAGAGTCACGAAAAATGGTAATGGCATTTTCTAAGAGTCATAAAAATCCGTTTTTGTTGTAGTGTCGTAAGTCTCATATCCCTTTGTGACATCCATTTACACCTAAGTGGCCAGTACCGATTTTATCTTAAGTTCAACAAAAAAAAAGTGCGTAAAACAATATGGAGTGCAACATTACTTAAGCCATAACAACCATAGGGCATCCATATTGGTATGGTCTCGGATTCCTCCTGTCATTCGTCGATGTGTCCTTGCCCTTACCTGAGAAACATAACATAATAAAGAATTAGTATAAAATACTCAGCAAGTAACCCTCCTACCGGGGTCAGACTATACTCAAAAATATGTGATGCATGCATATTAGTGGGACAAGCATATTGAAATTCATCAAAGAAACATAAGATCGTGAACACTTGGAAACATGAAAACATGGATGGTCATCTAAAGAACAATTACATCCATTCTAACACGTATTTGGGGCTCGAAAGCACACAAACATTGTAGAGAACCTGTGGTCCCCGGAGCTGAACATGGTATTGAGTCTAAAGGATCATGATGCTATTGAGTCTAAAGGATCATGATGCTGAACATGGTAGTGAACATGAAGGATCACGGTAATGTGGTAGAGAACCCGTCAACTCCCAATAACATGATAGCAAACTCGAAGGATCACAAAAAATGGCTAGTGTTAGAAGGGCAATTGTCACCACTGAACATGAATCATAAAACATTTATCTAAGATTCCGCATCATAATGAATAAAACATTCTCATGGTCCTAACATGCGTAAAGCTGAATCATTCAATTTACATCATATTCGTAAGGTCTAATATATGTTTCTGAATTTACTTATTTCTAATTGAAACTAAGGAACTAAAATGTCCGAACAAAAGGCGTTTCGGTATTAATGTCACTTATCTATTAATTCAAATCCAAAAATATATTCAAACAAACTTATCTCTTAATTGTCCAATTAGATCTTGAATCAAGTCTATGACATAAACAAAGTTTAAAATTAATATTAAAGGCCTAATTCCACCATATACATTTTACCAAAACTCAATCCAATTCATTTACACAGCACGTGATTTAACTAAAACCACTCCAGAATTCCCCCAAGTGCTCCAACCTAAACATGAACCAGAGCCAAACATCATAAACTTAATTTATAACAATTATTCCCAATCTCCACAAATCGCAATGCCGTAAAACTTACCAAAACTTTACCAAAATTACTCCTTGATGCCATTGGATAGCAACTGTGACCACCTCAATACCTCTATCCCAACCGCCTAGATCAACAATAAACCAACCATTAGGCTTAAAACTTCCATGGTTCACCAAAAACTTCAAGAAAAAAATATATAGAACTCAACCCAAAACAAGCAACCCTTACCTAATTCTCAAAATTTCCAACGATTCGGCAATTGAACGGCACGATTAATGTGGCGATAACACGAACGGAAGGTGCAGTAGAAGATCGACGACGCTACTGTTTAGATCCAAACCGAAATGAAACTAGTGATACTCGCCACTGACAAAAATGGATGAACAGCCGACATTGTTGGCTGTTCCAACGACGACCGAGCAGATGAAACTGACGGCGACGAGGTGATGATCGAGAGCGGCACACAAGTTGGTGGGTGGAACTTGGACTGACGATGGTTGGTTCTTCCATGCGAAGAAGAATAATATGGAAGAAGAAGAGTGATTATTTTTTTCCCTTTTGCACGCCTTATGAACCCACACTCAAGAACGCACGCGTACATACGCGCACACACACAAAGAGAGAGGTTGAATTAGGGTTTTCTGGGAAAATAATAGATATATATATAGACACATACACACATATATATCCTTTTCCTTTTTAGCTTCCCAAATCAAAATTTACCTCATTCCAAACTTTCAAATCTCATTTAATTCCTTCCAAAATTCCAAATCTCCAAATTATCTTAACCAACTTTTCCTTAAATTAAATTCAATTTTTAACCTAAAATTCAAAATAAACAAACAAACATTTCGAGATAACTAAGATTAAAATTACTTAAAAATTTGGGATAATTAATCTTATCCCAAAATATAGGCTTATTGAGTCAGCGAATTGGGTCATTCTCACCCATAAAAATCAAAGGACAAGCTCTCATAGGCAGCAGTTCATGACTCACCCAGGATTGAGATCGAGTTACACATGGTTATCCTATGAAATATTAATATCTTCAGAAAACGTTACAAAGAGAGATTAAGTATTTCGTGATATGGTCTTATACAATCTCATTGTATAAAATATCTCACTCGCACGTCTCCACATGGACGATTTAGATCATACCATTTGTAACTATTACAAAGTGGGTCGTATTCATAATGTTACGAGGATAAGACACCCAACTTTTATCCATATACTGTCCACTACATAGTGTTCAAATTTTCATGAAATAACCTTGGATTTTTTCCATGATAGATAGCTTATTATTGTATATTCAAAATAATCAACTATTATATCAAATAACAAATTAACTAAGAGGCTTTAGAGCATAAATCCCAATATTTCCATCATTAACTTTAGTTAGTCGCTTCACAAACTTAAGTTGGTTGTTATTCCACCACCTTGAGTTTGAGGGAGGGTGTTAAAGTTAATTCAGGTTTATTTCAATTATTATCTTTCTTGTATCTTTTCCTTATTTATTTTTTCGTTTTCAGTATTTTTTTCCTTTTCTTTTTTGGGTCTTTTGGTGTCTATCTATTCTTTATTTTCATGTATTCTGATGAAGCTAATTATTCAATAGTATACAAAATTATCAATATGTGTCGTTTAGATTCTTGATTTTGATTTTGATTATTCTTGATTTTGATTTTTTTCCCTTGACAATCGTCAAAACGATTGAATCCTTATTCTCGTTTTTTATTAATTCTTCTTGGCGTCTTGATTTGAGCTTTGGATTTTTTTTTCTTATTGATTGTAGTTTATTCTTGATTCTTAATCCTTCTAACTTTTAATCACCTAGAGAAGTTTTTTTTTTCTAAACAACCACTAATAGAAGTTTATCAATGATAATAGAAGCATATCACAGATATATTTATAGTGATATGCTTCTATCAATGCGAGAGTTTTATACCTGATCAGTACAGAGTTTAGGACCTTGCCATTAGCAATAACTTTAGGTTTGAATATTTTAGTTTCCTTTTCTTTGACAATTTAAAATGGTATAGCATAAGTACGTACTCATATGAACTAGACGTCTAAAATTGATGGAAGTCTATCATTGATTATCACTGATAGACTTATTATGCAATAATTATAGAGGTCTATTAGTGATATTCATAGATTGAATTCTATATACAACTAGAAGCCTATAAGTGGATATCACTAATAAACTCTTATTGTTATAGAATAGTGATAGTCATTGGTAAATGATACCCAAAAAAGAAGAAAGGAAAAAAAAACCTACCTTCACCCATTTAACATGCACTTTTTTAGTCCTGTTTTCTCGATCATTTTCTTTCTTAATATCAATTTATTTGTCATTATTTTCTTAATAATTTAATTGATATACGAATAATAATAATAATACTCTATACTAGTGATAGTGCATTAATGATAGACTC
Source organism: Benincasa hispida (assembly GCF_009727055.1). Taxonomy (NCBI): domain Eukaryota; kingdom Viridiplantae; phylum Streptophyta; class Magnoliopsida; order Cucurbitales; family Cucurbitaceae; genus Benincasa; species Benincasa hispida. The sequence goes on from NC_052357.1 coordinate 83,051,871, forward strand.
TATCATTGATATGAATCTATCATTTATAGATTTTTCTATTAATGATAGAGTTCTACCCTTCATAGACAATAAATGCTCATATCACTGATGGACTCATATAAGTGATAGAATTTTATCACTATCTATCACTATCAACTACTGATAGACTTCAACTGGACATTTTAGATATTTTCTATAAGCTAGATGTAAATTGGATTGGGTTGTATATCCTAAAACTCGCAGTTTGTAATATAAGCATATTCTATATGCAATAAAAATGTCATTGACGTTTATTCAATAAAATTGTTATTAAGTATGTAAATTGTACTTGTAAAGACTAAATCCAATAAACTAAGATTCATGGCTATTATATAGATACTCGCACTTTATGTGAAGACATAAAGATGGATCAAGTTTGAGTAGATAGCCAACACAGTCTATAGTATATGAATAAGATTGAATACCTTATTCTGATAACACTATTGGATGTGGCTCACTTTGTATTGAGTACCAACGATGTGATCCTGAATCGTTCATGTGAAGACATGCGAGTGGAGGCGTCATATGCAATGAGTGTGTAAGATCGGACCAAGAAATAAGTCACTCTTACTTTATAACGTTGTTTAATGTTTTAAGCTGACTATTTCAAAGCGATGACTTAGGTAACTTAACTTTAATCCTGAGTTAACTATGAAGTCTTGTTTATTCAAGATTATCCTTAGATTTGCATGGGTAAGGGTTGGTTCAACAACACCAGTTCAATAAGCATCCCGTTTTAGGGGTAAAATCGGGTAGATAGCTGGGGACATAGGGTGCAAGGTGGAATTCACTCCTACTCGTTATTAGGGATAGTAGAAAGATTGTTCCCTTAACGGCTGACTCCAGATCTTGGACAAGGGATCCCACCCTCTCATTGACCCAAGAGAGACTCGGTTTGATGATTAGATCACAAACCAATTGTTCATTAGTGAATCAGTGGGACTAAAGGAACAATAGGTAATTTTGGGGGTAAAACAACTATTGACCCAACCGTTATTACGAACAAACTGTGAAGGGTTAACTTATTAGTTATGGTTATATTGAGAGGACACATTATATCTACCGTGAGGGGAGTGCAACTACTAGGCTTTAGTGGAATGATCTGATAGTTAACGAATTTTAGTTAATTAGATTAAAGAGTTAGTCGATTAATCTTGGATCGTTGGAGTCTATGATTTGTAGGTCCATTAGGTTCACATACTAGCTCACAAATGGATAAACCTTAGAATAGCGTGATGAGTACATTTGAAGCGTTCAAATTCGATTTAAGAGAATTAAGTAATTATATGTGATAAAATTACACGTTTAATTATGGAATTAAACGAAATTGGAGAATCGGATAATATTTAAATACGATTTAAATATTAATTATATGAATGAAAATTCATGGTTGTGGAATTAGTATTTAATTAATTTAATATTTGATGTTAAATTAATAAGAATTAATTATATTATTTAATTAATTACTAATTTTTTTAAAAAAATTAATTATTGAATTAATTTTGGTAAAATTAATGAAATTTCAACCTAATTAATGAATTAAAAAGAAAATTGCATTTTGGACAAATCCACTAAAAATGGGTTTTTCCCACTTGCATGAACACCAACAATTCCACTTCAAGATCCAAGTAAGAGTTGTCCTATTAATGTGCAATCAAAATTGCATGGTCAAACTAGTTTAAAAAGCTAAGTTTTTTAGCTGAGAGAGACATGCAAAAGGTTGCAAATTACAGAGATTCTATGTTGAAGAAGGGTTCCTCAATTTGTTCTTCAACTTGAGTGAAAAACCAATCTTCTTCTTTTCATAATTCCCTTCAATTCAGTTCATTTTGAGTCCCACAACTCAATCTAAAGTCCAAAGAGAATAGTAGGAAAGATCTATTGGTGGTCTACACCTTGTAGCTGAGGATATTGCAACTGATTTCGTAGATTAAAGTCTTCAAAGGTGAGTTATTATGAAACCCTCTTGACATCTATGAACATGCTTAGTTTGATACAAAAATTGATGAATTAGAGTGTGTAATGATCCTAAATTCTTCCGCTAATTGCTTGCTATCTCTAACAAATTGGGTTATATCTATTATTACTTTGGACCTGACTGCTATATTTTTAACTCTCATTTTTTTCACTTTTTATTATTTTTTTTTTTATCGATGTTTTGGGTGAAAAGGTGAATACCTATTTGGCTAAGTATGGTGAACGACACATAGAGTCGCTCATAAAGCCATAAGTTTATTTGGCTAAGTATGGAACTCAATCCATAGGGTCAACCATTAAGTCATAGATTTATTAAGCTAAGTATGGAGACCGACCCATAGGGTCGACCATCAAGCTATAGATTTTATTTAGTTACATATGGATAGCAATCCATAGGGTTGGCCCATCAAGCCATAAGGTTATTTGACTAAGTATAAAGACCGACCCATACGGACGACAATAAAACTTGAAGAGGCCGACCTTATGAAAACAAAGATTATGCCTAAGTATTGTATTTTTACACATGTTTGGATCACTAGTGAAATAAATATGGTGATTCACAACGGTTAGTAATGACTTGATTGATTTCCCGATAAATTAATTAGCGAATAACCGTTACGAAACCTATTTCTATATAATCGAGAGAGCTTATGCAATTTGAGGTATGCCAAAATACATCTTGAACTCTCCACTCTCTTAAACAATTATTGGCTTTATCGGTGGAGTGTAAGTGGCCAAGCACTACACTGATGCGAGTTTTTTTCTCTATTGTGACGGACATGCATTCGATTCCTCCCAAAATTACAAATTCACAGTTGGTACTTGAAGGAATTAAGTTTCTCGCAGAAGTGTGTGAACGTCGTGCTATTGACATTCAATTTTGAAAATTTCAAAATAGAGAAAAAATACATAAATGACATGTTTTTTTAGGAGAAAATGATGTGAAGAACTTACCTTTGTAGTTTTTTTTTCCATGTATTTCCTCTCCACGAAAAGATCTCCCCAACAGTTACAAACACCGAACTCCCTCGTACGACAAAAACCTTCTGCACAAGCAAGAATAGCCTTGAACAATAAATGAGATACAACCACTCAGTAACCTTGCTATTCTATGGAATAAGCACCAAGGATATGTGGATTCCTTGTTATGGAAGCAAGAGTGAAATTTTTTAGAGAGATTTTGTTTTTCTTAGAATTCTTTTTCAGATGGAAAATTAGATCTTTTCTTCTGTATTTTCCTTCCTCATATTAAGGAGACAATAGGTAGGGGAGAGAGAGGAAGGGAGAGGAGTTATAACTTCCTTATATGACAGAATGACCAAGTTGAGTGAGCACCTTTTGTGTGCCTATATGGGAGCATAAGCTCTTCGAAGATCAACACCCTTGTCCTCGATTTCTTTTGAGAGTTCTTCTGTTTTTTATTAAATAATATATAATATATATATATATAAACCAACTCACACATATATATAAATTGATTTAATAATGTTGATTAATATTAATCAACTATTAAATATCACATATTTAATATCTTTGAATCATATTCAAACCACATTCTCTCATATAACTTATAGTCTTAATATGAATCTCATTCATATTAATTTTAACTTACAGTTTTATATGATCTCATTCATACAAATATTATTTGAATCTTATTCAAATATTTGTCTCTCCTTTATTATAAAGTATAATTTTAAATCTCATTCAAAATTAACTTTATATTATACTATATTTATGTGAAGGAGTAATATAACACGGAAGAAATTAGAATCAATAAGCACTCTAGCTACACTTAATTTGAGTTTTAAACATGCTATTCATATGACATTCATAGAGGGTTTAAAACAAACATTACCTTTGAAGATCTCTTTCACGAATTTAGCAGAATTTCAACAAGATTGAGCTTGATTCTTGAAGAAGACCACCACCAAAATCTTCTCCACTATACTAAAAAAGGAATGTGTGGTGGAAACACTCAAATCAAGCTGAATTGAGGATGAATTTAGGTGGATTTTTTTAGGATTTTCAATTTTCTAACACTTCAGTAAGTAACTCAAAATCACACTCAATCTTTCTACATGAAACTTATATATATAGATTGAAATCATGCAAACCAGTAAGGTTGCATGGAGTGCAGCTCTTACTTGGATAATTAATGAAGAAATTGGTGGATTTTTATGATATATCACCATAAGAGATAATGGATTTTTCCAATCTTGAAAAAATCTACTACTCTTTAATTTTTAATCAATTTTCTTAAAAATTTATTTTTATTTTAAATAAAACTATTTTATTTAAAACTAGTTTTATAAAATTATTTCAAAAATAATTAATTTATATAAAACTAATTTTATTTTAATTAAACCTTTTAATTAAAAGAATATTAATTTAATATCTTAATATTAAATGAATAAAACATCAAATCCACCAATATGATTCAGTTTCATTTTGAAATCATAATTTAAATATTAATTGATTCTCCAATTTCGTTTAATTTCAACTAAATTAAACGTTTTTAATTGTATCATATACAATCAATTGAAAACCCTAAAATTGAATTTGAACGTTTCAAATTCATAACCATAATTTCATCTATCAATACTCAATTTATTATTCGGACCTACAAATCATGAGCTCCAACGATTTGTAATTAATTCGTTAAACTCTTTAAACCGAATTAATTACTATTCGTTAATTATCAAGGCACACCACTATAGCTCGATAGTTGCACTCTCCTCACTATAGATGTATTTCTATCCATTTTGACTATAATCAGTAAGTCGATCTTTTACAGGTTATTCGTATTTACAGCTACATCAAATTTACCGTTTTACCCCTATAAATACATCTTGCACCTTAAGCTCCCACTGATCATCTATTGAACAATTGATTTATAATACCTTTTATAAATCATATCCCTCTCTATCAAGAGAGAGCGGGCCCCATTGTTCAAGATTAGGCATCAGCATTTAAGAGAACAACCTATATGTTAACCCTAAGTCAGGTAGGAGTGAATTCCATCTTAATCTTGTCCCCAAAATGGAAGGCATATCAAGCAATGTTGTTGGACTACTCTCACCCATGCAGATCAAAGGATAATCCTGAATAAATAGGAGTTCATAGCTAGTTTAGAATTAAGATTAAGTTATCTTAGGTTACTTTAGTATGAAATAGTCAGTTTTAACAGTAAACGGTCGATATAAAGAAAAATGACTATTACGTGGTTCAGTCTTTATGCAAACTCATTGCATAGGATGCCTTCACTCACATGTCTCTACATGAATGATCTGTGGATCACATCATTTGTATTACCTATACAAAATGGATTGCATCCAATAGTGTTACAAGGATGAGATATCCAATTTCATCCATATACTTATAGACCATTTATGCTATATACTATTAACTTGATCCTATTTATGTCACCACATAAAGTTAAAGTATTCATACTATAGCCATGGATATGTTTATTGGATTTTCATAATAGAATGCAATATCAACAACTTTATTGAATAAAATACTCAATAATATTTTATTGATAAATAGAATGTTTAACACAAAATTTACGAATTCCGAGTTCTAGGAATATGTACATTATATTAATTGTATCTTTTACAATTAATTCTTCCCTTATTTAACTTAAACAATTCAAATTAATCCAAAACTAATTTAAACATATTTTTAACCCTTAATGAGCTAGCAAGAGAATCTTATGGACCTATAGATTAGAAACTCCAATGATACGAGATTAATTAATTAAACTAATCAACATTCATTAAGTACATGCCACTCCACTAAAGACCCACTGCTACACTTTTCGTACTGTATATATATTTTTATGTTCATAGATCTAACCAATTAACAATAAGTCGACCCTCCACGAATTGCTCGTAACTACAGTTGGGTCGAATTACCATTTCACCCATGTAGTTACATCTAACTCCTTAAATACCACTTATCTCTCTAATGAACAAACAGCTTATGATCCAACTATAAACTAATCCCTCTTGAATGAGTGAGAGGGTGAGACTTTATTGTTCGAGACTCGGAATCAGCTATTAAGGAAGAAATTTATCTACTTGCTCTCAAGACGGGAATAAGTGAATTCTATCTTGGATAGCTGTATTCCTAGCTCCTACTCGGACAAATCTCCAAAATAGTAGGTTTATTGATTGAGTTAGCGAATCTGGCCACTCTCACCCATATAGATCAAAATATCGCCCTCATAGACAGGAGTTCACAACTCACTTAGGATTAAGGTCGAGTCACATATAGTCATCCTATTGAAATGTTAATCTCTTCAAGTAACGACATTATAAAAAGAGACTAATCATTTCGCGATCCAATCTTATGCAAACTCTTTATATAGAATACTTCACTCACACGTCTCTATATGAATGATTAAAATCACATCATTTATGACACGTCACAACTATTGTAATAACTACAAAATGAATCGTATCCATAGTGTTACCAGGATAAGGTACTCAACTTTATACATATACTAAAAACCATTTAAGTTATTACATGATCCACATGTTTAAGTTACATAATGTAACGTTGGATTTTAGTTTATTGGATTTGGATTAATACAAATTAAATATCAAATAAAATAACATATTATTTGATTAAATAAATAATTAATGTACAAAATTTACAAACTACAAACCTCACGAGATTTAGAATATTAATTCCAACCGTCGACATTAACGATCGACATAAAATGAAAAGAAAGAGAAAAAGAAAAAGAAAATCATTAAATTTTGTACTATATTGACCAAAGAAACCATGCAGAAAAATTCTAAAAAATATATATATATTAAACTAATTTTAACCACTGTGGACATTTAGGCAATTTCAAATTAGGTTTTTCTATTTATTAATATTCAATTATATAAAAGATTTTTCTTTTCTTATTTCTTTTTTTTTTAAAAAAAAAACAGATATATAAAATATTTAAAGAATAATGTCAATAAAAGATTTAAATAAAAGTGGAAGATAACACGAGATCCAAAGAGCTAAAGTATGGAAACCGACAGCTCGTGAGATTATTTTTTATACGGTAATTCTCCTCTCTATTTTTCCTTTTAATCCATTTATCATTACTATTTTCTTTACTGATTTTCTTTTTAGTACAACAAACTTTTGAACCTCAACTCTACGAACGGATCGTATGCAACATCACTTAACAACTTCATTTTGACTTCTTTATAGATTTACTTACTTTTATTTCCAAAAAGATTTAATTTTGAGAAAATTATTTTTCTTAAGTTACCCAAAATTTAGAATATTACACTTTTAGTAATTAAGTTTTAAACTTAATTTCAATTTAGTCTCTCAATTTCAAAATGTTACAATTTTATGATTGAAGTTTGTGTTTTATTTCAATCTAGTCCTAAGTTTCGTAATCTATAATTTTAACTTTGATTTTTCACTAAATACTCGTTTCAATTTTCTATGTTAATATATTTGGTTAAACATTTAACGTCGAGTTTAGTTTTCATTATGTACCTAAAAATTTTAACTTTTATTTCAATGTAGTCCCTAAATTTCATAATATTACACTTTTGGGTTTAGTTTTCATTACGTACCTAAAATTTTAATGTTGGAGTATTAATTGATTGCTTAAATTATATATAAGTTTTTTCTCTATGTATATATGTTTCCATGAAGTTTTAGTTTGTATCTTCATATTTATTTTGTGTCTAATAAGTCTCTAAATTTGAATAATGTTTAATATATAATTGAGCTTCTAATTATGTGTCTAATAGGATTTTGACGTTATAAAGAATTAAATTTAACTGTTTATATAAACAGTTGAAGGATATACTTAATGGAACTCTGAACATCCATTTTTTATTCTAGTTGACTTGTGAATTTTAGAAAATATTGAATAAGTTAAGTATCTATGAGATACAAAATTAAAGATTCAAAGACTTATTCAATGTGATATTAATTGTTTAATATTTTATAAGATATATTTTTAAAATTAAGACATGATACAAAATTGAAAATTGAAAATATATTTGGAAACTTGGTATCAAATTAAAGATTAAATTTGTAATTCAATCTCAAGGTTATTTAGATTTGGGGTGGTTTTGAAATTTAATTAGGGAAAGGGGGTATTTTGAAGTTATTTAGGGGAAAGGGGTTCTTTTTTTGTCCCCATCCGACACATTCACCAATATATTTTTATCTTATTATGTTTTTCCTCTGCACATTATAATATATATATATATATATATATATATATGTCAAAATGCGTCTGTTGAACAGACGTATTCTGACCGCGCGTCAAGGAGTTGTCAACTCCCTCTGAATGTGTCTGTTCAGAACAGACATATTCAGAGTGAGTTAACAACTCTATTTTGATGCGCGGTCAGTATGCGTCTGTTTTGACCATTTTTCTTTTCTTCCACCTCCTTCCACCATAAAACAACCCTCATCCCTTTAATTTTTTTCATCTTCACGAATTCATCTTCCCCCTCACTGAGCCTTCATTTCATCTTCACCCAAAAGAAATTCATCTTCCCCTTCATCACCAAAACCCTCATTTCATCTTCATCAAACACGAAATTCCCTTCATTTCTTCCCCCTTCTTTATTTATTTTAAAATACCGATCATCTTCTATCTTTATTCCCACTTCATATTATTAATTTATTTCGGTGTAGTATTTTATTTGGTAAGTTGATATATTTTTGTTATTTAACAAAGAATTAAGTTTTTGATAATTTTTACTAATTTTTTTAATGTTTGTTTTGTTTACAGTGGATATTATATTGAAGAAATTTTTACAAACCATTATTCAAAGTTTTTTTTTTTTTTTTTAAGTAAGGTGCAATATTTTACTTTTAATAAGTTGATATATTTTTTATAGTAGGTTAAGTTCTTTTGTATTGATTCTCATAATTTTATATTGGTTTAATTTCATAGATTATCATAAGAGAAAATTACATGTGATTAACATTGTGTTATGTATGGGGTTAAGTATTAAAAATAACTCTAATAAATATAATAAACTTTAATGTAGTCCGCTTTACTGTTGGTTGGTATTTAGTATTTGGTTGGTACTCTATTGTTGCTTTTCTGGTTGGTATTTAGCTATCAAAATAAGTAGGTCTTCTTTGATTAAATATAATAAACTGTAAGTATGTCTTCTTTGGTTTTTATCTACTTCTTTAAAAATAATTACCTTGCAATTTTATTGCTACTTTGGTAATTTTTTTTTTTAAGATGGAAAATTTTACTGAGGTGATTTTAAATGGAATCAAACAAAAATAGCTACCAAATCAACAACGAAAATGTCAAAATTAATTTATGTGAAAAGATACTTTCAAGATAAAATACAATATCTAAAATGACATGGAAAATCTTCCTAACGTGTGTATATCCACCCTAAATTATTTAAAACATACATATAAATGTAGATCACTTCCAGTATTTTGCAAGAAACAAATCAAAATAAACCCAACCTATTGTTCTTGAGAAAAAAAAATGAAAAGCAAGCTAATGATCTCAAATATTTAGAAAAGAGAATCAAGAAACTCAAAAAAAAAAAAAAAAAAAAAAAAAAAAAAAAACTTCAAATATCTAAAAACAACAAGCTGAGAACCAACTTAAAGTCAAATAAAAAAAAACAAACAAAAAATTTGTAAACAACTCATACTTTGTTCTAAAAGAAGTGTAAATTTTCTAACCAAGTCTATCCAAATGAAATCACCAACAATGGTTGAAGTTTGAAAAAGAATTCAATGTGAGTCTTTGTATGCTTCATTATTATCATTGTCGTTAAAGAAAATCTTGAACATCTAAACAAAAATCAAATAATATTTCTTATACATATCAAATTATGATAGTTATTTTAAAAATATAGTTTAGAATGTTCGACTATGGTTTTTAAAATATTACATCATAGTCTCAAATTATTTATGTTTAAACATATAAAAAAGTCATTAATAAAAAAATATTACATAGTAAAAATAATGTTTTTTTCATACTTTTAGTAAAAATAATCTAACTCAAATTTTTAATGGAAAAAAATAAATCTTTTTAAATGTAAAATTTATATTTAAATCTTTTTTCATTTTGTCAAAATTTTAAAATTTATTAGTAGTTTTTAATGTAAATTAAGAATATGTTCCTAATGGAAAAAAATAGTGATATTACTTTATTTTGTGGAGAAAAGAAAAAAAACTAAAACAAATTAAAGAAAGAATTTAAAGTTAATAGTGATATTGGATTTAAACTAACACGTTTTATTTTATAATGGATTAATTGGATAATTGATTTTAAAATTAAGTGAAAGAACATGCACGTGCAATAAATGGCAGAGTTTTGGAATCCCTTGTTCCCACATAATGGCTGCATGTAAGACCATTAGGGTAGACTACTTTTACTACATTGAACACTATTACAAAATTCCCACTTATCTGGCATGTTATTCACCCCAATTCGAGTCCAGATAAAAAAATGTTGGTTTGGTCCTAACTTCTCCATTATTTATCCGAGCGAATCACGAGTTAGGAAAGTTGGCAAACCGTGGACTTATCGCATGCAAAATGAGATGGATCGGAGGGAACGTTACAAGACACAATGCACAATTTACAGACAAGAAGAGCATATTAGACAGATTTGTCCCAATCGAGCTCGTGATGCGACTTAGTTGTTTATTTTTAATTGTCCTTATTGATTGTAACTTCTTTGACTTATTTATTCTTTATTAATTGTCATTGTATTTATTGATTATATTTATATAATGAATGGTGTATTCTTTATTAATTGTCATTGTATTTATTGATTGTAATCACATTGATTTTTCCTAAATGTTTAAGTTAAATTTAATATTGTTTTTATGGGATCAGATGGACGGGGATGTTACCACAAGGCCATACAACAATTCGGTTTTGTACTTATAGCATAGCCATAGATTCGAGGCTTTTTGGGTAGATGAGCATATCGATGCAATGCATTGTCGGCGAAGAGAGGCTGCTATTCGAAGGCACGAGAACCTAGACCCTCGTATATTGAACTATCTATGAGCGGCAAGATTCTATGAAGTCTTTCGTATAAAATTTATACAACTAGACTGGCATCTGGTAACAGCATTAGTGGAACGATGGCGACAGGAGACACACACTTTCCACATGTTGCATGGAGAGTGTACAATTACACTTCAAGATGTAGCTATCCAATTTGGACTCTCAATTAATGGAAGACCAATGATCGAGTCTCTAAATTATGACTGGGAACAACTTTGTGCCCTTCTTTAAGGCGTAACCATGAATGACGTCGTTCTTAAGGGAGGTCGTCTAAACCTGCTATGGTTAGCTGATCAATTTAACAACTTCACCCATATACCAGACAATGTAGATGAAGAGGACCTGCAACGATATGCTCGAGCATATATTCTCATGTTGATTGGAGGATTGGTATTTCCCGACAAATTCAACAGTAGAGTACACCTGATGTATCTTCCTCTCTTGGTAGATTTTGATGTTGTCGGGACTTACAGTTGGGCCATTGGATGTCTTGCATGGTTGTATAGGCAACTATGTAAGGGTGCGATGGAAAAGACATTGCAGGCTTACTTCTATTGCTGCAAATTTGGGCATGGGATCAATTTCCTCTTTTAGCGCTTCGACGACTCCATAGATACGAGAACAACTTAGGTGACAGACCACTTGCAGTAAGGTAAGCATATTTACCTCATTATTGTTGTGTTTATTATGAAATACTAATAGCTTAAATTCAACTTGTGATTGTTGTAGATGGAATGACAACTATTATGTAATTAGAGCACCGACGCATGTTCTAGTATAGTATAAGCACATACCAGATACATATATACCTAACCAAGTAATATTTTATATATTCAGAATGTTTCAATCTTCTGGTTAATTCATATTTTGACACATATCCATGCAGATTATTTGGGAGCCATATAATTATCCTATCCAACTATTATCGCCATACTGTCTCGATGATAATGAGATATGGACATCCAAATGTCTACTCATATGCTTCTTCGTTGTGGAGTGGCATCACCCAGATCGTGAGATGCGTCAATTTGGGATGTTGCAACAAATTTCTCAACCTTGCAACACAGACGCCCGACTTCATCCACACGATCTAAGGGGCAGACATGAGCGAGACCGGATTGTATATTTGGCTCCTCAAATTTCAATCTGGAAAAATTGACAGAGTTTGGTTGTTAATCGACCTCTTATTAACAACGATGTAGGTACCGAGCCTGGATATATTGAATGGCATTCCACTATGAGCAGGCTGTACATAACTAAAGCAGAAGCATCCTATCACTTGTTGGTATGAGCTTATTGTTTACTAGGATTGTTTGATTTTATTTCTTCATTGTACACCAAAATAAGTTTTAAAGTCATTAACTTGTTATTCAATTCTTTTTCAGGTCGAGCTTCCAAATTTTCCATTATTTGCTCAAAGAGCCTTGCGTAGACTCACCTCTATATATCGAGTGTGATATTTCGATAGTGATGTTCCAATGGAAGAACAAGGTGATCCAGCAAGACATGAGGATGTTCCTATTCGACCTAATGTTCGAAATAAATATCCAACAACGATACTCGATCATTTTACACATACTTCCATGATGTCCTCTTCCTCAACATTTGAATTTTGTCCAACAACCCCCAGTACACTAAGTATGAAAGAATGACAAACTTCACATGTCCATCTAAATGTCCATGACCAGTATATGACATATCGACAACGTAGTGATGGTATACACTTTGCAGAGGAAAGTCAACCATCAAGTGTAAGAGGGCGTGCGATTGTGGACACTATGTGACTGAACATGATCGATCTAGGCGTAATAGAGGATCTTCTTCTAGTCATGAATAAATAACATTGTACATATGATTAAATTTATTAATGAAATTCAATAACGAAAATGCACTTGCAGTCTACAACACATCTTAAAGAACCTTGAATATTATTTACAATAGTCGAAAGTTAATATCTATGTTTTTGCATAAGTTTCTAGCAACTTTAAACAAAAACAATAATTTAAAATTTAAAATTAATATTGAGTATATCAAATCAATCATAGAAATTTCTTGATCTCAAAATAACATTATTATTTATACCGTTAAAAAACTAGTAATATTATTATCAAAATAAAAAGAGATAAGTGAGATGGTTGATTTTAGGTAACAATGATTTAAAATTAAACAAATGAAATATTATTAATGGTAAAAAGTAATGAAAGAGTTGGGTTTCAAGTTGTTAAAAGAATGAAAAAAATCAAAAAAAAATTATGATTTTATTAATTAAAGAGTTGTGTTTCAGATTATTTTATTATTATTATTTTTAGAAGAGACGCATCTTTTTTTTAAGTGAATGCGTCTAAATAACCTTCCTTATTATTATTTTATTAATTTAAGAGACACATTCGGATGAAAAAAAAAAAAAAAAAAAAAACTTCTCCTAAATAACTTCAAAATACCTTTTTCCTAATTAAATTTCAATACCTTTTTCCTAATTAAATTTCAAAACCACACCCAAATCTAAATAGCCCTTCAATCGCACCTAATAATTTAACGAGAAGAAATAAAGAAGATCCCAACCCAAATAGTTCTGACTGAACAACGAACCATTGGAGAACTCCAAAGTTGGCCCACGAGCCTGAATGATACCCATTTGGCATTTGCTACCCACCCAAATTCAAATTTTTAATCTATCCCCATAGCTTTTTGTCCCTTCTCATCTACTTCTTCATTTAATATATTTAAAACTTTCAACCGATGACATTATTAAATCACCGATTGACATACACATTTTAAGTTAATGAGTGAAGACAAATCCTAATATTATATCACTAACATCTCTGGAGAGATCATGTGTTCGAACTCCTATAATATTATTTCCGCCTCAAATACTATTGATTTCCACTTGTTGAATCTTTTTTTCACATTTCAAACTCACAAGTGAAGGAAAGTGTTAGTGATATGATATTAAATTCGCATTCACCCATCCGCTTAAATTTTTGGGTCAATCATTGATTTAACATGGTATTAGAGAAGTCCAAGAAGGTCCTATATTAAACAGATAGATTTGCATCGGTAGGTTATTATATTGAATTTTAATTTATCATTTTTTCCTACATCTTAAATCTTAAAAGACTTTCTAATTTTGTCTTTATTATCTAATAAGTTATTGAATTTTTAAAAAGTATTTAATATCTAATCAGTACATTAGCTTTCAATTTTGTCTTTGATTGGTCAATAAATATTCAATCTCATATCTAAAATACCAGACGCCTAATTGATAATGGATGAGCATTGAAATTCCATACAAGAGGCTGTTGCTTTTGGGCCTTTTCCCCTTCTGCGAGGCAAAGGCTCTCCATCAGTATTGTTATGTCTCAACTTAATGGAACGCAAAAATTATCAAACTTCCCTATATATAAATTTTCTTACGTTAAATTACAAAAATTTTAAGTTGATGTCTATAGTTCATAAAATTTAACAAGTATCTTTAAATTTTGTATTTAATAGATCTTTGAATGAATTCTAAAGAATATCAACCATAATTTATTGAACTTTTTATTCTATTTTCAATAGATAATTTAATTTTCAATATATATTTTAAAAAATTTATAAACCTAGTAGATAAAATATTAAAAATTTAAGGTCCCATTATATTAGATTAGTTAAACTTTAAAATATTTAAATAAGTCAATGAATAATAACTTCAATTTTCTTTCTTTAGAGCATATGTGTGCCTTTGATTTCTCGTTAGTCTTTTTTCTTCAGTCTCTTAAATCTCGAGTTGTGAGTTCCTGTCTTTTTTACGAGGAAAATACGATTAATTAATTATACTACAATTTTGATTTAGTCGATCAATTTTACAATTGTTTTTATTGAGTCTAAACTTCAAAATGTTTCAATAAGATCTATAAATAATTTAGAATTAAAATTCTATATGTAATATGGTATGTCCATGTATTTTATAACATTAATGTGTGGTAATTAACCACTCTCAACAATAAACATATGTTGATTTTACATGACGTGAAGTAGAAACTATTAAATAAACAAAAGTGAGCGATATGTATAATAAATGAGTTTGACTCGTTGTTTAAAACCTAAAATATGTTACAAGGGGTAAATCAACCAACATTTATCATATAAACATTTTATACATCGTTGATGTTAAATTTTGAATAGGAAAAATACATCTAACCTTCACGTGATATGTATAATCTCCATTAGTATGAAGTCTTTTGAGGTGACACCAAAAGTAAAGTCACGAGGGTTTATGCCCAAAGTGTTATTTGATGTATTAACGTAGCTAATACACTGTTAATGAATCACGTATAGCTGTTGATGAATGAAAGTGAGGATGCATGGTCTCCTGTTGTATGTTGAAGAGGCACATAGAGAATTAGAGAAAGAGTACCATCATAAACTGCAACAGCCAGCTAATGGGGTTCTTCACAAAATCACAACCACATACCACACACTACTTTGGCTGCCACTGCTGAACACAAACTTAAATTATGTGCCAATTTCACATGCAATTTGTTTCCTCTCACCACTGCATTGAAATGACTCTATCCAATTTTCCTTTCATTTCTTCCTCTTTCTCAATCATTTCTTCTACCACCTCATCCATTACTTTATCATTTATTTCAAATTCATATTTGAAAGTGTTCTAAAATCATTAAAATCAACTATTACTTTATCATTGGAAGTAATTCTATAATCGTTAAAATCACTTTTGTTATTTTTTAAAACACTTCAAAACATTTTTTTGTCATTCAAAATCAATCTTGACGATATAAAAATTACTTTAAAAAATGTAAAATTAAACAATAAATTGATTTTATATGATTAAATGCGACTTTCTTATGATTTTGAATATAATGGAAGTTATTTTAACAAATATGACTGGATGATGTTCTTGCTGCTCTTTTTTCAATGAAACAAACAACACAAATAAGTATTTCTTTTTCTTTTTTCTTTTTGGAAAGATAAATGCAAATGTGTTTGATATTTTTTTTTTATATTTCTTTTGTCAAATCCAAAATTTAACAAACAAATTAGATATTAAAATATATGTTATATTTGTTATATGTCTATGTCGAAGAAAATATTGTTGTCTCAGTTTTACATAAATATTGAATTTAAAGGTGTTTTAGATAATAAATTATCATTTTAAGTTTTTAAAACCAGTTGATATATTTGTTATTTATATTATATTCACATTCGTAATATTTTATGGCTTATATTTATTTTTTGACTTTTTTTTACGATACACTGAAAATATTGATTAACTTCTCATCTTGTTGTAAAATCTACAAAAAATCATCTACAAATGTCGATGAAAAGATCGACAAGTTGACGAAAATTTAATACCTTTTAAGCAGTTAAAAAATGATAAAATTATATTTTTATTTATAGTTCTGAAAAAATTGAAAACATGAGTATAGAGAATTAATTTTATTGTTATCAACATGAGTGTAGCTCAACTGACATAGTGCTCGTACAATCGATTTCGAGGTCGTGGAAATGTTTCTCATAAATGAAAAGAAATAAATAAGAATAGTTACCACACGTTTGTATTTTCTATTAAAGCTAGAAAAGGAAATAAACATAGGCATGTTTGGCAAATGACGAGTGAATTACAATCCATTAAACATTTTATAATTTTTGTGTGATTGAGACGTCAAAAAAAGTAAAATTTGTGTCAATTATATATCAAACTATGTTCATGTTTTTTTTTTTTAAAAAAAAAATTAATAATAAAAAAAGAGTTATGTTCATGTTGTTGCTGGCCAATCAATTTATTAATATTGCTTATTTTCCATATATTGTTAACAAATATCGAAGACCGCATATAGTTCGATTTGACGTAATACGTTGCACCAAAGGGAAACCTTGACTATGTTAGGAAACGAAAAGACTTTTCATAGTATAAAGAATAATTTGACTGGTCTTGCCTATAAAAAAACTAGGGTAAATAAATCTTGACTTTATTTTTACTTTTATTTCAGCATATATATTAATAACAATAATTTTCAACTTTTTTTAATGCAGTATCTGGTAAGGAAAATATTCAAAAATTTCTATGAAGTACTTAAATTTTTAATAAGATTTTATACTAGTTTTTAACATTGCATCAGGTTAAAAAATTCTATATATAATAACGTTGGTCTTCTTTATTTTCATATAAATTTTTTAGAAATTTATTAATATTTATTTCTAGTTTTTTCCCCTTCAAATTACGGATTAATGTTGTCTAGCAATTACATGACATTAAATTGAAATGAAATAGGAAAATGCTTCAAATAGATGGTCTCAAAAGGGCAAACAATCGCGTTTTCATATATAAAAAAGAAACAAATTGATTAAAATGGCAGGGAATTGCCACATAATAAATAGTTAAAAACTATAATAACTACAAAAATAAAATAAAATAAAATAAAAAGTGCTTCGATCCATGAAGAAGATGATGATAAAAAAGGCCAAGCAATCGCGTGTTTGACGTAACCCCAAAGCCCAAAGTTGTGGCCTTTGCGCCCTTGTTATTCAGCAACCGCGTGCTCAATTCCTTCCCCCTTTAAAGCCCCAATCGTTATGCAAAAGCAAAACTCTTCACATTTGTGTGTATCATATCAGTAATGATGATGCTTATAATTAAGGAAATACACAATTCTTCCATTATATCTTTCAACTTTCACAATCAATCACTTCCCCGCCCTCCATTTCTCTGCCACTTCCCATGTGCTTTTTTTTAAAAAAAAAAAAAACAAAAAACAAAAAATGAAAAATGAAGTGGAAACAAAATCAATGGAATAGTGGTGGGGATTAGGTGGATGTCGGTGAGAGTGGAAGATTGAAAAGCGATGTGGGTTTGTCAATAAAAAGTAAGCAAACTTATAATCTACATTTAAGTCGTGTTCGAGTTAATTTTTAAATGTTTAATTTAAAAAATAAGTCTTTTTATAAGAAATTAGAGTGTTTGGTAAGTAGTCAAAATAATTTTTCATATGTATTTTAATCAATTTTTATAAAAAATATTTAAATAAAAATTTGAAAAACAATTTATCTCACGAAAATCCAAAGGGATTCTTAATAGAAAAGGGTGTTGTAGTGCTAGCCCCCAACTGGGCTCCCACTCTGACATTGGGCGATGAGTCAAATTCCGAGGCTTTGACTGACCCCTGCCCCCTGCAGATCGGTCGGTCTATTGTTTCTTCCCGATCCCGAACATACTGGGAACTGTGCTGCACATGGAGGGCCTCCTAATTTTGAATTCAATTCCCCATTTAAAACCTAAAGTTTGAGACAATTGGGCTTCTATGGCCCATTTTACTATCGCTCCTTCCCTTCTTTGCTTTGGTTATTTTTGATAAATACAACTGGTCTGTGACAACCAGATGACTCAAACAATATAAGCTACCACAAACCTTAGCAGTATACAGAATAAATATGATGTGTATATTTATACATACAAAACTTTTTTGTTTTCTTTTTTCCTCTGGCAGTGACAGTTTGGATGTCAGTCTCAAACAAGGGCTGCGCTTGTGAACTTTTTTTTTTTTTTTTTTAATTATTATTATTTTTAAATCCATTTATTCCTCCCCCCGCTCCTTCCCATAAATTTGGATTATTTATGTCAATATTTCAGGGGTTACTTTAGGTATTGATTTAAAAATGAGATAAGTCAGGGGGAAAGAGAGCAACAAAAAATGACATAGCCAAAGTGTGTGATTTGTATCAACCATTATTATTATTATTATTATTGAGAAAGACAGTATCAACCATTATTAGTGACATATTATTATCATACTGTTTTTGTTACCATCCTATATTTAGATATCCTTTTAAAACTAACTTTCTATATTTTCTATCCATAATGATTAATAACATGGAATGTGACTTCAAATCTAACCAATTTATGTATAAAATAGGAAAAAAGAGAGAGCCATCAAACAATAGCGAATATATCAATCATCATCTGATCTAAGTTAATTAGTAATTATTAATGATTATACTTGAATATACATATAGGGCCATCATCGTTGCAGTTATATGAATTAATAATATTATGGCATGAAATAAAAACATATAACGTCTATTAAACCTCATTTTGTAATTATTTAGTTTTTAAAAATTAAACTTATTTTTTTTTCAATTTATTACCAACATCTTTTATAAGTAAAAGAGTTGAATTTTTATATTTAAATATATAAATATATATATATATATATATTTGAGTTGAATCATTAGTAAAATTCCAAAAACAAACCACATTTTTTTAGTTTTCAAAACTTGGTTTAATTTTTGAAAACATTGATAACCAAACAAAGAATTTAGAGGTGAAAAGTGTTGTTTATAGATTTAATTTCAAAAATAAAAAGTAAAAAATCAAATGGTTACTAAACCGGGCTTAAGTTATATATCTTCGACAAGGACACACGTGGTTGAACTAGAAACATGTTTACAAATATATTTTAGGTTAAAAATCAATTTTAATCCGGTAAATTTTCATAGAAGCAATAATTTAATCCCTATATTTTTAATATTGCAATAATTTAGTCCTTAGACTTTAGCATATAATAATCGAGTCTGGTAACAATTTAATCCTGTCGTGATAAATCTACAAAAGAGAATTTTCACCAATATTTCTATTGAATGAATTGGAACAACCAGTGCTAAGTTGCGTAATAAAAGCAAGACCCAATCTGGCGCATCCCAATTGCTGAGCCGAATTCTGGGCCCAAACTGAAAACGAAGAGTCCGGTGTAGGCCCAAATACTAAAACTGGGCCTGATAGATGATCGAGGCCCAAAAATACGTTGTAGAGAGATTGAAGCCGATTCTCTTGGGTTGTGAAGTATTGGGTCCAAATCAAAATCCTACAATATAGCGGTACTTCCCCACCTTTCCGGAACAATTCCTCCACACCACAGCTACAGCACGTGATCCTCACTCCCAACAACAGCGTATCCCTCACGCGTCCAATACCAAAAGCACGTGTTTTACATGCTCTAAGACCATCTGCCACGTGTCCATCCCACGCGGCGCCGACTTATCTCCTTCGGTGGGTCCCTTCAGAGTAGGCACCAACGCTCTCTACATCCGACGGTGGTAATTGAATCCACGTCATCATCTCCAGGCAACCACAGCTTCACCGAATATTCGTTACCATACGAATTGAATAATTCCATTTTCGTTATTAGAACATGGCAGAAACGAAATCCCCTTTGGCACCACCGTTCGGCGTTTTAAATGTCCTGGACCTAATAGGTTATTTCTTCTTTTCTTATTTCTATAAAATCCCTAATTTGTTCCTCTAAGAAACTTTCCTCTCTTCATTCTTCCCTATATTCCAGAATTTTGATGGCGAGGTTTTCCTTCAATTCATCAAAGTCTTGCTCGATTCTCGTTTCAATTCGATTAGATTCTGTTCATCTTTTTTCTCCGAAACTTTTTCGTTCTCAGATTTTTACGCACCCTTGTAGTTCTAATTGACGTCTATTCGAGGGAGGAGCCACCGTGATCTGTTCAAATGGGAAGACGTGAGTTTTCTTTCCTTTCTTTTCCGTAGTTTGATCGATATCGATGGTGTTTTTTTGTTGACGTTTTCTTTTACGAATTAATTTTTTGTGGTCTTAGTATCTTGTTCCTTTTTCATCATCTATACATGGTTTGACTTTTCGTCCTGGAGTGTTTCTGTTTGTTTGGCTGTGTTGATTGTCATTCTGGCGTATTGTGCCGTCTCAAGGATCATCGGATCCTTATGTGACTGGCCCGACGAAATTTTGATGTTTCATTGTGCAAATTGTTGATTGCAAGGGTTTGGGATTGATGTTGTCTCATCTTGACAGGTAAAACTCAGCGAAAAAATTCTCCAACGGTGGATAGTGATGATGATAGTAGTGTGAGTTCTTCATCGACTATGCGGTCCGATCGTATGTCTGTTGTAGGGATTGAGGATTTTCATTTTGACAAAGATACTTTACTTGATCAAGCTCTTGATGCTTTATATGAGAAGAGGTATTCTTTCAGTTCTTGAACGGTTCTTCGTACTAATTGTTCTTACTTCGAGAATGAAAATTGATGCAATTTGTTTTGTCATTAGTAGCCACAGCTGTTGCCCCATTGTAGTTTATAACTTGTTGGTCATCATCATCATTATTATTATTTATTGAAAAATATATTATGTAGTTCTTAAATGAAGACTAAAGTATGTTCGACTTCTGCTGTAGGGGTTCCACGAGAGAGAAAGCGTTGGCATCGATTATAGAAAATCTCAGCAGCAATTTGCAACATCAATTTGTCGAAAAGAAGTAAGTACTCTCTCCGTGCAATTGTTACTTCTTCCGAACGTGGGCTTCAACTCTTTCAGTCTGTTTTTCTTGTTTATTGATTGGAACGGTCTCCTTTGATTTGTCTTGGGTACTGTTCCTAAGAGTGAAGGATACCAGCGTTCCTTTCATTCACTTTCTTGGTTGAATATAATTCTTTTTGTCGATTGAGCAGAATGTAGTCTTGCTGCTACAATATAAGAACTGCTCAAAGTGGGGGAAGAAAAAAGGAGAGAGATTTCATTTGTGTGAGAGATTTTGTGGGGGTGAAACCTTTGTACACACATTAGAATACTTTTCTAGGAAACCAACTATCATATGGACCTAAAATTATTACCGTGTGCTCTTGCTTTATTTCCATAAATATGACAGTATGGTCATAATGGGAATGTGGTATTAGAGTGCGACAATTTTCTAGTCAAATTTCTCCTGTAACTATAATTCAGCCACAAGATTGTCATTTTACCGTTTCATCATTTTGTTCAGTTTGATCAAATTAAATCTTTAGCCAAATGTAATGTAAGAAACTGAAACTAAATTCTCCTCTTTTATATTATGCAACTTTGATGCAATCATCCAACTAATAGATATATGTTAGATCCTATTGGGGGAAAAAGAAAAAGAAAAAAGAGCATGCATGTTGATTGATTGCATTTCTTCTTCCTTTGGCCAGATTTGCTACTCTGCTTCATCAAGGCCTGAATTGTATCAAAAAGGGTTCCAGCAAAGAAATATCCTTGGCTTCTCATGCAATTGGTAGGTGTTTGATAACATTAGCCTTCCCAAGTGTTTGATAACATTAGCGTTCCCAATTACTATGTATCCATATGCCAATTAATTATATGATCATATATACTTTGTAGGATTATTGGCTTTAACTGTGGGTGAGGGAGACAATGCTCGGGAAATATTGTCAGAATCAATTCCCTCAATTTCTCAAGCTCTTAGATCTGGCTCGGAGTCCTCAAAGATATCGGTATTTGATATGATATTTGTAATCTGAAGTTTAAATTCAAAATAAGTTGATGATATTCATTTTACTAATTTGCATGGGATGATAAATTTTCTACAGCTGCTCGAATGCTTGGCAGTTACCACTTTTGTTGGTGGAAATGACATGGAAGAAATTGAAAGGTCATTACAGCTCATGTGGCAAGTTGTCATTCCCAAACTAGGACAAAATGTATTCCCCTGTCCTTTCTTTGTTATCAAACCAATATGTGGATGCCTATTTTGACTGTTGTCTGCTCTTCGAAATTCATAGGTAGTTGCAGTCAGGCAATCAGCAGCTATCATTACAGCTATGGTGTCTGCATGGTCCTTCGTCCTTACAACTATGGATGGGTTGAAACTTAATTCCAAAGATTGGCTAGAGTGAGTAAATTTTTGTTATGCAGCTTCCTCTTTTTCTATTAATTTACTATTTAGTTTTTTCCCCCTCCCGTCAATCCTTTATTTTTGGTAAGAAATCCAATCTTGTGCTATTGATTTGATTGTGGTTGTTAATGGGTTGATGTCATAATTTGCATGTCTAGGTGTGAAATAACACCATCCCAATGAATTTTCTTAGGTGGTTGGAATGAGGACATCATTTGGGTTGATTGTGTTAATATGGTAGTAAACAAATGTGCAAAAAAATGTTCACAGTTTTATGAAAATTTGGTAAATAAATGTCTAGAAATGTTCGCGTTGTATTAAAATATGCTTTTTTTATTATTATTATTATTTTTTAATCTTACATTTTGATGTGATCAAGGATTAAAATATCCTCTGATATGTCAATATATCTATTGATATATCCTGGAAGGTTTGACGTCGGTATTAAGCATTAATCGGTATTTTTCGTTATTTTAAAAGTACCCGTAGAACATAAAAAGAAAAATCATCTATTAGTCTCAATATGAAGATATATAGTAATAACAAAATATTTAATTGAGTTTGGAAGTAAATACAACCTAACTTTTAATTTAAATAATTTTTAGGATCTTTTTTATTTATAGAAATATTTGTCGATATTGATATATACGTAGAATTAAAATGTGATATTGAGATTGACATCAATATTTTAGTCATTAGTTTATGATTTTGTACCCTTTATGGGGCAATACGCTTTCTTTCCAAAGAGAATATCAAAGGCTCTATGGTAAAAAAACCAAATCAATATGTGGAGAATCCTTACTAACATATTATAATTTTGAATTTTCCTTCTATAAGAAGCGGAAATATAAATTTTGGCACCCTATGTATGTCGAATTGTTGATCAACGGAAATTATTATACTGCAAATATACAGGTCAATATCATATTTATCAAGTCTTCTGGACAAGGATGACCGTGCTGTACGCATTGCTGCTGGTGAAGCACTGGCACTGATTTTTGAGAGAGGCATTTTGGAGAAGTTTTCTGCTGAAGCTAAAGGATCAACTGATGGCTCCGCCCTAGAGGAAAGTAAACCGAGGGAATGGTTTATGCATATACAGGGACTGAAGGGAAAAATCTTAAATCAAGTAAAAAACCTTTCGATGGAAGCTGGTGGTAAGGGTTCTGCTAAGAAAGATCTCAACTCCCAGCGGAATACATTTCGAGATATTTTGGAGTTTTTTGAGGTACACAAAGATCATTATCTTTATTTCTTCTTTAAGTTTGATGATTTTGATGTCCTTCTCTTTTTAGGCTCATTCGATTATCTGTTCTCTGATATTAGGATGGTTATTGTCCTGAAACTTCAATGAAGATTGGAGGAGATCTGTTGCAGACTTCAACATGGACTCAATCGATTCAGGTTCCCTCATCTTTTCGTTGTCTGAGTATAGTATGAACTCTTCTTTTCATTTCGTTTCACTAAATTTCTATACTTTTACAGTTGAACTTCTTAAAGCACTTTCTCGGAGGGGGATTTGTTAAGCACATGCAGGTTAGTTTCTTTGCCTTTTGTATATCAACACGTTTTACTTTACAAGTCCAATTTATTCTTTATCTGCGGGTGTTATTCCTATGACTTCTAAAGCTTTCTAATATTCTCCTTATTTTTCTGTTTTAGGAGAACGAATTCCTTCATGATGTCTTTGGGTTCACTCCGAAGAAAAAGTTTCTCTTGGACAGCGAACATCGAATATCAACCGCGGAAAAAGTTAGTGGAACACTAGTTATTAATTATTTTATTTATTTATCTTTCGGTTGAACGTGTTTTACTGAATTTGTAAATTCTATTCCTGCATATGGCAATGTCATTTTTATATTAGTTGACTTTTCTCTCTTCTGATTAGCGTTTGTTTTCCTAAAATTACAGAGGATGTTCAAGTCACCAAATTCAATTGCCAATAAGGCAAGGACTCAGCACTTGAACAAGCAGCGAATGTTAGCTGAGGTAGGTCTCTGCACATTACTAGAATATGAAGGCATTTTTTCTTTTCTTCTTGGGACATGTTTGGAATGACTAAAGAGATTTTTTTTTTAAATAATCATTTTTGTGAAAACTATTTAAAACAATTCGAAAGCGTTGTCAAATACTTTACTTTTTTTTAAAATGACTTTTGTTCCTCGGATCGATTTTATGAATATTTTATATGTAATGGTTGCCCTCTTGGTACACAATCTAATGCCTAGAACTAGACATAATTGGTTTGGACGTTGTTGAACTCTCATCTTCAATAAAATTATACATTTTCTGCTTGGATGATCCTCTTGCTTTTATGTTTGCAGGGGAGAAACATTGGACACTATGCTGTAAACGTGGGCGAGTGAGAGATGTAGAATTTATTTAATTGTTGACATGAATTAGATATATTGAGGTGCTGTTAAAGGCTGGTGCGAGCCTCCACGATCTGTTGATCCATTATTATATTTCCGAGATTGTAAAATAGTAGGAACTATAATTACTCGCAGTTCATAATTCGGGCTGTTAATCTCGGAATCTCATGCTGTACCCTCACTTCGTAAGTACTGACAATTCACATTTAATTTCGATTTAGCAAGTAATTTACTATTTTATTATTAGACGGACATATTATTTCATAAATTTGGGCTAGAGGTTATTGTCATGTTAAAAAGGGGCCCTCTAATTATAATAGCCAATCGACATGTTTCAATACAAGCATTGTTTAACAGCAAACGTAATTTATTAAAAAGTTTACCTTTTAGATTATCATTCATTATGAGGATACTTTTTTTCTCCTATTTAAGTTCACATTGCATTCAAATGTTTGTTATCCACAAGATATGTAAACGAGTACAGCTAAATATTCAGAGCTACAAAATTAAAATTCTAACACGGCTTAGAGCGCGACCTTAGAGAAGCTGTACATATTTGAGATCGACATTCTGTAGAGGCTAAAATGCCCCGAGTCTCCCATCTTGAACTTCTCTTTCCATGTTTACCTCTAATCCGCTGCCAGAACAAAGTCATCTTTGAGACTTTTTAGATTAATATAAATTTCAAAATTACTATAAAGTTTGCCAGTCAGCTACATTCTCTCACAGAAAAATGCTGTGCTGCAGACGTTCAATTCGACTAATAGGCAACTTGTCCTTTGTATGCGTAATCATTCGGGAAGTTGTCTTCGATAAAACAAACAGATCGATTTTAAATCTGTAGACAGTTGCTCGGAATACATTAACTTAGAAACCAGACAATCCAGCAAAATGCTTTTTCATGGCTCTATCCTTCCTGTGATGGTCACCCCCTCCTCTCCTTCCACGGCCTCGGTTGCCGCCTCTTCCCCCCCTGTCTGAAACCTCAGCCACATTTGGTTGTTTACCTTGTCCTTCAGGCATGCCTGGAGCTGTTCCACTTTCCCTTTCCCTCCTTCCTCTGCCCCAAGACTTCCGTACATTATTATCTCTTGGATCTCCTGCAGAAACATCAGGTTGGCTATCCTGCTCGGCCTCTGTCAGCTTTTTTACTGCCCCGAGTGGTAGGTTGCCTCCTCGTCCAAGTCCATAAATAAGTTCTTTCTGAGCTTGAGTTACTAAAGATGCCTCATCAGAATTGGCAACTGCAACCGACCCTGCAACTTTGTAACTATAATTCTTACCATCCTTGACGTAGTATTGTGGTTTTCTTCTAGATCCCCACTTTGAGTTGGGAGCATTTGATGCTGAACTTCCATTTGTTGAGTTCGATGAGCTACCTGAATTGGAACTCAGCTTTTGACCTATCGAGTCTTCATTATCTTCTGTTGTGGTCTCTGCTATGCTAATACCAAGATCATCAAAAGAGTCGTCATACTCATCTTCATACTCATATTGAGAAATTAAAGCTGCAGTCCTCACTGGATCTGCTTCATTTCTATTGTCAAGGGTCTCTGAGTATGGCATGTTATCTTTAGATTTACGAACAAATCTGCCAACAGAAGTTGATGAAACTGAAGGGCCTTCAGATGTCAAATCTTTATCACGAGAGACTTGGTCGATGTAGGCAACTGTTGGAAACTCAAAAAGTTTTCCTTTTCCTTTGTCGTTTCTGTTATTAGCAGTCGCTCTAGAATTGGGCACTGGCTTTGTTTCTAAGGAAGTGTCCAAGGACTGAAGATCAGAATGAAGAGTTCCCTCAAGTATTCGTTCAATCACTTCTTCAGGGTTCTGATTATAAGCTTCCAGACATGCAGCTAGAAACCCACTGCCATACTCGGGGAAAAGATCCTTTATTTGACAGATTTTCGACTCCAACATTGCAGCATCCTCATCTACTTCTGATATGTGGCTCATCACAGGGGCCTTAGAAAGAGATGGATTCTTAACATCAGACGTGGGGGTATACATAACTATTGTTGATAGATAATCAAATTGTTCATCATCGACAAATATCCATCCTGTAGGAATAGAAATAGGCACACGATTCATGTCATAATGCTCTCTCTAGCGAGAAGAAAATAGATTAGCCAATACTAAAAATTCTATTCAGAAATATGTCTATCTACATGATTTTTCGTTTTGTGGGTGCCATTCCTCGTGCAGGTGTTGAGCAGAAAATTGAAAATTACTCTATTTCTCAATGGAAATTGAAAATTACTCTATTTCCAAAATCCATTGAGATTGTGCAATTGGCATGATGGGAAACTCTTATCTTTCTTATCTCACAGGATAACTGGAACTAAATCCAACACGTACCATGCATAAGACATTTCATGGTCTAATGATCAACTATTCCAAGCATGAATAGTTAGTAATAAAAATTGCCAATAGTGTTACGCTTTATTTACTTGTATATTGTGGCACTAATGAATGTTTGATCAACTTAATTCATCCTATTTGTAATAAAAATACAACCTCAATCCAGAAAACTTACCATTGTTTCGTAAACTGTTGATTCTGTTCATTACAGAGTGGTTCTTTTCCATACGCTGAAGAAATGTTTGACCAAGTTGTTTATCTGAAGCCTGTTGCGAGATTCCGTTAATTTCTCTCAAAGTTTGAATCAAGATATCTGCTCTTATGACAGGATCTTCTACATTTGCAGGGAACATCTTCATAGAGACTGGAACAGGGAGGGCATGTCCAAACACTTCGTCATCTAGATAGCAGATTTCCAGCAGTTTCCAACCAAGACTCACAATTCTTAATGCTAGCATCTTCAAACTTGTTGCAACATTAGACAACATTTCATCTCCTTGGGGCACAAGGACAATTTGAAATCCCTTGTGTAAATATGGAAGAAGTAAATCATGCAACCTTGCAAGAGTTCCAAGTAAATCCTCATTCCCGCAGCTGCAATAACATTAATTTTTGGGGGAGAGCGAGAGTACATATTCAAATTCAATTACAAACTTCACCAGCGGAAATCAAACCAGAATCTTCTATAAAAAAAAAAATGTAATACCTTATTTCAACAGCAGAGGAGAAGAATATAGCTGCCAGTCTGTATGCAGTGACGAAAGAGTCCAGCGTGACAATTGCATCATTGATAAAATCAATCACCTACCCAGGGAATCGAGTTAGTGATTGCTACAAGACGTAGTGACATAGATGAATGATTTCTGTTATTGAGTCAAAGAATGGTGGAAGGAAAGAATACAACGGTTCAGCTTCTTGATCATAAATTTACACTCAGAGGAGAGCCTCAGTCTTAATATACAACAATTTCCCCTTTGTTCAAGTTCACCTACCTCCAAGAAGTCTGCTTGAAGCTTACTGTACCCACTTCCTCCATGGTTACTCGAGGAGAAGAGAGTCTGCATAAAAGAAATGGAGAGATTTCCTCAATGGATAAAATTCAGTTCTAGGTCTGTACATCATAATTTGCACATGGAACACTATAAAATGATACTCTGACACTGTCAAGAGAAAAAAAAAACCATAAACTTATCAAAGCAATTGAACTCCATAATTGAGTGGGTGTAGACTTTATTTTTTAACCCAAAAAAACAGCACCGTTCTCTGGCATAGACACAAACATTGATGTACATACCATTCAGAGTGGTAGAGCAAGAGACTAAAAGGTGAAACATGTGCTTTCTTGGGCAATATTTTGGCAGTATCCCATATCATACTAAAGGTCCCTTGCAAATGAAAAATAGAAAATTCACTCAACGAACAGTTTAACCTCTATAGTGCATTTATCTATCTTTATTTTTTTATGTATTCCTCGAGTCCAAGAGGTTTAACCCAAGGTTGAGAAGCCGAACTACTGTTTGCTTGTGTTTAGTAAATAACTCCATTTTGTGGGCCCAGGAGATGAGTTTTGGCATGTGAAGAATTAATTATCCCCTTTCACGTTTCCTTGCTTTGTCCCTGTTTCATATTGTCAAAGCCACGTGCTCTTTTAAAGGTTGGCTTTAAAATCTTCTCAAGGGCTTCAACTCCCCTTGGGATACATCCAAATTAACCACCTTTCACTTTACATTCACACTTTTAAGTCACCTAAAGATCAACAACCCATTCAGAAGTATCAACACTTTCATATTAACTGCTGGTTCACTCCAAAAATCTTCCTTTCTGGTATTATATAGATAATGCTCCCCAACTATGGTGGATCACCCGCACAAGAAAGCAAAAAAAACCCTTCGTCTTCAATTTATTAGAGCTCTCTTTTGGTCTCTTTGGCAAGAGAAAAACCTTGGCGTCTTCAATACCAAATGATAGCTCTCCTTATAGAAGCTCCCTTTTTTGGCTCTTTCTTGTTGAAAAAATGGTTCTCATACAACTATTGTATGAATCCTCCTATAACCCTTTTCCTCTTTTTTTCATTTTAATATAACCAATTGGAACAAACCTTTGTAGTATCCCTTGGTCTTGGGCTTGGCTTTCCTTCCCCTTAGTTTTATATCATTTATGAAATTGCTTTCTATTTGTTTTTGGGAAATTGTATATTATCAAATGAGGTTCTTTAGCCAAAGCAATAGGATCTTGAACAACGAAGAAAAGCCCTGCACTAGTTTCACTGCATCTCTCTCTCTCTCTCTCAAAACAAAAACAAAAACAAACAAACAAACAAACAAATGACCAATTAACTTTTAGTTGTAACAGGGTATCAGTATCACAGAGCATTTCCTGGAATATCCACTATCAACACAACATATTAATTAAAAGAAGTACCTCAAGAGATGAGCTGCACCTTTCATGCATCATAGAGACAATGCTGAGGAAGTGAGATATAACTGATGGTAAGGTTTCATGAATACTAGGTTGGGATTTTATAGCATTCTCAACCTGGAAAATATTATATGGCAATTTCAAATGTCAACTTAAAATAGAAGAGTAACATACAGCATTTCATTAAGAATAGCTAAAAACTTCCCAGTCTCCTTGTTTCTTTTAACTTCTGAGAATATTATGCTGAGATTTTAAAGCATTTTCGACCTGGAAAATCCTGAGGCTATTTCTAAAATTTCAACATACATAGAAGCATAACATATTGCATTCCGTTAAGCTAAAAATTTCTATTTTCTTTTTTTTTTTTTCCTCTTATTTTCCTTTTTCTTAAAAAGAAAAAAATTACTCCCTTACCTAAATAATCTGCAGCTAAAGCACCAGTAAAGTAAATAATAATTTAAAATATACATATACAAACAATTTTTACAATCAATCAATCAGCGGACAGAAAAGTTGCATATGCATTGCAGCCTGTTCTCAATTTCCAGTGTTGGTTTTGTAAACAATTATCATCTGTTTCTTGTTGTAATTATCTCTTACCTGAAGAGATAATTGCTATAATAATCTAATAAACTTCCAACAATCATTATGACATCTGCTAGAGACAAATGGTCCACTATAACATCTAAAAATTCCACATTTGCAGTTGCATCCATATAAATGTGAATTACTTTGAGAACCAGTTTGAACTTTAATTATCCAAAAGTTTGAGGTCTAAAGCAGCAGAGTACAAAACTTTAGACACATTACATGATCATTACAGGATGAGAACCAACAGGAACTACTAAGCAAGATGATTACCAGTATTCTAGTTAGATCTTCATTCTCATGACTATATATAGCACATATATCAAGTAACTTTGGAAGGTCAAGCAACTTCTTTCCCTGCAGAAGGACTACATACAAAATTAGTGAACAACAGGTCACCACTATCACCAAATTGATATAAACTCAGTTTCACTCTCCAGATGATGATCCTAGGACACATTTGAAGTTCTTCAAAATAATATATCCTCTTGATCAGACTAAAATTATTTTAGAAAAGAAGTCTACATTATTCTTCCAACAAACTGTTCGTATTTGTATAAACATGCACCAACAGTCAGCTGGCTACCATAACAGCAGAACCATGTCCATAACAGGTGCATCATATTTCATCTAGCTCACCTCCAATTATTAAGTAAACTAAAAGTTTGAGCTGCTGATCATAGCCAAAAGGTATCAGCAGTTTCAAAGTACATAACAGGACCCAGAATTTTCCTCAAGACCCAAAGGCCTTCAAGCCTGGACGCCAGGTGACATCACAGGTCAAATGAAGTGAGATGCACAATGAACCAAAAAAAAAAAAGCATTATAGAAGAGTACTAATAAAATAAATAATAATAATAGTGAAGTATTAGAGTGACTAAAAAGGAAAATCTTGGACCAAATAGGAAGAAAGATCTTAGAGAAGAACATTTATGTAAACGAATCTCAGAAGATAGTAGGGTTTAAATTAAGGAACCTCCTTCATCATTCAAGTGGATTCGTGAGCACATGGTTACCAGATGCATGTCTAAAGTGAGGTTGACTTACTTGACACTGAGCAGTACAACTAAGATGCACCTAGTGGCTATCCATGCTTTTAAAGAAGTGTCAGATTTTTCGTAGAATGTTAAACACGTGTGTTCCTGGTTATTGGAAAACCCGATGGTAAAAAAATGTCCCATCACCCGTATCACAGAACTAATATCATAAACAAGGTCGAAATAAGTGACAACAAAATCTGCTCTGAAGCATTAAATTTCAAAATACTTCTCATAGAACCCCCTACGTTCCCTTCACTTATTTTTTTCTTCTCCAATAACTTATGTTATATTTGATACGTAGCTGAACTCTTCTTGCTTTCATCAGATTGGATTTGTTCTCAAAACAAATACTAATGCTGGATTTAAAATAAATAATTGAATAACATAATGATATGATAAACAATTAGGGGATATTTGAGCCCCCAACTTCTAGTGAGTGTAGTGGGTTATTATAGCCCACTCCATATTTGGGGCTCCAATTATAATAGTTGGTTTTTCCAACTATCATAATCTACAATTAACTACAATATTAATTATTGAAAATGTTGTTTAGCGCTAAGGGTATTTTAATCTTTTTACGTGGTGTTTACAGTCTAGGGTTTCATCCCTTGGTTATTTATACTTGTCCCTGTATTGTGTACTATGTATCAGAAATTAATAAAAAACAACTCTTATCGTGGTTTTTTCTTCCTGGTCTAGGGTTTTCCACGTAACTCTGGTGTTTTTCTCTTCTACCCTTATTTTTCAATATGGTATCAGAGCATGATGATGAGACTGTAGCTAGAATAGCAGAGATTCAGTCGTCAACCCTAACAAGGGATGGAACTCCAGTGGAAAGTTCTCAAAAGTGCTGAAATTAGGGCTGTCTCGACCAATATTTATGCTCGTTACTTGGACCATTACAGATCCAGCCGTTCGTAGGGCAGACAACCGCCAATCGAATAGACTCGACCGACCATGCCTCTTCAGTCGCACAGCCGTACAGTGGGGCGTCGAGCGATTCCTCTAGCCGCCGATCGCTCCAGCGGCCGTCGGAGGTCCTCCATCGCAGCCGTCGACTCTGCCCGGTCAAAGCCAGGTCACCATTCGCAGCCTAGATGCCGCCGATCTTCCATCATCTTCATCGCAGCAATATGGTATCGACGCCGTCAGCCTTCCAGGTCAAGTTTTCTCTTCCTCTCTGCCCAGTCATTCGAACCAGCCGGTCCAGCCGAACCCGATCCAATCGAACCAACGGGTCCAACCAAACCCAGTCCAATAAGCCTTCTTTCCCCACATTTTTTTCTCTGGTCAGCCGGCTCATCAAGCATCTTTTCCCATGCTAGCAGAAACCAATTTTTCAAGGGTTCATGGGCAGGAACAACCTACGGCAGATTTTAGTGGGACCATTGGGTTTCAACATCAACTGGCAAATTTGCAATAGCAAATTTCTGCGCTTGGGGCAGCCGTTAGATCCATCGCCAATCCGTCGACTGACTTTCATCCAGATACATATCCGGGATTTCCGTTATGTTCAGAAACTCCGGTAACTGCTTACCCCACTTTACCTTTTGCAAGCATTATGTATGGTTCTGTGAGTAATTATGTAGGAATATCTATCAGTGAAAAACTTAACGGCCAGGACTATTTTTCTTGGTCGCAATCTGTGAGAATGGTCTTTGAAGGACGACACAAGTTCGAATATCTAACCGGGGAGATACCCAGACTGAACCTTGGGGATCCTCAGGAACATATATTGAAGGGGGAGGATTCTCTCCTCCACTCGATTTTAATAAACAGTATGGAACCCCAGATCGGGAAGCCACTCCTTTACTCGGCATCGGCTTGGGATATTTGGGAAGCTGTCCGAAAACTATATTCGAAGAGGCAGAATGCTTCACGACTTTATATATTGAGGAAACAGGTGCATGGGTGCAAGCAGGGGACTCTTGATGAAATATCCTATTTCAATAAATTATCACTATTGTGGCAAGAAATGGATCTGTGTCGGGAAATAGTTTGGAATTGCCCAGTGGACGGGGTGCAATATTCGAAGATTGAGGAGGCTCACCGCGTATATGATTTTCTAGTTGGCTTAAACTCGAAATTTGATGGCGTTCGGAGTCGAATTTTGGGACAAAGACCAATGCCGTCCCTGATGGAACTTTGCTCAGAAGTCAGATTAGAAGAGGATAGAACCAGTGCTATGAATGGTACAACAACCACCGCCTTAGACCTGTCTCTTATACACATCTAGATGTGTATAAGAGACAGGTCTAGGGTTTCTTACCTTTGGTTATATAATATTGTCCAATCAGATACTCCTCAGTCCTTTAGTTTCTTTGTTGAGGGGGATGAATCCTGGATCCTTGACTCTGGAGCATCTGACCACTTAACCGGATCATCTGATCAATTCCTCTCCTATTATCCAAGCGTTGGATATGAGAGAATACGAATTGTAGATGGGTCTTTTTCCCCCGTTGTTGGAAAAGGTCACTTATCTCCGATTCAGGGATTGATTTTACATAATGTTTTACATGTGCCAAAGATATCTTACAATTTGCTATCGGTCATTAAAATAACCAGAGATTTGAACTGCAAAGTTGTTTTCTCACCAGATGATGTTTTGTTTCAGGACCTGAGCTCAGGGAAGACGATTGGAACTGCCTGACACAATAGGGGGCTCTATTTCCTCTCTGATGATGCTTATTCTAGGAGTTTGTCTAGGTCTAGTTTATTGTCTTCTCTTATTGTTTCTTAAACTTATTTTTAATTCTAGCACTTTCGGCTTGGACATCCAAACATTCATTATATGAAATATCTGTTTCCCCACTTATTTTGTAATGTGAATGTGTCGTCTTTATCTTGTGATGTTTGTATTCGTGCAAAGCAGCCCAGAGCCTCCTTTACTTCACAACCCTATAAACCTTTCCGACCCTTCCATTTGATACATAGTGACATTTGGGGTCTGTCTAATGTTACAACTATATTGGGAAAACGGTGGTTTGTCACCTTCATAGATGATCACATTCATCTTATATGGGTGTTTCTTCTTACAGACAAATATGAAGTAACGGAGGTATTTCAACAGTCCTATACTACCGTTGAAACTCATTTCAATACCAAAATCGTCATTCTTCGGAGTGACAATAGACATGAATTTATTAATCAGTCCCTCCGTGAGTTTTTAACATCTAAAGGTATCATCCACCAAAACTCCTGTGCCTATACCCCTCAGCAGAATGGGGTGGCTGAACGAAAAAATCGCCACCTTATTGAAGTAGCCCGATCTCTCATGATACCTGCTTCCCTACCCTCGTATCTGTGGGGAGATGTTGTACTTACTACAGCTCATCTCATCAATCGGATGTCGTCCCGTGTGCTCAAATTCCAAACCCCTTTAGAATGTTTTAAAGAGTCCTTTTCGTCCAGTCGTCTTTTTCCAGATGTTCCTCTTCGGGTGTTTGGCTATACTGTTTTTGTTCATAATCACGATCCCCACCAGAGCAAATTTGCTCATCGGGCCCAAAAATGTGTTTGTTGGGTATCCACTCCATCAACGGGGATACAAGTGTTTTCAGCCTTCCTCTCTAAAATATTTTGTCACCATGGATGCCACCTTTCAAGAGGACAAACCCTTTTTTCCCGTTAGTCCTCTTCAGGGGGAAACCACAAGTGAAGAGGCTAACGCATCTACCTACTCTGTTCCTTTAGATCTATTTCCAGAGTCTATTCCTGAAATAAATGATCCCGTCCTCCCTACAAAACAAGTACCTTAGATAATCTACTATAGGAAGAATCTCCGAAAGGAAATAGTTCCCCTTGTTGCTCTGCCAGAAGGTGTTCAAGAGTCAGAACCAAAACCGGCTCAAGGTACCTCTATTTTTTATGATAATGAATGTGTTGAAAGTGATGTAGTGAACTCTAACGAAGTCAAGATTGATGGTAGTGGTGAATTGCCAAGAGATACATAGGAAACTGAAAATGTGCAATCAGTTGGTACAGATGAACAGGTAGCCAAGACCAATGAGATTAATGCTACCTTGGATTTATCGATTGCCCTACAGAAAGGTACAAGGTCGTGCACCAAGCACTTTATGAAAAACTTCTTGTCCTACAGTAACTTGTCTACAAGATTTAAAGCTTTCACTACCAGCCTGGACAACGTGATGATTCCAGACAATGTGCATAAGGCTCTGGAAGTTCCTGAATGGTGAGCCGCAATTATGGAGGAGATGCGGGCCCTTAAAACAAACAGAACGTGGGATCTGGCAGTTCTTCCGAAAGGTAACAAAACAGTAGAATGCAAGTGGGTGTTCACTATCAAATACAAGTCTGATGGGACTCTCGATAGATATAAGGCCAGGTTAGTTGCAAAAGGATTCACTCAGACATATGGGGTGGATTACTCAAAAATCTTCTCACCTGTGGCAAAACTTAACATTATTCGTGTTCTTCTCTCCATTGCCGTTAATCAAGACTGGCCCTTACACCAGTTGGATGTGAAAAATGCATTTTTGAATGGTAAGTTGGAAGAAGAGGTCTATATGAACTTATCTCCAAGTTTTGAAGCACGGTTTGGCAATCAAGTTTGCAAATTAAAGAAGTCTCTGTATGGCCAAAAGCAGTCTCCTAGAGCCTGGTTTGATAGGTTCACTATATTTGTCAAATCTTAGGGGTTTGTTCAAGGGCATTCTGATCATACCTTGTTCACTAAGAGGTCAACATCAGGGAAAATAGTTGTTCTAATTGTCTATGTTGATGATATTATCCTATCAGGGGATGATTCAGCTGAGATTGGCAGGTTGAAACAAAGGATGGCAGATGAGTTCGAGATTAAAGATCTTGGTGACTTGAGATATTTCCTAGGCATGGAGGTAGCAAGATCAAAGGAAGAGATCTCAGTGTCTCAAAGAAAATATACACTAGACTTGTTGAGAGAAACTGGAATGACAGGGTGCAAACCTGCAGATACACCGATAGAAGTCAATAGCAATTTGGTAGAATCAGTAGATGATGTTCCGGTTAACAAGGAAAGATATCAACGGCTTGTGGGGAAGCTGATCTATCTTTCGCATACCAGGCCTGATATATCGTATGCAGTTAGTTTGGTCAGTCAGTTTATGCAGGCTCCTTATGAAAGACACATGAAGGCAATTACGCGGATTCTGAGATATTTGAAGTCTACGCCTAGAAAAGGCTTGGTATTCAGAAAACATGACAAAAGATGCATTGAGGCTTACACAGATTCAGACTGGGCTGGTTCTATTATTGATAGGAATCTACCTCTGGATATTGTACTTTTGTGTGGGAAATTTAGTTACCTGGCGGAGTAAGAAGCAAGGTGTCGTGGCTAGGAGCAGTGTCGAAGTAGAGTACAGAGCTATGAGCCTTGGAATTTGTGAAGAACTTTGGTTGAAAAAGGTTTTGGTAGATCTCATTAGGAAAGTCATGACCTGATGAGACTTTATTGTGATAATAAGGTTGCCATTAAATATTGCTAACAATCTTGTTCAACATGACAGAACCAAACATGTTGAGATCGACCAACACTTCATCAAAGAGAAACTAGATAACGATAGTATCTGCATTCCTTATGTTTCGTCCAGTCAACAGATTGCGGATGTCCTCACCAAAGGGTTGCCGAGACACGACATTTGACACCTGTGTTAGTAAGTTGGGTCTCATTGATATCTACGCCCCAACTTGGGGGAGTGTTGAAAATGTTTGTTAGCCCTAAGGGCATTTTAGTCTTTTTACGTGGTGTCTACAGTTTAGGGTTTCATCCCTTGGTTATTTATACATATCCTTGTATTGTGTACTGTGTATCAGAAAAATTAATAAAAAACTCTTATCGTGGTTTTTCTTCCTGGTCTAGGGTTTTCCATGTAACTCTGGTGTTTTTCTCTTCTACCCTTATTTTTACATATCTATATTTCAAATCCCTCTTTGTTTCAATATTTACTAATTATTTGTTAGGTACTTAAGCACCTTGGAGAACCACACCCCAAAAGATAGCTATTGGGATGGGAGAGTCGGGCCACTTAAGAACCACATTGGTCATCCCATTCTAACCCAAGTGGGACAAAGGCATCCATACTACCATGGTTCCTAATAATACCCCATCCTCAGAATCGATGTCCCGGCGGCTACTCCGGCGGTACTTCACTCGGCCACACCTAGTCAAAACCCTCCGATAGTTCCACTTCGGATTGTCGGCAACTGGCTCTGATACCATTGTTAGGTACTTAAGCACCTTGGAGAACCACACCCCAAAAGTTAGCTATTGGGATGGGAGAGCCAAGCCACTTAAGTACCACATTGGTCATCCCATTCTAACCAATGTGGGACAAAGGCATCCCATACTACTGTGGTTCCTAACATTGTTACAGTATTTGCTATTTCCTACCCATTCTCTCTTTCTCTTTTTGTTAAAGTGTTTACTATTTCCTACGCAAACTAAAATAATCTGCACTATAAACAAAAACTATTATTACACAAACCAAAATAGTTTGTGTAAAAGAACACAGACTATCAAAACCTACAAATTATCATAACCCATAGACTATAATAAGCACTAACTATATTAACCAACTCAGTGCCTAAAACACTCCATCCTTATAGATAGTGTTTATAGCCACGCAAAAAACTATATTGATATCCTGAACTATATAGCTCTACAAGGCCATGTTAAAATAGACACAATGAGTGAAATTACCTCCATGATCTTTTAAACTGAGGCTATCAGCAGCTCGTGCACCAGGATCCCTATTGGAAGACCTGCAAGAAGAAGGTTTTAGAGGGAAAAACATCTGCTGTTAGCCATTCAGCTTTGCAATAATGTTCAATGTGAATAAAACTTGGTACTTTGTAATGGAACTTACATCCGGTATAATACCATAAAAACACGGCGGCTTAATTCATATTCTCCGACGATGACACCTGCAACTATTCCATTTGCTCCACGATGTGGAAAATCATACCATCTACTCCTGAATTTTAGGAAGCTATCGAGAAATTCATGCAAGGAAGTATCCATAGCCACTGAAAGAAATACAAGCAAAGGATCAGAAGAATCAGTCGATTGGCGGACGATCACGCTGTATCCACCTTTATCAATACATCATAATCAGATAACAAGACTTAATGCATCCTAAAAGAGACAAGCACCACCTAGGGAGCACTTTTAAGGAAGGATATAAGGAGACAATCCTCCACCATTGTTTCCTTAATACCATCAAAGTATACTCAGTATAAGCATACGATACCAATCAATAGCAAAATCACAAAACACATTCCCACAAGTTCTGTTAATTATTACTGAATAAAAAAGGCGATTAATTTGAGAAGCACGTGCTCAGAAATGTATTCCAAATACCTTCCCTCCAAAACTCTTTCGCACTCAACTTGAGCAGCCGAGACAACTCTCTGTTCAAAAGGTCTACAACTCTTTGAGATTCCATCGGATCCAATGCTCCTGCTTCGGCACGAAGACCAGTGGCAACGGCCTCGTCCTTTTACACATCTAGATGTGTATAAGAGACAGTACTAGACCTGATATATCGTATGCAGTTAGTTTGGTCAATTAGTTTATGTAGGCTCCTTATGAAAGACACATGGAGGCAGTTACNCTCGTCCTGTGGCAAGTAATTCACGAAACTGCCACCACTAGCTCTGCTAGACACCCAATCTCCATTTGCACCCATCTGAATCCTACTCGTTGATGGCGCGGCAGAAGTGGTTACAGCAGCAGAATCGGAGGGCTTAGGCAGCGATTGTCTGAGAGAAGACGAAAGGGTAGGTTTAGGGTTGGGGAGTTCATTTGTGGATTGATTTTGATTCTTGGGGATGTACTTCTTTTGGTCTTTCCTTAAACCCTTGTTTCCATCGTGGTTGTAACGATTAGACATTCTGAATTCAGATGGCTGGCGGTGGTGATCGGATAGGAAGAAGAGAGCGCCGGGTGGAGAGGAGGAAGAGGAAGACGAATCGGTTGGCTTCCTAATTTATACCTTTCTTCGGCTTTGTAATTGGTGGCTGGCGA
This sequence comes from Benincasa hispida, assembly GCF_009727055.1. NCBI lineage: Eukaryota > Viridiplantae > Streptophyta > Magnoliopsida > Cucurbitales > Cucurbitaceae > Benincasa > Benincasa hispida. Next base: position 83,091,397 of record NC_052357.1, read on the forward strand.
CTGCCAAACCGAACTTTGTGTTTGGAATTCTACTTTGGACTACGACGAGCGGAATCTGTTTTTAGAATTGAATCAAAGTGGAAAAATTTCACGAAATGATCCAAAAATAAAAAAAAAATCTACCATATTTTTTCCTATTAACTTTTCTATCATTGATATTTTGCCCATGTAAAATTTCAAAGTTATCCCCAATTTTAAAAAGTTTCGAACCAAAGTCTTCTATATTCTTCTTTCAACCATATCTCAAGCATTCATTCAATATATATTCAATGCAGCACCAACATTCCACAAAAGCATCTATTTCCAACTAATATTCTATCAATAGCATTGAATAACATTAGTATGAATAGAATAGAAGGTCAATCTCAGTATTCACTTGAATTCCCCATGAAATTCTCCAATTGTTCTCTTGAAGTGTTCTCTCAGAGTTTCAGTACAACATCCTCATCGATCACTTACATCATCAGATTCAGAAATGGAGAGAATGTAAGTGATATTCTACAATATTTCTTGTCCCAAATTGCTTTCATAATAAGCGTCGTTTAGCATTAAATGAACTATCGTATAGTAATATATACACAATCATTCATTATAATATAAACGATCGTTCATGAATTACTAGACAGACGTGTAGTAAGTTATAAACGATCGTGTAGTAATTTATAAATGATCGTATAGTACTGTATAAATGATTGTTAAAAAACTTATATACGATCGCATATACAATACTAAGGGAACACTTATAAATAGTTAGGCGATCACTTATCAATTACTGGATGATTTCTTAAACTTTATGAGACATTGTTTAATATTTGCTTATCTCATTGCAAATCAATGATGCTACTTCGCATCTTTGTACAATTTTGTGGGGATTGGGATGAGTCCATAAGAAATTATGTTAGAGGTCATATGAAAGGTCTGAAAGTCGAAAATGATATAACAATATGTGAATTAGTGAGTATTATGCACCAACGACTTAATATTGATCCAGATATGTTATACACATTAAATGTTGTTAGAATTTATTGGTCTCAACTTCCCCAATTGACATAATCAATGGGAGGACCTTAGCTTTTTTTAGAAGGAAGTGATGCACCCCGAATGTCATTATTTGTATAAATTGCACCTTGCAAAAGTCATGGAGTGCACATAAACGATATGTATCAACATTGTAATCTAATTGATCAACCCATTTTAACCAGTCAAAACTTTGGGTTTGTAACCATTCTAACATATAATATTCACACCATGTCTTCACTGGATGATCATATTAAGCCATGTAACTTGGAGGATAACTGAAGTGAAGCTTGGTTTGGTCACAACAGTGAACCCAGATATACTTCACAGTTTGATACTGAACATGGATATGGACAATCTTCAGGACCACAAACTTCTCCAACACCTTACATCCATGTTCCAACCCCACCTGCTCCGTCCCACCAGTTGTGAGGCCTTCGGTTCAAATGCGTTTCATCGTTCCAACCCAACCATTTGTAGATATACCCAAACCATCAGATGGTCGATCATATGACGACCTCATCACAATACTTCATGACTGTCTGAGTGACGAGGATATGAAGGTCGGTCAAATTTTCTTTTCGAAATATGATTTGTCAGTTAAGTTATCAATGCTTGCAATAAGAAAGAACTTTGACTATCGTATAAAAAAATCAACAAAGAGCTTGCTAACTATCCAATGTTTGGTTGAGGAATGCAAGTGGAGGGCCCGTAAAAAATAAATAAAAGAAAGTGATTCCTTCAAAGTGATGAAATATCCAAGTTAACATACATGTTCTCTTAAAATGTGAATGGGTAATCATCGAGAAGCAAAAAGTTGGATTATTGGACACTTAATCAAGTCCAAATACGAACAAGTTGGTCAAAGATACCGCCCGAGGGATATAATTGAAGATGTCCGACGAGATTATGAAGTGAACATAAGTTACAGGTGGGCTTCTTGCACTAGAGAATATGGATTGGTGTTCGTATGAAGGCTGTCAGAAGGATCATATGGCGAGGCATTTAAGCTTGCAAATCTAGATACAATCTTTGAGGTTAAAGTAGAAGACGGGCAATAGTTTAAGTACGTCTTCATGACACTAGGGGTAACGACCGGATCCTTACACATTATGATCCGACCGCTACGACATGCATACTTAGACTTTTCTATCATGAAATGAGTTTTGGTGAAAATTTCAAAGAACATATCTAAATTTTTATTAATTAGATAGAAAAGCTATATAAAAAGTTTATTTATCAAAACACCAGGATCTATAAAACATTTGCGTGGTGGTACAAAATGCATATGCCTATGATAGTGAGTTTGATGGTTGGCCATTTGAGCGATGTCCAATTCTGCCATCTACGCTGTATTCTTACCTACAAAGTCTGTAAAAATATAAGATGAATATATAATATACCCAGTAAGTAGTTCTCACGTAGGGTAGTGACCAAATGCACAATCACCAGCAACATGTCATGAAAACATATGCTCGGGATAAAAAACGTATAATAACATGTAGTGGTCGGTTATGCTTCCAACATAAATCTCTCCACCCTGATAGGAAGATGAGGACTTAAGCGAAAACTAACCCATCTGATGATTAGTGGGTCATGCAGTCAGTAGGGCTAGAGTCGCATCCAACATCAACCATTAGCATAAACGTAATATTGGACTAGAGGGGTGCAACCATACATACCCTGCCAACCCATAAATTTCTCCGCCCTAATAAGAAGATGAGGACTTAAGCGGAAACTAACCCATCTGATGATTAACGAGTCATGCAGTCAGTAGGGCCAAAGTTGCATCCAACATCAACCATTAACATAAACGTAAGGTTAGACTGGAAGCATAACTTACACCTAATTAAAACTTGATTTTTAACGTAATCGTGAACAAACATCATGCATGGGGTCCCTTGTAGAGAAACGTGTTCTAAACATATAATGCAATATAACAATGAACATAACTATGCAACATAATAAAGGTACACTACCATAGAACATTTAAAGAGAGGGTGAGATAAACTACTTACCGTGATCTAGTTATTCCTTATTATTCTTTATGATTTGATTAGTAGAGCTTTCCCTTTTTAAACTAGAAGGAAATTTGGGTAGTACTTTACCCGAGCTTTTCTCTTTTAGCCTCACAGTACTTCCTCACTCACACTTACTCTCTCACACGATTCTTTGTTACTGAGATTTGTTTGAGAATGGGTTAAATCTTCAGCAAAGGGTCCTATTTATAGTAGTTTTCAGCTCTTCTCAGTGTGACAAATCATCCTACAGGTGGCTTCTTTAATTACTTAGGTTTAAGGATTCCTCTCAATAAGACACCTAATTCTTGGCTAACGTTTGCCCTTACGTCATCATTCTTTGTTTGTATTCAATATTAGGGTTTTTCTATGTATAATCTATAAGACGTGGCCAAATTCAACGCATAATCCACGCTTCTGTCCAAATCTCGCTCTCTTTGTTCTCAGAATCTCGCTCTCTCCAGCTTTCACGTTGGTTTGGCTCTCGCGACTTTCGCTCTCGCTGTCGCTGTCGCTGGTCGCGCTCTCGCTCTCGCTCCCGTTCTCGCTCTCGCTCTCGCTCCTGCTCTTGCTCTTGCTTTCGCTCCTGCTCCCGCTCTTTCCTACTGTCTCGCTAAGAATCTCGCTCTCTCCAATGTTCTCTCCAATCTCGCTAGTTTTCACGCATGGTTGCCTTCACTGCTTGTGGATTCCACTTCCTCTTTTTAACTCTTTCAAATTTTAAGAGTATATGGGCAATTAATTCACCTCCAATTCTTCCAATGAGCAGTGCCCAAACAAAAATGTTATCTACTGCCCGTTGTCTCCTGAATTAACTAGCGTCCAACTTCTAATTAGTCCTCCATGATTCTGCTCCCTCATTCATTATTTTTGGATAATGAATAAATTTCCAAATAATCGAATAAATTTTCAATTTCCAATTATTCATTTTTTTTCCTTCTAAATTTCCACCCCTTTAAATAAAATTTCGTCCTGCTTAATATTTGACATTTAATTTCCTATATGCGTACAAATCTGGGTCGTTACACTTGGTCTGTGTATCAGAGGTTTTTTGAATTGCATCCGCCCAATAGTCATTGTTGATGGGACCCATTTGCACGAGAAATACAAAGGTGTGTTATTAAATAGCAATGTATAACGATGACAATAATAACATATATCCTATCGCCTTCAGTGTTGTAGATGGTGAGAATAATGCATCAGGGACTTAGTTTATTTAAAGGCTTCGACAAGAGACATTCCGAATTTAGTGATTATATTAGATCGTCACATCTCAATTGCAAAGGTTGTCTCAAGTATATTCCCTGATGCATTTCATGCCCTATGTATGTACCATATTCGAATCAATTTGACTGACAAATTTAAGAATAAGGACATAATCCGATACTTCTACCTAACGAAGAAATGTGACGGCCTATCTTGAGAAGACTGGATTACAACAGTGGGTAAGGGTTTATCAAGTCCATTGTAGGTATGATAAGATGACGACAAATATAGTAGAATGCCTCAATGGAGTGTTGAAAGATGCACGAGAACTACCAATCACATAAGTATTAGAGCATATCCGTGAGTGGCTACAAAGTTGGTTCTATATCCGACGTACACATGTAATGACATGCACAAGCATTGTAACTGATTACGAATGAGTATTCTTAAGGAATCGAAATTGATGTTTAGAACATATCGTGTTTCCCCGATGGACATGCATATAATTAATGTGGACAATGGATATTTGAGGGGATTGGTTGATCTTCGTTTACGGACATGTACTTGTATGAAGTTTAATTGCATTGAGGTCCCGTACTCCCATGCAAAATCTACAGTGACCCTTATAAACATTAATGTTCAAACATTATGCGTAAAATGCTTTACCGTCAAGTGTGTACTTGTTGCTTACACCGAACCAATATTCCTATTGGACATAGACAAGAATTGAGTCGAATACCAGATTTTAAAGACTTTGAAATTCTATCACCACGAAAGGTAGCAAGTGTCATCGATGTCAAATCGTTAGAATACCTTCTACTGGAGATGAGCCATGTCAAATACATAGGTCTACACGATGTAATCAGAGAGAACATATCATGAAAACGTGCAGACAATCATTAATAACACCTAGCACTAGCCTATCTAGGCTCAACGATATGTAATTTGTATGCGATCAATTTGTTATAAATGAAGGGCAATCACTTAGTTATTTATGGGTGATCGCTTAGTTATTTATAGGTGATCACTTAGTTATTTATAGATGATCACTTAGTTATTTATATACAATCACTTAGTTATTTATGGTTGATCGCTTAGTTATGTGTGATCATTTAATTCGATCTATGTGATTGTTTAGTTATTTCTATGCGATCGCTTTATTATTTGTATGCGATTACTTTGGTATTTGTATGCGATATTCTAGTTATTATGTGTGATCGTTTACTCAGATATATACGACCGTTTAGTTAGTTTTGGGTGATTGATTAGTTATTTATTTTCTTAGTTAAATGTATAGTACAATTTGAATTCTATTATCATAGATATTTATTTGCCCACAACTGGGCAACATATTGTTTCCTATACAATGCCATATTAGCTTGTGTTAAGCTAGCCTTATCAACATCAGTTACACAATATTTTATAAATTTAGTACAAAAAATGCCACAGTCTAAAGACTTGCCCTCTTGGAGGGTCACCTTCGATCTCTTCCCTTCTCATTGCCCATACTTGAACCTCCATGTTGAATGTCGAATTAGACAAAAATCAACATCGAAGTTATTGCTTTGGCCACGAGCTGAAGATAATCATAAATTATGTCGCTATCGATGTAGTTCGGCATGGAGTCAAATACAAAGATCGTGCACCTCTCCAAATCAATGGAAAGCATAAACTAATGTTGTTTGATGTTGATTGGCCCAAATACGAAGTCAACATCCATCCATACTGGCTTGTATTCTTTATATTATCCAAGCACATAGTCAATAAAGAAGTGAGAGTCCACCCAAAACCTCATTTGTGTTTCACTATCCAACCAACCTTCCACTTTGCCATTCTCTGTTTCAAAACCTTCTGACAGAATCTTAGAAGCAATTCCCTTTGGCTCCATCAAAACATTCTGGGAAAGGCAAGATGTAAATACATGGTTGAGTGAAGAGTAGTTTCAATAAATATGTGAAATTTCTATACCATGAAGTTCGAATCAATCACTGTGAATCAATACTTGCATATGTCAAGTTTTGAGTGCAACTTATGATGTACGTGCATCAATAGGAGATCCACAATCTTCTCCAACAAAGAAAAATATAATTATAACTACTGTAAATTATAAATGATTATGTAGAATTATCTTAAAGATTGTGTATAATTTCCTAAATGATCGTGTAGAATTATCTTAGCGATCGTTGGGAGCTTTCTACGCGATCGCCAAAACTTTTCTATGCGATCATTTCGTAATGTCTACATGATCGTTTAGACTTTTCTATGCGATAGTTTATAAAGATTTTAACGATCGTTTAGAAACTTATAAACGATTTATTAGAATTTTCTAAACGATTGATTATGGTTAATGAATTAAAAGAAATACTCACGTCTCCAAACACCCATGTGTGTCTGCTTAAGTGTTTTGAAGAAATCTTGGTCCTAAAGGTATATATTACCGTTCGCTCCTCATTTATGGTTTTAGGATGACTTTTCCATTTCTTGCATTTATTCCACAGAACATCTGGGACTGGGAAGCATGAGTCATAAGAACTAACGATCCTTATGGAAAATTCAGGTATAGGGACCAAGGGATTCAGATTGATAATACTAGTGGTTAGTTTCAATCCTACTATAGGTGATTGAGCTTCTTGAGATTGGGGTTGAGAAGATTTAGAAGGTGAATGAGGTGGTTAAGGATCACTTGAAAGGGAGGGAGAGGGGGGGGATCACTAGAAAGAGAATCTCCCATTTTCCCGCTTTTCACATCCTCAGGTGTAAACTTGGTTGTTTTTTTCCTTTTCTAGCGCTCGTGGTCGTTTTTATCCTACATTTTAATTATAAATCGGTGATAGTACAATGTTAAGATAACTAACTTATGCAATAGCCTTACCTTGACTCCAGTGGCATCATTTTGAGTTGAAGACACAACCTTGGCTGAATTCGAATCGAAATGGCCCCTAAGATTGAATGCTTGAGTGGGGAGTTCATGTATTTCATAAGCGGTGTGATGAACTAGCTATTCACTAATAATTGGATCATTGACGGCAGTGTCCATCAATTCAAATATTGGAGACGGTTCTTGAGTTTTGGATTGCTCACTAATCATCCCAACTGGTTCATTGACATGTTCATCTACACTAGTTTGAGGGGGATATTCTTCATGTTTTTTATAGGTATTGTTACCATCATTATTATTATCATCACGAAAAATTCCCTCATTATTTTTCCTTTCATCATGACGAGTCCTTATATTATTACTATCCTGAACAAATCAAACGAAATATTTTGTTAAGCGAGGTAATCAATTAAGACTATCTAAACGATTGTTTAATAATCTTAAACGATCGTCTATATTTTCTAAACGTATTGGGTTTTATGTCCTAAAACTCGTGGTTTGTAAACAATAAACCTATTTTGTAAATCGATAAAGTTGTTATTGAATATATGAATTGCTTATTTCGTTTTTAGAAATAAATCCAATAAACTAAAAGATCCATGACTATTACATGAGTACTTAACTTTATGTGGAGACATAAGAGTGAATCAGGTTTGAGTAAATAATCAAAATGATCTATAGTATACGAATAAGGTTGGGTGCCTTATTCTGGTAACACTATTGGATGCGACCCACTTTGTAGTTGTTACAATTTGTTGTAAAGTGCTACAAACGAAGTGATCCTGATTCGTTCATGTATTGACATGAGGAGCGGGGCGTCCTATGCAATGAGTTTGCATAAGATCGGACCAAGAATTAAGTCACTCTTACTTTATAACGTTGTTTACAGTTTAATACTGACTATTTCAAAACGATAACCTAAGTAACTTTACCTTAATCCTAAGCTAACTATGAACTTATGTTTATTCGGAATTATTTGCATGGGTGAAGTTGGCTCAAAAGCGTCGGCTCAATAAGTCTCCCATTTCAGGGGTAAGACCAAGTAGATAGCTGAGGACATATAGTGCAAAACGGAATTCACTCCTACCCGCTTTTAGGGATAATAGAGAAGTTGTTCCCTTAAGTGCTGACTCCGGGTCTTGAATAAGGGGCCTCACCCTCTCATTGGCACGAGAGAGACTCAGTTTAGTGATTAGACCATAAACCAATTGTTCATTAGAGGATCAGTAGAACTTAAGAAGCAAGATGTAATCTTGGGGGTAAAACAACTTTTGACCCACTCGTTATTATGAACAACCTGTGAAGGGTTAACTTACTAATCATGGTTATATCGAGTTGACATAATATATCTACAGTGAGGGGAGTGCAACTACTGGGCTTTAGTGGAGTGACTCGGTAGTTAACAAATGGTGATTAATTGGGTTAAAGAGTTTATCCGGTTAATCGCATATCGTTAGAGCCCATGATATGTAGGTCCATGAGGTCCCCTACTAGCTCATATCAGACTAAACCTTAAAACATTTTAGAGCAAAGCATTAAATATATATGATATATTTAACCTAATGTTTAATTATGAATTAAACATAAAGAGAGAGAAAATAGGAGATTTTAAATAAGATTTGAATGTCAAGATTATGAATAGGGGAATTCATATAAATTGGGATTAGTGTTGGATTTAATATTAAATTAAATTAATTAATAATTTAATTTAAAAATTGATTATTAGAATTAAATTTGAAGTAAAATGGAATTGGTCAAAAGTGCATTAAAAGTCAAATTGTTGATTTGGTCAAGAATGCAATGAAGTCAAATTGTTGACTTTAGATTTTTGAAAGTCAAAAAGTCAAATTTGTTGACTTTGGACTTTGAGAGTCAAAACTTTGACCAAGTTAGTGGAAAGATCCAATATTTCTGAGTGGAAAATTTCAACTATTAAATTGCTAAGTGTTGTCTTCATTTGAAGACACTTGCCCCACTAAATCCCAGTTAGTAGATTTTTTAGTGTTAAATTCTCATCAAACTCAAAGTTGCATATTTTGTATGTAATGGTCTTTAAAAGGGAGTGTTTAAATGAATTTTAAAAACTCTTGGTCATAGTGGAATAGGATGAGATTATGTGATAATCTCATTGTAATTTTCTCTCAAAGTCTTAACCTTTTCCTCTCCAAATTAGTCACTCACCAGATTCCACCGTCCCGTTTTAAGTTGGAGAATAATTTGGAAGACTCTTGTGGTGGTCTACAAACTGTTCGTGAGGAGATTGGAGCGGATTTGAAGAAATTTTGGGGACTACAAAGGTTGTACTTATTAAATCCCCTTTTACTTGTTTTATTAATGCATGCTTATCTTTGTAATTAACCTAATTAGAGTACTTTAGATCCGTTTTTTCTTCTGTTGTGCATGTGTTCGTTCCATCAAAATGATCATTTAAGAATGTATAAACTATCATTTAAAAAATCCAAACGATCATTTAAGACTATCTAAACGATCGTTTAATATCTTAAACTATCGTTTACTATATTTTCTAAACAGTCATTTAAGAATATGTAAACGACCATTTAGAAAATCCAAATGATCGTTTAAGACCATCTAAACGATCGTCTACTATATTTTCTAAACAGTCATTTAAGAATATATAAACGACTATTTAGAAAATCCAAATGATCGTTTAAGACCATCTAAACGATCGTCTAAACAATCGTCTATTATATTTTCTAAACGGTCATTTAAGAATATGTAAACGACCATTTAGAAAATCCAAATGATCGTTTAAGACCATCTAAACAATTGTCTATATTTTCTAAACGATCATTTAAAAATATATAAATGATCTTATAGAAAATCCAAACAATCGTTTAATAATCTTAAATGATCGCCTATCTTTTCTAAATGATCATTTAAGAATTTACAAAAGTTCATTTAGAAAATCCAAACAATCATTTAAGACTATCTAAACGACCGTTTAAGATTATCTAGACGATCACCAAAGAATATTTAAACGATCGTTTAGAAAATATAAGCGATCGTTTAGATTATCTAAACAATCTTATAAGACTATATAAATGATCGTTACCATTTGAGAATATCTGAACGACTGTACAGAAATACATACCTCATTCAGATAATGGACTATCATCTTTATTTCGTTTAGTTATTGGCCCATCAGATGATGTTGGATAGTAAATGTATCTCCCATCTGACGAACCATGGTAGTCAAGTTTGCCATATCTTTGCAAACTTCTTTAATTTCCTTCCTAAGAACCTTGTAGGATTTGGAATGATGATGTCTTGAGGACTTATGCTGCCTATTTGATGTTTCGTCACGTGCCCTCTTATCCTTCAAGGGGTTAGTCTAAACCGACATGTAGTTACAGCTCTATGAGGTTAGTCTGAACCGGTATACGTGGTTCCGGCTCTATACGTTGCACATTTACAAGCTGATCTACATGGGGTTCATACTCTTCGTGCCCCCCAGAGGACTCGTGAGTATTAATGAAGTGTTTAACCCTTTTAATCCTTCTTTCTCCAACAACATGAACCATATTAAGTCCTTCCAGTCGGTCCTCCTTGTACCTTATCTCCTCTGCGCTAGGTACAAGTCTCGACACAACTGTAATCTGTACATAAACAAATGAGCAAGTAAGAATGAATGAAACTATAAACAAATGAGTAAGTTAGAAGCGATCAGTTACTTACTTTTTTTGGTTGGAAAACTTTATCGCTCAATGATTTATAAGATGAAGCACGAGAACAAGTCCATCTAAGAATTCTAGGAATTGCAATCTTACTGACTTTGGTGGCTATGAACTTACTTGATGTGGATACAATATCGTAAGCTCAAACCTATGATATGGGAACTTTATTACACGACATAACACACAGGTTCAATATATATTAAAGTGAATTAGAAACAAAAGTACATACCTGGAATGTAAGTGCGAATCCCTTTATAAAGTAATATAAGGCACGATGATCATTTTATGTTTTCTTTGAATCATATGCCTCATTCTTTCTGCGCATGATAGTCTTCATGCTATTCAATATACGTTTATAAAAGAGAGAAGAGCAGTCGTGATGTACAAAGACTTCATGATCATCGACAATCCCAAATATATTCACATTGAATTGGGTTTTCTTGTCTTTTCCATTCATCATCGTTTCAATGAATAGTGTCAATACAACCTTGACAACATCTTTATCATTAGTAAAATTGAACTTTTCGAATGTGGTCTCCACATCCTTGCGAGAACTATCCTTTTCTTTTGGGTTCTTCAGTCCAAGAATGAGTTATCATAGTCTTTCACCACTTGTTACTCTTTCTACTACTCGCCTAGTCGGTCACAACCTAATTATCAAGTTAAAATTGTCTTGGAAGAATGTTACCTTCTTCCCTAGAATGTTGAAAGATATAACGTCTGGGTTCACATTTGCTACCTCCCTTAACAGAAAGTGGTGCAAAAGTTGTCCACTAAAAACAAGATCTATATCCAATAGTGGACCAAAGGTTGTTTTCCTATACAGTCTCATCTGTTCTTCTGTCAACTTATTCTTAATCACAAAGGCAGTTTTGTGGACGTGGTAAGAGACTGTAGCAGAGAAATATTTCTCAGCAGGGATGTTCATCTTACCAATCTGACAAGCGTGTACATTACAACAATTAGTAAACAATCGCATAACAAAAATTAAACGATCGCATAACAGATATCTCAACGATTGCATAATAGATATCTCAACAATCACGTAATAGTTAGCTAAACGATCGCATAACAGATAGCTATGATATAAACCTAAACGATCACACAATAAATATCTCAACGATCACTTAATATTCTCTATTCTATCGCTTAATAATATCTAAATGCTCGCTTAATATTCTCTAAACGCTCGCTTAGTATTTTTTATCTGATCACTTAGTATTCTCTCAACGATCAATTTCGAATGAATACGCGATTAAACCATAAAAGATAGTCAAACCTCGAATATCAACATGCATTCTTCAAGAAGAAGAGTCTGATATCTTTCAAATCACGACGACAATGGCAAGTACGTAGAAACGACTAGCGAGAATCCTGCAAGGAGTGCTCAACTAAAGTTCGAAGAGAAAACAAGAGAAAATTTGAAAGAAAATTCTTCGAAGAGAAATGTTTTGAGAAGGAAATGAAGGAAATAAAGGGACCTATCATTGTAAAGTATTCGTAGAGGTGCGCGGATACCAAACGGTATGAAGGTTTTTTAAAATTGTGGGTAATTTTGGAATTTCGTATAGAATAGATCATTGGTAGAAAAGATTTTAGTTTTGAGGCCATTTTGTGAAAATTTTCATCCATTTTTAAGTTTACTAATTAAGCAACAGATTTGACAATTTTTTTTAAAAAAATAATACAAATAATACGTGGAGTGGGTAATCATGGTCAGACTCTAAGACTGATAATATAATTTTATATCAATTGAATTATATTATTCATGCTAGTTAAATTTGGCAAATGCTATCATCTTAGATAGATATTGTAATTTTTCAAGCATAGTTTTTGAAGATATTCCTATCATTTCAAAAGACGTTGCTTGGATTCCACCTTGTAAATCGTTAAAACTCAGAAAAATAAATAAATAAATAAAGTATTGGTTTTTTTTTTGCCGTGAACATGTAAACGTATTGCACTAAGAATAAATTTTGCAATTTTTGCCTACTATATTTCATTTGAAAAGTATGTTTAAAAGGTATATTTTAATTCGTGTTCTAGCGTTCATTTCTTCTTAGTTAGAGAATTTTTTACTCAATTATACCTGAGTCGACTTTGTGAAATAAGATTTACTTTTGTATAAAACTTGATTTTCATTATAATTAGTGTTCCTTTCTTACTTTCTGAAAATTAGTTGTTTCACCTGAGCAATGAATGCATTTTCATTACATTGAAGAAGGTTTGAGAAGACGTTAGTTTCGAGAAAAATAGGCAGGCAGATGATAAACTCACAGTCAAAATTTGTATGTTCCATACAAAATTTACACTCTCGTCTTCGTCTTGCTTATAAAGATAGCAGCGAGAGTAGTTCAATAGTCTACATTGAACTATTTGGCACAAGATTGCGAGCAACCGTATTCAAACCCATTCGAAGTTTGTTTCTTTGGGAAGAACCAAGGCAATCAGGCTATCTGGTGGCCCTAGTGGAATTGAGAGCAGAGAACACGAGTCCTGTGAATATGGAAGTATAAAGAGAAGCCTTGTCCATAGTGATTTAGTGGCCGGTATCTTTATTACTCCCGCACAATCCCTCTGCTTCAAATACGATACAAAATCTTGAAACTGCCAAGATTACAGGGTGTGATTGTTAAAATGTTACTGCATATCGCAATGAATAAACAGCCATGCTTGTATCTCTAGAACAATCAAATGACAAATATCACAAGTTACTAGGAAAATGATTTACAATTTTTTCCAAAGCTCTAAAGCAAATGAGACAAATTTGAAAGGAAGAGATGCTTACTCCTTTATGGTCTCCACCAGAAGATGGGATCAGCTGACATATCTCCCTCTAAAGAAAAAATTAAGAGGGGGAAATAGTTAGAAGTGAATACTAAATAGCTTTAGAAATGCGATAATTAAAAAGGGGAGATAAAAACGGCTTTGCATCTACTAGATCTAAACCTAGTTTGTCCTCGTTCATACTTCACAGTAGCAATGTTATTACAGGCTACAGTGAGGGGTTCTTTCCTCTTCTACTTTCTATTTTCTTTTTTTTTTTTAAATTCCTAATTTTTAAATATTTTCCCATCGGAAGGATCTTCATCTCAAGAATGAGGCACTTACTTTACTTGGTGAAGTGCTGGTGAATGTCGACTTCACATGCCTAAAATCTGTGCGTTTGGTCATATCTAATTTTGCAGGCCACCTACACCAAGAAGAATTAAGCAAAATACCAGCAGAAGTAAGAAGAAGAAGAAGAAACAGATGCTGAAATAGAAGAGAAAAACGAAGAACCCGAGTCTTTACTCAATAGGTTCTGGACCAGCATTTAAGTATTTGCAAGTTTGGGAGTCCACTCTTCTTGCATAAATTGTACAGTACTGAACCCCGCTTTTACAAAGTGCTCCTTGCCATTGATACAGAACATGCTGGCTACAATTTTCCACTTCACTGGTTCCTGTGGCAGCCAGGGGTGGAGGTGGAGGCGGAGGAGAGCTGGGTGGAGGAGGAATATTAGGTGGTTGTGAGTGAGGCAAAGGTGGTGGAGATGGAGGCATAGGAGGAGGTATATCAGGCTGGGAAGGTGGTAGAGATGATATTGATGGCGGAGCAACAAGATGGGGGAAAACATGGTCTAGATGCTGCTGCATCGGAGTTCCTTGTATCTGAGAAAGAGGTGTCACGGAAGCAGGTAAAAAGGGAGGGCATGCAACAGAATTACCCGGAAAAGTATTAGGTATAACACTTGGTGATATTGGATTTAAAGGCAAAGGATGGTTTAAACCCCTTGCATCCCAAGAACTGTTTGGAGGAGGGTATGGAGATCGAATAAATGGAGGTGGCTGAATCTGAGGTGGAGGTGGTGGAGCCGGAGGTCCCATTGTTGATGTGGGCAAGCATGGAATCGTTCCAGACACTACGTGGACACCTAAATAGGATATCAAACCATTAACTGAATACAGTGGCAAGAATTAAACAATTTTCATCAGTTCCTTTTTATTTCTTTTTTAATGTGTGTGTGTGGTGGGGTGGGGGTGGGGGGTGGCGGAAGCCACCATCTGTAGATTTCACCTTGTGGATGATCTATCAGCAGGTTTCGGTCACAAGCATCAGTCCTCCCGACCCCTATTTCAAGCATCTCTGTATGACCAGAAGGAGCCCAGTTTGACTGATAGGAATATCCACCTTGCTGAGGTATTGCATGATTCTCAAGTAATATTCTGGGAGATGGATCACAACTATCATGGTTCCTCGGGAAAGGTGTTGCATGGAACCTTCCTGGAAAACTTTTCAAATACACAAGAAATATTTTAATGACAGGCAATCCAACCTCAACAACAGATATTGTGGGAGCAAGAAAGAAGCAAAATGGAAGACAGCCGAGTGTAATTGAAATTAGGAAGTAATAGCTGACTAAACATGATAGAAAGATCCCAAACGCTTTAAGAATACAATCAAAGGGAGAAAAAGTCAAACTTCAAGGTAGGGGAGGAGGGACCTGAATCCAATGCAAAGGGAAATTCCAGGACAACCACTTTGTAAATAAAACTGAAAGCTCCTGAAACACAATGAAAAAATCTTCTACCAACATGAAACAGAGAAAGTTTGAGAGGGAAAAACCTGAATTCTATTCGAAGGAAAATTCCAGGACAACCACGGAGATTCTTCAAGACGGTGATTGCAGCATCTACACAACTGCACTCAACAAACCAACCACATCCCACCTGTACACTTGCCCGAGTCATCCTCACAACAGACCCAATATTGGTGATGGCAAGATTACAGATCTTCATCAATTCTTCGTCAGTGACAAAAGGAGAATTATAATTTGGAAAAGAAACCCAGAGAGTGCTAGTAGGAGTTCTGTCTTCTTCCCTCATTGAAGCATTGCAACTTCCAGATATGTAGTTTTCAAAATAACTTGAATTCTGATTGATGTTGTATTTCGCACGCAGTGTATAGAGCAACGAAGATAGCTCTGACATTCTTGTCCCAAAGTCGGGACTCTCTGGGACCATCAGAGCATGAGGTGACCCAACCATACTACTAGGCACGTTTGCAGGATTGTTGCTTCTGATGTTACCACCAATAGGGGCACAAGTAGATCTTCCACCGTCTAGATAAGGTGCAACAATATTCGTTTGTCCTGCATTTGGAGGTGTCCAGTGAATATTCTTTTCCCTTCGATGTTGTCTGAGATGTGTCATTACAACTGCAGCTTCTTCCGGAGTCTCAAATTCCATCAGCAATGCTCCCTCATTGACAAGATCAGAGACCATGTATGGACCCTTGTTAAGCGCTTTCCTTGTCTCATGCAGAATCTCATCCTTCACCCAGTAGCTCAAAACATTTCCAACATAAACATGCAAACTGGAACCAACTGCAACTCCGTGGGTAGAGCCTCTAGTCCCTAAACCAATATCCATGAATTTTACACACCATTGAAATTGTCCACGCAAATATTCACGTGCCCTTATGGCATCAATGATGTGACCGTACTCCACTACTGCAAACCTTTTTAATGGAAAGAAGAAAAAATGTTCAATGTAACCAAACCTCTCAAATTGATACCTTATGTGAGCTTCAGATGCCTCTGGGCCTAAAAGACCCACCCATAGCTGTTTGGAAGCAGAGAAGATATCCAAGGCTGATGGATCTCCATCAGAAAACCACAAACTCTGAGAAGTTGTAGTACATGGCACTGATAGTTGATGTCTAGGAGGCAGAAGATCATTATTGATATCTCCAGTAGACAATCTCTGAGCAGGAAAGTTGCGATCAACACTCAAAATTTGATTCCCATCAATTGAATGCTTTGGGCATTCAAAAGAATTGTTGTGCAGGTCAAATGATGTTTTTGCATAAGACAAATGATCATGCTTGCTTGAAGGATCCTGCGACTGTGGCAAACTGCAATGTACCAAACCTCCAGGCTCCTGAACATCAAAGGCCATGGGTCTCAAGCCGCCAGCATCAAAATCAGAACACGTGCTGTGCTTGCAATCAAGAGGAATTGATGAAGAATGTTGACCAGAAACTTTATCATTGACACCATCTTCAAGGGAATCACAATGTCTCAATTTTCTCCTTTTATCAGATAGTTCCATGGAAATTTCACATCTATTACGAGTAGAATGCTTCAAGGAATCAGGCATTTCCTCATCTATATTCACTTGACTATCTTCATTGTCCATTAACTCAGAAAATGATTCAAAAATTCCTTCCAGTGCAGATCTTACATCTGCTAAAGCTCTAAAGGATGGCAGGTCACAGAGCCTCTTGTACTGTGTAAACATCCAGTTTCGAAATGATTTATCTTTTCCAAGGACCTGCATTCAAGAATCCCTAGTACAATGATACATGAATGAGAGGGAAAAAGGATAAAAAAAGTCTTGCATTATGAGCCATATGTGACAGTATATTCCATCATTAGCTTCAGCGAGTGGACAGAGAGAAAGAAGAAGATGACAAGTAGTTCATCGACCGATAACTAATGGTTATTAAGAATCCCTAACCAGTGATCATTAAAGCAAACCAGGGTGCTAGTGTGCATTAATGTGGGAAAGCAATCAATCAATCAAAAGTTAAAATTAAAAAATAATAATAAACACTGTAATATACATAGTAGACTGATTTTTATCTGCCAATATGGTCGTTAGATTTTTTTTTCTCAAGTTCCAATGCATTTTTGAAAAAACCATTTTCAGTTTATCTTATTTAGTCTCTCATTATAAATGCTTCTTGTAATTGCCTATTGGCTTTTGGGGTTTCCCCTATTTCAAATATCAATGAAATGTTTCTTATCTAAAAAAAAAGCAAAAGAAAAACCATGAAACACCAACCTGCCCAGCCCCCTAAGCAGATCATTGTCCGAGAAGAAGGGACCAAAACTCAAACAAATAAGGAAAAAACTGATCAACTGCTGACCTGACAAGATGTCAGTCAGTCTTTTGCTGCACTTATCCACCTACCACAACGGAAAAATAATAACAATTGCTTAGCATCCCCCCTCCCCCCCTCCAAAACCAAACACACACATTACAGCCTCTGTTAATCAGCCAACTACGGAAAAATAAGAGGACCAAACGGGGAACGAAACCTGTTAGGCTGTTACGACCAAAAACATTGTCTAACATTGATCCAAATCAACAAGAAAAATTATTAGATGTGACCACACACTGTGCTAACGCCCTTCTAAATATTTGATACATGGTTAAACCATAATTTGTATTTCTCGCTAACATTCAGTGGCATAAACCTGTCAGCACATTATTCCAACCTCAAATAATTTCTCTAACTATAACATTTTTTTTAAGAGACCAAACCTGACAAATAAACAACTTTCAGTGAAGGCAAAGATAAGTAGCCACGATAGTGGAGTGGAGTCTAAAAGGTAAATTGTCTGAATGTATAAGGACACGGTAAATAATACTACTTTAACAAAAAGAAAATCATTGTAGGCATTACCAAGCTCAACATGCAGTTTCTTGAAGCAGATGATGCATCAACAGAGATGTCGCTACTGACTGAAACTTGCTCCTTAACATCATCCTTACAGTAATTGGGGCTTGTGCTTGTCTTCTTGTCACTTCTTTTATCCAAATGATGGGTGATGTCAACATCAAGCCCAAGTATAATCTGATTTAGAAAATACTGCCCGTCCTTGTGAATTACCTCGGCAGACATATTGAAAAGCTCAAAGCAAGCTGCAGCTAAGTTTTTAGGATAATGAAAAAATAGCCAGAGGAGACTGATAGCACGTAACTTGGATAGCCTAATCACGGGCAAAATATTTTCATCAGTATATTTCTGCTTTAACTCAGTGAAAACATCAGCAGAATCTTGAATTTTAAGAGCTTCTTTATCTACAATCTGAAATATATCTTTTCCCTTAAAAGATGACACAAAGAAGGTGAAAACATTCTGAAAGACTTCAAAACAAATGCCTCTGATGACAGATGACGTAGGTGCCTTAGATATTACAGCAGCACAAATATCAACTAAACCAATAATACAAGCCCTTGCGGTCTCAAACGCAACATTATCAACATCCTCCCCATTATTTATTATTTCCAAGCTCTGATTGTGCATATTGATGATAACTTTTGTTGCAGCTTCAAGAGCAGTTGGACAATGAGGTGCATATCGAGGAATAAAGTCAGCCACAATACGCTTTACACTGGTGCACCCTGCAAATTACATGCACATGGCAACGCAGATGAAAGAAAGACCCAAGGGCAAGAAATATGACCAAGTACATTCTCAGGCTAGCCGTTGGGATTTGAGCTGAATGTATCATTTTTTTTTTCATTAAAAAAAAAATCCAGTCTGTTCATTTCCCAACCTGATTTAAAATCCAACACTAAAAATGTGGTCAGTTGCTTGATGGTTCACACTCTCATATGATACTAATGGCAGTATGGGTCAAAGTATGACCTAGTTTGGGATTGCGGAGGCTGTGAAAATAAATGTTGTCAATTGTGCTAAAGTTAACTGTAATATTAAGTAATTTTCTTTTTTTTTTTTTTGTAAATTTCTATTTTAAACATGAAAAAGTAAGTTGTATTTTGTAAATTAATAGCAAACAAATGAGATTTAACTGTAATGTCTGAAGTAGACACAATTTTATTTATAAATTTAAGATAATAATTAAAAGCGTTACATACAATTGTATCAACAAAAGCATAGAGCTGAGGATGAGAAATTCTTCTTCTTTTCAAAGAGCAGAGAGTTAAGCAATGGTAGAGACTAGAAAACTCGGTGGTGAGAGGTCTAGAGGCCAAAAAGACATGTTAAAAGTGTTGACCCATGGTTGGGCAGGATGGAGTCAGAAGGGTTTCTTTTTTTAACAACTTTCATCAAGAAAAAGATGAAAGAATACAAGGGCATACAAAAAAAACAAGCCCACCAAAAGGGAGGCCAACTAAAGAAAAAGGCTTCAGCTATACAAAATAGTGTCTATAGAGTAATTACAAATAATTTTCAAAATCGAAACCCAAAGAGAAACATGAAATCTATCGAGGGACCATACATCATTGGGATCCCTCTCCAACCGTCTAAAAACTTGGTTATTCCGCTCACCCCAAAGGTCCCACAATAAAATACACACCTCAAGAAACAAAAAAAAGCAACCCTTCTCGTGAAAGGACGGATATAAGAGGAACTCCCTAATCATAAAAGTAGAAGATATGGGATTGGCCAAAGCAGTGATTTGCAGGAGAATTGAGAATTTTTTATATTATCAATCTAGAGAACCCTGTGGAGAAATGATGTTGTCGTGAGAGGATTAAATGGACAATTCTGAAAGATATTGAGAGACTCCAGAGTTTTTGGGAATCCACTTTCAAATGTTACTATTAATTAGATTTTACAAATCAAAGACTTGAAAAGGTGATTTTATTTAAATTAATGTATAAAAGGTTATACCAGACAAACAAAAAAAGGGTTAAAATTGACCCAAAAACACATTAATGGCCTCCAAAATCAATGTAAAACGGTGCTTAAACGGCCCCCACTGTGCTTTATACTCCCATTTTAATTCATTGTCGAACGGACTTCATATGTTATTCTAATGGAAATTGACGGAAGAAGTAATTTTAAATACTAAAGCAGCATCAGAAAGAAGTACTCCTCTGCATATATATAGATTCAAACGCGTAGAATGTTGTTGCTATTTGTTTAGGATTTCTTGATAAACAAAATGCGAGCGTAAAATAGAATCAGCATCTAAAGTTAGGAC
The DNA here is from genome assembly GCF_009727055.1 of Benincasa hispida. Taxonomy (NCBI): domain Eukaryota; kingdom Viridiplantae; phylum Streptophyta; class Magnoliopsida; order Cucurbitales; family Cucurbitaceae; genus Benincasa; species Benincasa hispida. Next base: position 83,111,938 of record NC_052357.1, read on the forward strand.
GAGTAATTGGTTTCTAGTCTAATTTCAAAATACACAAGCAAGAAATGCGAACTCTCCAACAATACTCAAAGACTTCAAATATATAAATTGCTTCAAGGGGGAAAAAAAAGTTCTGGGACACATAGGAAGCGTCCTCCAGTTCGTAAGAGTTGTGAAACCCTAATTCGACACTTCAGAGATTGAAATATAATCCTATGATACTGGAAATGATACAAAATGCAAAGAGGGAGGAAGAGAATCGAATACTGACCTCTCGAAGCAGTGATGAGAGAAAGATACGCCTGCTCAATATCAGGTGTGGGAGCGCCCTTCTCTTTCTGGGAAAGGAAAAACCTAATTCGCTTAAAGCATCCATAGACGCTTCTAATTTCATCTCTGTTCCTTCTCCTGAGGAGAATTTCGGCTTGGGAAAGCTGAGGTGGAGTGGGAGGCGATGGAGCGGCGGAATTCTGGTCCGTGACTGGGATTTGCGGTGGCGGTGGCTGAGGCAACTGGGGAAGTGGGGGCGGCTGTTCTGGAGCGGGTGGTCCGTAGTTCCGGCGCTTCTTGAGAGGCTGCTCCGCCGAGGCCATGGCCCACTGCGAGAAAAGAAAGAGGCGCGCGGGGTCTCAGATAATTTTGATGACAGTCAGGTTAGGGATTCAAGTGCTTTGTGGGCCCACTTTGCCTTTCACTCGCCGACCCTGCTTATCAAGCATTCACCCTTGGGATTTGAAGTAAGAAATTTATTATTATAACTTAGTTATAATAGTTTCTGTTTGATATGTAAATTATTCTAGTTTAAAAAATAAAAAATAAATATTATAGCAAAAAAAAAAGAATGAATGTAAAATAGTAAAAACAGTAATAAATAGTGAATATTGTAGTAAATGAGAGTTTTGAAATAATGTTAACTATAATTAACTGAAGAATACAAATTAATATTTATGGAAGTAAATGATGATTATTATAATTTTATGATAGTTTTCGCTCCAACACATCTTAAGACTTCTCTCCAGTTCTTCATTTCTATGATTGAAATTATCTTTTTTTTAAAAAAAAAAAAGTTAAAGAAAAAAAATCATGGTATTTGTAATAGGTCATCGTCGCAATCGTAATTAGATTGGCGTTCTATAACAGAACAATTTTATCCAATATTTTTTATATCCTATTTTATATTTTACATTAAATAGTAATCTTTTTTTATATCCTATTCTATATTTTACATTAAATAGTATCTTATACTGATTTATTGAATTAATATGTAACTTTATTTAATGCTTAGTTTGGGATGAATGTTATTCACCAAATTATGTGAATTAGATGAATATTAGGCCACATTTACCTTAGGTAAAACGTAATAAATCAATAATAATTTGAAAAGCAGATCTATTTGATTACGTTTGGTGTTGTTTATTTGTATTCAATATTCATATTGACATCTGAAGTTGTCACAACCCGCCCCAGATTATCCTACCTAAACCTAGGACGGGTTGTGACATCAATAGACCCCGAGCATGCAATAGAACCTACCATCAAATACTTCTTGAACTTGAAACTCAACTTGAATTAAAATATATTACTTACACATGTCACGAACTACAATCTCATTAAACTTCCAAGGTTGGCTACACGTAACAACAAATTGATGAGTCGGTTGGCCACTTCTGATCTACTAATCCTTGTTGAAACTCAAGAGCAATCTGACAGGGGAAAACATTTTAAAAAGATTGAGCTAAAAATGCCCGGTGAGTGGTGAGTTTATAGGAAAATAATTTAAGGAAATAATAATCATATTAAATAAAAATACAAATTCTGTAGATTGATTTAAAACATGAGTTGTTCGAAAACTTGAAAGAGTTATTACATATAGAACATCGTAAAAATAAATTGTAGATCGATATAAAACATGAACAATTCAAAAACAGGGGAATTATCACATAAATAAAATAATGAACATACTCCAACAAATGTGGACATAAACTTGTAAAAACCTTTACCAAACCTGTGCTCGAACATGGTCATACTATATATGGTGGAACTTAATGCATATAGTAGAGAAACATGGTCATACTATAGATCGAGCAAGCTCCAAATACATAACAAAGCAAACGTAGTCATACTATCCACCGAGTAATCTCAAGGCAAATAATAGAGTAAAGATAGTCTCTGTATGCACCCCAAAACACAACCCAAAACCTATGTGTATGCTAAAGTGGGTCCTAAAGACCACATGTATATCATGACTGCACTACGAAAATACATTCACGTTGGTGTAGTGGGAAATTACCATGGATACATCGATCTAGAGGTTTGAAGACCACTTTAAACATAAAACATAAAACTTGTAATTTCTGAAAATCTGGCTTTCACATATCTTTTAAATCATTCAAAAATCATAATCTTTCTTTTGAACAATGTTTTATAGATCCAGAAATACGCACGAAATAAATTTTCTCTAAAATACTTTAAAACATAAAATCTTGCTAAAAGTATGACTTTACTTGAAAATCTTGAATTTGTACTCATTTTCTAGAAATCACATTTCAATATTTCTAAAATTCATGCATAATCAAAATTTTCATGAAATATTATAATATTTAACTAATTATGAAATATCTCGTGAAATAAATCACTCACTGAGTTGTTATCGATCACACATCATTATCCAAACTTTAGTCCAACATGAAATTTCAACTTTATTCATATACTATAGATCATTTAGATTATTTACTCAAATCTGATCCACTCTTATGTCTCCACATAAAGTTTAAATACTTATGTAATAGTCATGGATCTTTTAGTTTATTGGATTTCCTTCTAAAAAAAATAAGCAATTCAAATATTCAATACAACTTTATTGAATCAAACTTTAATAACAACTTTATTAAATTACTGAATGAGTTTATTATTTACAAATCACGAGTTTTAGGACATAAGACCCAACAAGTTGAACTTGGCAAACAATCGTAGTTGGATGTTTGCATGACAACCGTGGGGGTAAGCCAAAATGAATGGCATAACCAAGTTCAATGCTTTGCCTATAATTTGAATGACGCAAGTTGTTTTTCTTTTCAAACAAACACATTACAAAAAAAGAAAAAGAAAAAGGAAAATGATATGAAAGTGTTAAATGAGAAAAGGATTTTTTAGCGAAGGTTTGTCAGATTCAAATTAAGAAAATATTTCCTTAAAAGAAGTGACCCGACTTAAGAAAAATATGTAGCTTGAAAAAAAGAGAGTACAAATGAAAAGCATTATGAGAAGCTAGTCGACGCAACTTTGAGGTGTCGAGTAATTTTGAATTTCTTTGGTATAAAATATGTTTAAGGACATGCATTATTCTAAATTTGGGAGTGTGATAACTTGTAGAAGTACAAGTTATTGTAGCCTTTTACTTAGAATAACAAGGGTAGATAAGCAGAATATGCGTTGGTTTTACTAAGAATTCATGCCGAATATTATACTTGCGCTGAAGTGCACTAAAGATTCATGTTGACCGCGTACCATGGGTTAAACTGCGTCCAAATGTATATTTTTCAGTTGATCATAGAAGTTGTCTGCATACGTTGAATTTCACTCAATCGCATGCCTCGGGATCCCTAACCCAGTTTCAGCAGATTTTCTGCCACAATTTCATAATGTTGACCATGATTACAGTGCTGACATTATCACCTACTACGTCAAAAAATGAGGATCGATCAGAGCAGGAATCCCAATGATTGTTAGCGTACGACTCTATAAGTAAAGCCTTAACGCACATGAAGAAAAATATATAGAAGGGAGATTTTGAGATTTTTACCTGAGAACACCTTTAGGCTCAATCCTTGTACCACAAGCAAAGAGAGAACATAGAGCATTATTCGAAGAACTTCCATTTCCAAACTCCACTTCGATTCATCATTGAAGCTTCACCAGAGCAAGAGTTTGAGAGGGTCTTCTTCACTTCACACTACCATCTCATCACCAACAGCCTTGATATACAACTGTTAGAAGCAAGAAATTGGTGACAGCTGCCCTTTTCTTTACTCCTTTACTGTTGTTTATTATTGTATTGCATTTTGACTTAAGAGATTATTCGTTTTGTAAAAAAATACTTTATTTCTATCTATATATATCATACTTTATTTCTATCTATATATATACATCTACTTTCATCATCTTCTCTATCTTTACCTTTGCTTTCTATTTACCACGAGTATCTAATCTTCACGGGGAAGGTTAATGCTTTGAACTAAGTTAAACCTTTAAAGTTTAACCTTGTTCGCTTAGTGTATGACTATTCAAATGCTTGCCTAAGATCACTCATTGAGTCAAGCAGCTATGACTAACTGTCCGAGAGGGTAAGTAATTGTGGATCTCACTAAGCAAAGTAAGAATTGTTTTTAGAGATAGAAATAATCTTATGCTCAATGCAACATCACTCACAAGTCACGCATCATAGAAATATGACAAGTGTGACTAGCCACTAAAAAGTGTGCGATGAACGGATGTTGCGAGCCGGGATAATCTTTAAAAGTTACACTCAAGGACGCGACATTGATTTCCCTCAAACCCTGCCTTCTCCATATATTTTACACACGTTAAAGTTGTTGTCTGTCTTAATTTTCTCAGAGTGAAACTCGAAGTATTCCTTGCTTGTTTAGATACTTTCACCACATAGATTTATTTAATCATATGATTTTTTACTCTCCTATAATTATCTTAGTTCTTGTCACATTCACATAATTTCCACACATTCATAGTACAAATCCTTGAGTTCAACCTTGATTCACATCGAGAAACTTGAAGTTCGTTTAAACTTGAAAAACTATAAGAAACTTGTGACAAGCGCACGATTAATTACAACTAGCCATATAATAAGTTCAACGCATGGACATTCCAGTGTAGTTCACGATAGATGCATACAAATAACAACAAGTTTTTTTGGAGCTGATGTTGGGGATTTGGCAACTGGTTGAGTGTTTGAATTTATGTTTTTGTAGGCACCTCTTAATTTTTAGGAGTATCGTAGCTTGTGTGACCAGGCAGCAAACAATACATGTACTGAACCTAAATTCAATATTGACCCTAAGATCGAAAGAACTTTTCGCCGCCAACAAAGAAGAAATAGAAGAAGAAGGAGTATGGTTAACAACAACAACAACCATAATAATCAGACTGCAGAAATGGATTATTCGGGTAAGGTCAGTAAGACCTTATCTTTCTAACTGCAACATTCCCATGGGGAATTATGCGGCCCCAAATCTATACGATTTTTCACTCGGTATTATACGACTAACCATCGAAGAAAATGTGAGGTTCGAGATTAAACCAGTTATGCTTCACAATCCAAACTGCAGAGCAGTTCGGAAGGATGCAGGGTGAAGATCCTCATGCCCACCTAACCAGTTTTGTATAAATGAGTAATACATTATTTATTCTTGGTATAACGTTGGAGGAAATTAGGTTATCTCTTTTCCCTTACACTCTCTGTGATGAGGCTATGAAATTGGCCTATTTCTTGGAGCCAGACGAGATTATGTCTTGGGACTAGCTAGTTGAATGATTTGTGAATAAGTTCTTCCCTTCCGTCGTTAACGCAAGAAGATGGTGGGACATCATGAATTTTAAACAAGGAGAATTAGAAACTTTGAGTGCCACGTGGGACCAATTTAGGCATATTGTTCATAATTACCTGTACATTGGCATCCCTGACTGCGTACCGATGGAGACTTTTTATAACAGGCTGAATAGAGCTTTGCAATTGGTGGCTGATGCCTCTGTTGTAGAAGGCCTTATGGACATGACCTACACCCAGGCTAAGGCGATCTTGGATAGGATTTCTAGAAATACTGATGGTTGGGTGGACAATGGACATGGAAATCGGAATGCTGATAGACGCAAAATGGAAGGGGCGATCGTGTAGTCAGATGTAGTGAATTCGCTAGCCGCCCAGATGGCTACTGTTACTTTCCTTCTATAGGGATTTGTACTATGAATGTGTGGAAATTATGTGAATGCGGCAATAACTAAGATAATTATAGGAGAATAAAAAATCATGTGATTAAATAAATCTACTGGTGAAAGTATCTAAACAAGCAAGGAGTACTTCAAGTTTTGTTCTGAGAAAATTAATAAATGCCCAGATGGCTACCATCACTTCCCTTTTACATGGATTTAATTTAAATTTTTAGGCTATCACCCATACAAAAGCAATATCCAAGAATCCTCAAATCAACTACCCAACATGTAGTGACCCCCAAACACTTCCAATTGCCAAACAATAGACCCAACCTTATGTGGGACACTAAATTTCAAGGGTTAAAACCCTATCCATGCTGACAAAAGCAGCTACTGCCTTATAACATCATGCGAGCGTTAGGCTTATGTATGTCACTAGCGTTGCGACGTTCTCTCGGGGCATTTTGGTCATTTTTACTCCCTTGAAGCCTGGATGCTCAAATCAACTTAAATTTGCTTCATATTAACCTCGTTTATCTCCAAATAGATAATTCTACCACTTGATTGCTCGATGCCTACAAAAAAAGATAATAAACCCATAAAATCCAACAACGAGTCCAAATTAAGCTAGAAACGATAACTCTTTTTTAGAGCGATCAATAGGGTGGCTAAAAAGGGCAAGACCGTAAGGTCATCTTCCACTATTTCCTCATCCACAACCAAGATAGCTCCATTTTGAAGTTTTGTACAATAACCTACGGATGATGAGCCTCAGAAATTCATGTTTCACACCCTCCCTTCAGTATAACGGACTTCTGTTCCCACTCATCCGTCAGTTAAAGGAACGAGCCTTCTTCTATGTCTATTGCCACAGCAGTTGGTGATGTGCCTACAGTAATGTCTCAGCAATTACATGATATTAGTACATCCATTGTTGTTTTCTGCACTCAGTTTTTGAGGTTCATGATGCTAAGTATTTGATCCATACAGGATACACTATCTCCAATTTTCAGATTGATAAGGATTCTAGGAAAACCATATCAAGATTAGTGTTCACTCTTAACGAAGGTGCTATAGTATGGTGTAACATCAAGCAAGGTTGTATTACTGACTCTACCATGGAGGTAGAGTATGTAGCTGCTTGTGAAGCTACTAAAGAAGTTGCCTGGCTTAGGAAGTTTTTGACAAATTTGAAAGTTGTTCCAAACATGTCAATGGCCCCACCCTATATTGTGATAATAGTAGTGTTATGGCAAACTCCAACGAGCCTCGAAGCCACAAACGAGGAAAGCACATCAAGTGCAAGTATCATCTTATTAGGAAAATTATGCAACGGAAAGATGTGATTGTCATGAAGATCACTTTGGAGCACAACATTGCTAATCTTTTTCAAAGGCTCTCACGGCTAAGGGTTTTTAGAGTCACCTGGAGAGTCTGGGTCTACGGGATATGCATTATCTTTTCCAGGGCAAATGAGAGATTTTTTGAGGTATATGAGATGCCTTAGTTTATTGTATTGTACTTTATAGTGTATTTTATACTATACACCCCAATCACTTTAAGACAAGTGAGAGATTGTTAGATTTAGTGTCCTCAATCTTGTTCATCTTATAGTTTGTAATTTGTAAATACAAATTATATATTTAATAAAAATAAGAAGTATTTTATTTGAAATTTAGATAGCATTAACTCAATGCAATAAACTAAGATCCAAGGTTATTTAATGAACTTGAATAGTATATGGTAGACATATAGGTGGATCATGGTCAAGTAATAACCTAAAAGGTCTACAGTATATGGTTAAGGTTGGGTGTCTTATCCTGGTGACACTATGGATACGCAACTCTGTAATTGTTACAGACAATATGATTCATATTGTTCATGTGGAGACATGTGAATGGGGGTATCTTGTATAAAAAAAGTTTATATAAGATCGAACCACGAAATGATTAGTTTCTCAATATAACACCGTTGCTTGAAGAAACTAACTTTTTACTAGGATTACCATAGGTAACTTGACCTTAATCCTAAGTGAGTCATGAACTTCTTTCTATGATGGCAATTCTTTGATATGTATGAGTGAGGATGGTCAATTTCACCGACTCAAAATGGCTACCATTTGGAGGATTTGTCAGAGTAGGAAACTGGGAACACAATTACACAAGATGAAATTCACTCATTCCCATCGTTAGGGAAAGTAGTGAATTGCTCCCTTAATAGCTAGTTTTGGGTCTTGAACAATGAGGCTTCACTCTTTCATTGGTCTGAGAGAGTTAGTTTATAATTGGGTTATAAATTGATTGTTCATTAGAGGAATTAATGGGATTTAAGAAGCTAGATGCAACTACATGGGTAAATGGTAATTTTGACCCAATTGTAGTTATGAGTAATTTATGAAGGGTCAACTTACTGTTGATTGGTTATATCGACCAGATACATAAATATATCTACAGTGTGAATAGTGCAGTTTTCGGTCTAATGAATGTTGATTAATCCAATTAAAGAGTTTAGTTAATTAATCTCGTATCATTAGAGCTTCTAATTTGTAGGTCCACCAGGTCACCTTGTTAGCTCACTAAAGATAAAAACAAGGAATAATTGTTTTTAGAATAATTTGAATTATTCAAATTATTTATAGAAATTTAAGTAATTAATTATAATAATATGATTAATATAATGTATAATGTATAATGTATATTAATACATTATAATATATAGTTAAATATGATTTATAATTAAAACTATATAACATGTGAGAGAAAAATATTTGAATGAGATTCAAATATTATATATAAATATGATTTATACTATAGATTAATATTTAATATGAATTTGGTTCATATTAAAACTATAAGTTATAAGAGGAAGTTGCATTATAATATGATTATTAATGCATATAATATGGTTTATTAATAGTTATTTAACCATATTATAAATATTATATTAATCTAATATTGAAAATAACTCCCCAGCAGAACGTGAGAGGGAGTTAAGAGGTAACTCCCTTTCTCTCCCCCTTCCCTTATCTGTGTTGTTGAGGAAAAAAAAAGAAAAAGAAAAAGAAAACATAGTACAAAAGAATTGGAAAAATATACAGACTTCTCTCACTCTCTCAATCTTTCTGATAATTCCCTTTACCAAAAACTCTTTTGGAGCCTACACTTTCATCTTCCTTGTTTCCCTAAACAAGGTCTCTGCTTGGTGGGGTCCAACTTGGAGGAAAAGTTTCTTCTGATTTTAAAGTAGTATTGTTTGTAATCTCAGATGGGATTCTCGTGAAGTTTTGTGATTCGTCAAGAGTGAGTTTCTTTCTCCCTCAATTCTATGTAGAAATCATGTTAGGAGTTCAATGTTTATCCTGTTTTGATGCATTTTTCCTTCTTAATTTTTTGGTGTACAAACTAAATTCAAACTGTACAACGTTCACACACTTCCCCAGAGAATTACGTTCCTTTAGGCTTGTCCTCAATGATTGGCTCCTTCAACACATGCCTTTGCCAGTGATTGACTCCTTCGATACATGCCTTTGCCAATGATTGACTTGGCCAACACCTCCACGCCATGCCCCATGCTTACCAATGCATGGCTCCTCCAATGCATCAACGCATACGTTGCATTCTTTAAAATACTTAGCCAAAAATTTTCATGCGAACTCCCTTTATGTGTAACCTCCTTTCAAGGCCTAGTTTAGCCTTCTCTAGGCCTAACACTTAGTCAAATTCTTCTTCTAGTCCTAACCTTGATAAATTTTATGTCTAATCAACAAAGGTTAAATTCACTAAGTATCTTAAGGCATACAAACATCAAAGTTAGCTTAAATTTAGAGATATTTAGGAACTTAAATTTTAGGGTTTACAGTTAAACTGACATTTTTACTAAGTCTTGCATAAGTCAAAGTTCATCTTGTTTAATGCATGCATATTACATTGCTTAAATTTGATTAAGCATTTAAGTAGAAGAAATCAACTGCTTGAGAGAGTAAGTGATTGTGAAACTCATTAAATAATTAAAGAATAGCTTTAGAGATAAAGTTAGCCTTTTTTCTGAAATTAACTCAAATATGCATCCTAAAAAAAGGGTATTGCGGTTTAAAAATACTGAGAAGGGAGTTTTTTTTATCTTATGAGTTAATGACATGAACGCATGACATAAGCATTACTTAGGAATATGTTAGTAAATCTTTCTCAACTCTGCTTTATTCATTGATATTTCCTTCATATTTCACGCATGTTATTTCATTATGTCTGCAATTTTCATAACGATTTTCACTTCCACAACCATTTCACACATTATTGCTCATTATTGCTTACACCGTTCACTAGTGTACGCTTTCACCACATTTGTACTTAGTCTAATTAGTTTAGCTGTATAAAACATTCTCGACGTATAATTAAGATTTCATTGCATTAAAATCGGGCATTAAGCTCAAAGGCATCTTAGTCGATTGTTCCGGTGTTTGACCCTGAACTTATCAGGACTCTATTTTAACTTATACTTGGGTCTTAATAGAGAAAACATTGCGTTTAACTTAGATTATTCATTTTATTTATTAATTAAATCATGGCATAAGGCTACAATTTCTTTAACCATACTAAACGTAACAAGTTTTTGGCAATGTTGTCGAGGATTGACGGTAACTAATTTGTGTTTGACATTGTGTTTCTTATTTTTGCAGGTACTTGATCATAGAAGTATCGCATGCTTGACTGAGAAGCATTGCAAAAAATTATATGAGTGAAGGCATTGTCTTTGTATGACCATGAGGTTGAGAGGACTTTTTAAAGACGGATCAGATCGAATCAGAAAATAAGACAAAGAAATAGAGCTCAAGCCATAGGAAACCAACAAAATAAACCAGTGATACCGAATGCAGACAATAATGCAGCCAATATTACGGTCAATAATGTGATTGATAATGCATTAGTGCAAGCTAACCCCATACTTCTTGCCAATAATAGAAACAGACCCATTTGGGATTACGCTTCGCCAATTTATACGATTTCTCACCTGGAGTCGTGCATCTTACATTTGATGGGGCCAGGTTTGAGATGAAGTCCATAATGCTTCAAATGATCTAGATAGTTGGACATTTTCGAGGTGTGTTAGGTGAAGACCCCTATGCACATCTAAAAAGCTTTATTGAAATTTGAAATACTTTCATGCTACCAAACATTACTGTCAAGGAAATCTGGTTGTCTCTATTACCATTCTCTTTATGAGATGAAGTGAGGCAGTTGGCATCCTTGCTTAAGCCAAGCGAGATTACAACCTGGGATCAAATGGTAGAAAAGTTCATGAAGAAATACTTCCCTCCCATGAAGAACACAAGAACACAAAAAAGAGAAGAGAAATTTCAAACTTTCAACAAAGGGACATAGAAACACTAAGTGGCGCATGAGCAAGGTTCAAAAGGTTAGTAAGAAATGTTATGCACAATGGTCTTTCAAATTTTTTGCAAATGGAAATCTTTTACAATGGCTTAAACAAAACATCACAAACAACAGCAAATGTTACTACTGCAGAAGGTCTGTTAGATAAGACTTACACTGAAGCAAAAGATATTCTGGATCGAATTTCACGAAATCATGACAATTGGAAGGACATTGGTTATGGCTCTAGGTCAAGTAAAAGAGGAAATAACAAAGGAAAGTTGGGAATGACACATTCTCAAACACTTGTAATCCTGGTTAGAGAAACCACCCTAATTTTTCATGGGGTGGAAATCAGTAGTCTCACGCAGACCTACAAGGCGGAAAATAAATGAATTGAGGTGGATTGTTGGGTTCCATCAAAGTCATCCAAGGAACCAACAAATGCATAATTTATCGCAAAAATCTCCAAGTTCCTCATCTCCACTAGAGAATCTTATGAAGGAATACATGTAGAAAAATGATGCCTTTTTGCAAAGCTAGGCATCATCAATCCGAAACTTAGAACTCTAGATTGGACAACTTGCTAACGAATTAAAAAATAGACCATATGGAACTTTGCCTAATAATACTGTAGTCCCACATCAGGGAAAGAATTGTGTTAAGCAGTGACACTAAGAAGCGGAAAGCTAATAATTGAAAGGCCAAAAAGAAGTAAACTAGTAGCTAAACCAACAAATGAACAAACCAACAAGTCCATTGATTAGCAAACAAAGCAACCAACCAATGTAAAACGCGAAGATACATGAGTCGACGTAAGAAAAGTAAGATGATGAAAGTAGAAAACACATCTGTGAGCGCTACAACTTCAAGTGCATCACCTGAGATGTGTTCACAACCACCTTGCCCTCAAAGATTGAAGAAAAAGAATGACGAATGTCAGTTTCGATGTTTCCTGGATGTACTAAAGCAATTGTATATGAACATTCCACTAGTTGAAGCACTATAAACATTCCGCTAGTTGAAGCATTGGAGTAGATGCCTTCTTATGTGAAGTTTCTGAAAGATATACTCTATAAGAAGAGGAGGTTAGAAGAATTTAAAATTGTGGCACTAACACAAGAATGTAGTGTCATGCTTCAAGAGAACATCCCAACAAAAATGAAAGACCCTGGGAGCTTCACAATCCCACGTTCTATCGGAGGCATTAACATAAGACAAGCTCTATGCAACTTAGGGACAAGTATAAATATGAGGCCTCTTTCTGTCTTTAAGAAGTTATGAATTGGTGAAACAAGGCCAATAACAGTGACTTTACAGTTGGCAGATCGGTTTATAATGCATCTAGAGGGTAAAGTCAAAGATATGTTGGTAAAGGCTGATAAGTTCATTTTGCCCACAAACTTCATAATCCTAGATTATAAAGCAGACAGAGACGTGCTCATAATTTTGGGCAGGGTGAACGTTGATCGATGTTCACAAAGCAAAAATAACCATGAGGGTTAACGCACAACAAGTGAAATTCAATGTTCTCAAGGCATTGGAATACCCTGATTAACTAGCATAGGTCATATGATTGACATAGAAGAAAGTTTGGAATATGAAGAAGGCTTCGACAGTGATCCGGACAGTGAAGATGAGGAGTTTGGCGCACAACAAGCTGAATCATGTTGTGCTACAGGAATTCCATAGGAACCTTGAGCCTCTTGAGTTAGATAGTACTATTTATCATATACATAACAGAAATTGTCCTCTGTTGTAACACCCAGACCCTCACAAGATTCCTCGATTGAGAAAAGAACTCAGACTTGAAGTCTTGGAAGGGAAAGGTTTTACTAAGTACCTAAACTATGCTTTGGAAGAAGTAAAAGTACTTAGGATAATTTCTAAGTGTTGGAGGATAGCAATTTGAAGTCAGAATTTTGGCTAAGTATGTAAACCATGCTATGAACTCATAGCATAGTAGGAAAATTGGCCAAGTTTTCAAACTATGTTATAAATTTAGACTATGCTATGAACTTGGACTATGCTATGAACTTGGACTATGTCGTGAACTTGACAATGCTGTGAACTTAAGACTATGCTATGAACTTGGCTATGCTGTGAACTTGGACTATGCTATGAACTTAGACTATGCTGTGAACTTGAAGAAATTCCAAGGCATAGTTGGACATTTCTCAAGGCATAAGTTGGCCTAAGTACGTGAAGAGTTGGCTAAGTGTTAAAAGGAATTAAACTCATAGCATAGTTGAATAAGAAAACTCATAGCATAGTTGGGTAAGAAAACTCACAACATAGTTGAGTAAGAAAAGTCATAGCATAATTGAGGGAGTTCATATTCATAGCATAAACTCGTAGCATAGTTAAGAAGTTCAACTCATTGCATAAAAGACCATGTTGGACGCATAGTGTGAAAATTTTGCTAGAGTTGTATGCATAGGGGATTAGTTGGGCATATAGAAGACCTCCGAGTAACCCTAGTTGAACAACTTGGATGCATGAAGAAGCTATCTTGGACATATGGAAGACATCTTGAAAACCATGCTGCGAACATAAGAAACTATGCTATGAACATGAGGAACTATGCTATGAACTTTAAGGGATTCCAAGTTGGTCTAGGAAAGTGAAGAATTGACTAAGTACAAAAGATATGAGGAGTAGAGACTTAACCTTGGATAAGACATTTCAAGTGGAACATATTGTAGGAGGAGAAGGAAGTCTTGCGCATACAAGGGTAAGATTGGACATGTTGGGCACATATTAGGAGGTTTTGGATGCACAGGAATTGTTGTTTTGAGACGTTTAAGATTAAATGAACACATAAAGAAAGAATTGGTTTAGTGTTGGAAGACTATGCATTGAACCATGCACAACCAAGTGGAAGAATTGGGGTTGGACGCATAATCCTAGGAAGTTGGATGCATGAGCAACCTAGGTTGAAAATTTGGCTGTGTTCGACCACTTAGGACACAACAAGTGAAAAAACCCTAGAAAAATTAAAGGTTGGGCACATAGGTGGCGAAGTGGGCACATAGTTGGACGATTTTGGACACTTAGGACATAAACCATGCCATAAGAAGGAAACTAGATTAAAAAAATGAAGGATTGAAGGAGTTAAACACATGAAAGGGGAAGACCATATGCTCAATAGGTTACCTATGTGTTGAAGTGGAAGTAAGCTCGGGAAGTAATATTAGGAGAATGACGAGATGTGATACGTGGCTCAATCAAATAAAATATTAACTAACCAAAGTAGGAGGTGGAAGCATACATGCGTTAAACAAAGAAGAATGTGACACATCAAACATGTGGTGGCAAAGAGTAGGTGGTGGTTCAATATGGGGAAGACACCTAAAATTCATACAAGTAGGAGGTGTCATGCACCGAGGGTTGTAGAGGGTGACTAAGATAACTTTCTAAAGCCTATAAATACTCCAGAGAGGATATCATATCACCTCACAATTCAAAAGTTTCTTGAAAAAGACTCAAAAGGGAAGTGGTTGGGGAAAAGTTGGAGTGACCATGCGTTGAAGATCTCGTCTATGCGTTGAAGAGGATCAACTATGTGCCCAACTGACCTGAGGAATGCAACCATGCACTCAAATGAGTTTGAAGTGAGCTGAGAAGATAGACCATGCAATCAACAAGGTAGACCATGCGTCCAACTGGCTTGAGGAAGTAATCATGCGTCCAACTGGTGCTAAGGAAGGTTATCATGCATCCACAACTGTCCTAGGGTGTTCAAAGGCCTAGTTTCATATCAGTCGGAGTTGATATGTTGAGTTTAGGGCCAAGAAGGTATTCTAAGGTTATTTTAGTTCTAAACATAGGATTCTAAGCTAAAATTAAGCTAATGCAGGCCCATCCGAGGAAGAACCAGGAAAACCAAGAAGTTTAAAAAGGAGAAAACACCTATTGATGAACTGTGAGTGGTTTACTTTCAAATGTATGGTTAAATCTTTATACATATATGATATTGTATATAGATTTGATTGTGCTATCAAATATTATATTCCAAGATAAAAAGCTTGCTTCAATCTAAAAATGGACCGATTAAGCCTGTAAACATTATGCTATTGACCTTGGGTTATGAATCCCTCAGGCTGCTCCATATAAATGGTCTCCTGAAGATTGCTATTTAGAAAAGCAGTCTTGACGTCCATTTGTCAAATCTCATAGTCATAATATGAGGCAATAGATAGGAGATCTAGATAGACTTCAACATGGCAACAGGTGAGAAAGTCTCTTCATAGTCGACTCCCTCAACTTGGGTATAACTCTTTACCACAAGTCTAGCCTTGAAGTTTTGCACTTTCCCATCAACACCATATTTTCTCTTGTAGATCCATTTGCAACCCATAGGTTTTATCCCATCAGTTTGATCTACAAGACCCTAAATAGAATTGAAGTAGAGATCCATAGATTTTATCCACTCATCTTTGTCAATATCCTCCATTGTCTTCTTGTAAAACAATGGATCCTCAACATCTCCGTCAGCTATGATAGTTAGGGTTTCTATTAAACCCATATAACGAACAGGTAGATTCGCAATCCTCCCATTACATCGAAGTTCCCTCAACACTTGAGGTGGATGTGACCTACTAGATGAACCAACTTCAACAACTCTTGCTGAGGTATTGTGTTCTTCAACAACTCTTGTTAAAGGTTCAACAGTTTCATTGGAAAGCCTACTCAACACAATCCTACTGCAATGTTGATGCTCTCTTATTTGGTCCTCTTCTAAAAATGTAGTATTTTTCGACACAAACACCTTATTATCCTTAATATCATAGAAGTAACCACCTCTCGTTCCTTTAAGGTAACCTGCAAATAGGCATAATTTTGAACGAGGTTTCAATTTCTTAGGATTTGCATCAAGCACATGTGCTGGACATCCCCAAATCCCAAAATGGTGTAAACTACCTTTACGACCATTTCATAATTCCAAAGGTGTTCTAGTAACACTTTTGGATAGAACATAGTTCAAAATGTAAGTTGCAGTATATACTGTGTAACCCCAAAATGAGTCCGGTAAGGAAGCATAACTCATCATAGACGAACCATGTCCAACAGGATTCGATTTCTCCTTTTTGATACACCATTCTACTGAGGTGTATTGGGTGCAGAGAGTTGGGATACAATTCCATATTCTGTCAAATAGTTTTGGAATTTTAAATCCAAATACTCTCCACCTCGATCAAATCGATGTTTTAATGGTTTTATTCAATGTGTTTTTAACTTTAGCCTTTTACTTCTTGAACTTTTCAAGACTTATGTTGCATTAAATAAACATACCCATACCTAGAATAATCATCAGTAAATGTGATGAAATATTATAATCCTCTTTTTGCCTTAACATTCATCGGACCACGGAGGTCTGAATGTACAAGTTTTAAGGGTTCTTTGGCTCTGTGACCTTTTCTAGTAAAAGATCTTTTAGTCATTTTGCCTTCAAGGCATGACTCAAATACAAGTAAAAAATTTTCTTCTAACTCGCTTAGAAGTTCATTCTTGACCAGTCTCTCAATCCTATTGAGATTTATGTGTCCTAATCTTAGGTGTCAACGATGGACATTTTTTTTTGGAGAAATTTTAAGTCTTTTATTATGAGTTATCGCAGTTTTAAATATTTCAGTGTTCAAGACTACTTTAGTTGCTAACGATCTTAGCACATAAAGATTATCTTCCAGCTTAGCATAATAAAATTCTATACTATTCTTAGAAATAAATGCTTTATTCATAGAAAAATGTACGAAATATTTTTGTTCAATCATACTTTATAGAAATTAAGTTCCTCTTTAAATCAGAAACAACGAATACATTTTTTGATAAAATATATCTAATCTGTAAAGTAAGCCAGAATCCTCCCACTGACATAGCTGAGACGATGTGCCCAGTTCCAACTCGCATCGTCATTTCTCCAACCTCCTGTTGCTGCCAGGAACTAATTCTATGAAATGAAGAACAAATATGATTGGTGCCTAAATCTATTATCCAAGTTGAATCATCATTCTCCAATAAACGAGTCTCCAAAATAAGTAAATCATATTTACCTTGCTTGGCCTTTTTCTTGTTTGCCAAGTATTTGGGACAATTCCTCTTACAGTATCCCTCATGGTTGCAATGGAAACATATTCCTTTTGCAGCATTGACTTTCCTTCTCTTCTGAGCAGCAGCTGGTGGGTTAGCTTTCCCCTTTCTACCTTTCTTATTCTTTCACTGTTTTTGTGTCGAAAGAAGAAGGCACAAACTTAGTTTCAGAGGTTAAACCTCTGTAGAACTATGAAGCAAAATTTACCTCACCCTTTTGTTCCTTGGATTTCATCAAGGATTGAAATGTCTGTAGCTCGTTGAGTAAGGTGGTCAGATTGTAATCAATACTGTTCATAACAGCATTGCTAAGGAACTGTAGGAAACTTTCAAGTAAAGATTCCAGGATGATGCTAACCTGACTGGTCGATGATTGACCCATTCATCTCCGCCACATTGAAGTGGACCATCATATTAAGAACATGTTCTCTAATAAATACCCCCTCTTGTATATAGATTGAAGATGTTTCTCAGAACGTCACGTTTGAGTTGTACAAACAGTTGTCCGAACATCCCCCGTAGGGACTTCACATTGATCTCACGGACAGTTATCATAGGCTCATGCTTATTAGTCAAGACTTCAGAAAGGCTTGCCAAGATATACACTTGGGCCTTCTTATATGCCCGTATCCAATGCTTGTATGCCTCCGGATGTTTTAAGGAGCATTTGGAGTGGGAATAGGAGAACAATCCTCTATAAGGACAAATCCCAGGTCATCAATGATTAAAATCATGTTGATTGTATTTTTTCATGTAGTATAATTTTCGTCGGTAAGTTTGTTGGTGGCGAGTAAATTTAGCGTTGCGAAAGTCATAATAAAAAAATTGCTGAAACATATAATTTACTTAAATTATTATTCAAGCATTACCCATTTGGAAAACCAATCAAATTTAACAAAATAATATAATGCACCCTATGTGACATATTTTTTGCAATGATGTTTTAGTGAGGCAGGATAAAAGCCACCGTAAGGTGACCGAGTACCCCTTCACTGAAATGAGACCATCTCAACCATTATATAGAACAACTCCTTGTTACTGTAAATATCAACCACCATTGTTTGGTCCAGAAATAGTTAACTTGCTTAACATTTTCTTGTAAGTGTAATCCTTTATTTTAGATTCTAGAGTTCCTCCCCAATATGCCAACCATAAGGAAAAATCGATTAGGGCAAAAACTAAAGCAATCCTATCCATTTATGGAGTTTGAGTAAAAACTCATGCAAATTTCATATGTAGGGGGACATAAGCAAAGGTGTCTTGAGGCCGAGCATGAAACTTTACTACAAACTAATGAGAGAGATCGTAGGATGTGTTGACACAAGTTCCGCTCCCACTTACTATAAACACTCTCTGCATTCACCTTGGTTTGACCTATACAAACACTACCCATAGTGGGACACAAGCAAAGGTGCCTCGAGATCGAGTATAGATCTCACGGTGTGAACTTATTGGGAGAAACGTGAAAAAGGAAAAATAAAGTATCATATACCCATTTCCCTCCTACCAAGTGTTTTACTTAGGGTTAATTTAACTTAGAAAATACGACTAATTATTTTACTAAATGATTATTTAAATTTTCTAAAATATAACACTTACTTTGGATATTTAAATAACTTTGGTTAATGTTCATTAAACACTTTAGTAAACTTTAATCAATAATTGTATGATTGTAGAAAATCTATCTAATTTACCTTTCAAGGTCACTTCCCAGATAGGGGTGTTCTATTTCTGTCAGCTTAAATATCCCAGCCCAGACAGAACTAGCCTTAGACAAAAGGTCTCTTAGAGATACATTTGTTACAAATTTAATCTTTTAATTAAAACCAATTTAATCCTATTAAACTAATTAAAAGATTAAACTTATTTCTAATCTCATTAGAAAAGTGATCTTAGGTCTATGTGAATCATATTTTAAAATTATTTTCAAAAAATGATTTTAACCTAAGATTTGCATACAGTTCTGAGTTATTGATTTTAGTTCCTAATTTCAATAAATTATAACCTTTATAAAAGAAATGAAATAAACTAAAACCAATCATTGCATGTGAAAGCATATGTAGGTAAATTATAACAATTATAAAATAACCTAAAGTAGTGACATGCTTCATGCAGTTTCATTCCAATACTTAACATACATGACACTTATATACTAAAGTAATGAAATAATTCATTATATACATCCATCCATACATTCAAACTATATATTATAACACTTATAATATAAATGGTGCATGACTATGTTATTAATGTATGCAAACATATACTCTAAAATTAAATCATGCAACTATATATTATAACATTTACAATATAAATGATGCATGAATAATGCATAACCTATTGTGGAATTTTACTATATGACATACATTATGACATATAATTATATACATTAAATCATACATCATGTGCTTAATTTAAAACAAGTATTGGACCAAGATTAGACTTCTAAACAATTAATTAAATTAATATAACACTTATGTTAATTTAATTAATTTTAAAAAAGCAAACTATTACAAATTAATAGTTTAATCAGTTTAAAGCAAGAGGACCAGACCTTGAATAGCACAAATAGGACCACCTAGCATCCGAACCGGCCACGAACCAGCCAAACCAAGCGAACCAGATGAAACATGAGCTGAAAGAACCAAGAATCGTGCGCGAACTAGAAAAAAAATTCTGTCTTGTAGTATTGCAGCGTTAGGTCACAACATTGCAATGCTACGAAAAATTCTTCCAAATTTCGCAGCGTTGCAATGCTAGGGCACAACGTTGCAACACTACTGTATAGTAGTCACTTTACATTTGCGAAATCCATTGATCTTTCTCCGATTTTGGCCTCATTTTCTCAAGAATTCCACCAGAATGATCATGAAGGACTTGAGATTTTCAAAATACAGAATCTATCGCAATTTATGCCAAAAAACAAAGGGTCTTTGCAAACCAATTTGTAAAATTAAAGCGATAAATCTAAAAGGATCCAATCTCGAAACATCTAAAAATTGAAACCAGTCACATTCAATACAATTCATCAAATGAAAAAACAAATACAGGATGTAACTCACCAAATCTATAAAATTAATTCTGGAACAATAAAATTTAGAACCAAAAACCACCGCACTGATACCAATGGAAGGAACCCTGAGGTCCACTGCGGAAGCAGGGATTGGTCCCAAAAATTATTTTTACAGAATATAAATTTTACAGAACCTATATACATTATCACAGAAAATTATACATCATGCAAGAGAGGGAAAAAGATAATATAACAAATTATTATTATTATTATATATATAAATCTCATTTATACTAAATTTAATTATGTGAATCCAATTCACATAATTAATATTTTAATCATATTCAAATATTTGTTTCCTCTCAAATAAACTTTATATGATGTATCAAATACATTATATTAATGGTATCATATATAATTAAATTAAATTATATCACATGTAATTAATTCCCTCAATTAATTTGAACAATTCAAATTAATCCAAAATTAATCCTTGTTGAGCTATAGAGAGGACCTTATGGACTTATAGATTAAAGTTCAAATGTATTTGAATAATTAATTAAACTCCTTTAATTAAATTATTTAACATCCATTAACTGTCGATCACTCTACGAAATATTGGTAGCTGCACTCTTTGAATTATAGATATATTTCTGTGTCCATTGGATATAATCAGTCAACAAAGCAATGACCCTTCACAAATTGCTTGTAATTACAGCTGGGCCAAAATTTCCATTTTGCCCATGTAGTTATATCTAACTCTTTAAGTACCACCGATCCCTCTAATGAACAATAAGTCATAGTCCAATTATGACCAAATCCCTCTTGGGCCAAGAGAGGGTGTGGCGCCACATTATTCAAGCCCCAAAATCAACCTTTAAGGGAGCAATTTATCTACTTACCCATACATTAGGGAATGAGTTAATTCCGTCTTGTGTAACTATGTTTCTAGCTCCCTAATTAGACGAATCCCCAAAATGGTAAGCTTATTGAGTCGACGATCTGGCCACTCTCACCCATATAAATCAAATGACCGCCTTCATTGGTAGAAGTTCACAACTCACTTAGGATTCAGGTCATGTCACCTATGGTCATCCTGGTGAAATGTAAGTCTCTATTATGAACGGTGTTATATAATGAGACTAGTCATTTCATGGTTTGGTCTTATACAAACTCCTTTGTATAGAACACCCTCACTCAAATGTCTCTACATGAATGATCAAATCAAATCATTTATAACACTTTACAACAATTGCAACATTTACAAAGTGGGTTGTATTTGTAGTGTCACCAAGATAAAATACCCAACCTTATCCATCTACTACAGACCAATTAGGTTATCACTTAAACATGATCTACCTGTATGTCTCTACATACATGTTTAAGCTACAAATGATAACCTTGGATCATATTTTATTGGTTTGTGGGTTAATGCTAATAAATGATAGATAAAACATTTCATATTTTATTAAATAAATAAAATGTTTGTATATTACAATTACAAACTATAGGATCCACAAGATTTAGGGCATCAACCCTAATAGCTCATTTGTCCATTGCCAAAAAGAAACATACTTCGCGAATGTCTAAGCCAAAAGGGAAGAAGAAACGTGGAGAAACTTCTCTTATTCTTATAATGGAAGTCCTGGTTGGACTAAGTACTATTATTTTGTCTCCTCAACGTAAAGGTGAGTCCTTGTATTCGACCGGTAATGAGTCTAGTGTTATGAAAAATGTTGGTGAATCTGTTGAAACACTGCATGTTGAGTCTGTTAGTATTCTTAAAGTTCTTAAGGAAAATCGCATTGAACGAGAAATTAGAGTTTCAATTTTAACAAACCCAAACAATTTTGCTGAGGTGGGTACAAATGTTGTTGACAATGTTCTAAATCCTGAGGAGAATGTTTCGATTCTTTAATATATAGAGCATAAAATTGGTAATATGACCAATATTGTAACGAAGGAACACTCACTTGATGTGTTATCAAATGTAATTACCTCTGAAGTGCTGAATGAGGAAGATGTTCTTCAAAAAGAGGTTAGTCAAAAGGAGGATGGTGTTGTTAATTCTGCTATTGAAAATAGGGATAAAACATTGGTGAGTAGTCTTGTTGTTTCAGAAGAAGAAAATGATAGTGAAGATGTGTCAACTTCTACTGAGGTCACATCCGAAGATAATGTTTCTATTAGTATGTTGATATAGAAAGGCAAGGGGAAAAGGAATGATGATAGGCAAGCTTCTCTAAGCCGAGTGATGATATGGTGTAGCATGAAGATTTGGAGGAAAATATTCTAAATATGAAAGTTTACACATTAGTCCTCCTAGGCCTCAAGAAAATCAACCTGTTAAACCTCATAAGAAAAAGTCTTCTTTTAAATTTGTCTAGGTAGTACCTCTTAACGGGATTTTGTTTCATTCTGAAGATAGTACAAAAATGTGGAAATTAGTGGTCAACAGAAGAATTGTTTTGGAGAGAGAGCTGATTGAACAAGCTCGAGATTAAGATTATGAATTTATTGGTGAAGATTGATTTGGTGAGATCGGTTCTGAATCTTGGAGCTTATTATCTGCGCTTGGTACACGAATTTTATATGAATCTATCACATCAGTCTGGGAAGGTAAATATCTCTGACTATTGCAAAGTTCATATGAGAGGTCATTGCTTTATGTTTTCTACTGATTTAATAAATAAATATCTTGATCGTCATACACCTAAAAATGTTACTGAACGAAGGTTTTCAATGTCTCACTTGGTGTTTGAATTAACTGGAGGGGTCAAAAGAGTTTGGCCTTCAAAGGGTCAACTACCTTGTGCTGATTTGAGTGTGAAGTATGTTCTCCTGCACAAAATTAGCATTGAAAACTGGTGCCGTTTACTCACAACTTGAGTCTATCTATTGGTCTTTCCAGCTTGCTCTATCAAATTGGTATTGGTCATGCCTTCAACTATGGGGTGTATGTGATCAACTATATCAAGCATTATATTAGTTCTTAGGCTACAAAGGTTCTTTTGTGTTTTTCACGTCTCATTTGTGGACCTGTGCCCTCTATCATTTTTTTTAGCTATTGCTTATATCAAGTAAAGCATGTGCTTGATTTGTATCACACTGAGATTCCTACTGCTGCAAGTGGTTCAATAAGGAAATTTCTTCAAGTTTCGTGGGAAAGAAGACACTAAATGTGTTAGAGGATAAGTCCATGGAACTTGGGATTCTACTTCAAAGAGTTACTACCTAAAAAACTGAAGTTGATGATCTGTTGATCTTACTGCATAGATCTAGTGTTTATCCTGATTAGAGGACTAGCTTTGGTGCAAAGATGAAAATATCTTGATATATTTTGCAATTTTTTTATTCTTCATAATGTTTTAAGTTCAATCCTTGCTAAAGGTGTTTTTTCCCTAATTTTTGTTTCATTACTGTCCACTCTCCTTTTTCATATTTCAGTTCTTTTATTATTTATTATATAATATTCATTTTTTTTTATAATTTATAATGTGATTTTCTCCCTCTTTCGTTCACAATCATCATCTCTCCTTTTATCTGTTTTTATAACTCTCCTACTACATACTCCTTTTATTTTTGTATATTATATAATTTATATATTGTTGTTATTTTTAATCTCTCTAGTTCATAATCTCGATCCTCTCTTTACATCTTACTTGTTTTCTTTTTCCCTTGATTTTTTCCAACTTTTTTGTTTTCAAATTTGATTTTACTTCATATAATATATTGGTAATACACATTTTTTTAATGAAAAATATGGATTATAAGCTGGTTGATTTTACTTTTGAACTAAATGATCGCGCTTGACTGCAATCTAGAGTTCATATTTGGCTTATAATTATTGATCTATATGATTAAAGTCATAATTTATTATTTCAATAATTTTTTGTTCTAAAATTTCACTAGAAAATTCACAATATTTTTGGAACTTTTAGTGATATCTATGATTTTCTTAGAATATAAGTGGATATATTCATAAATCTGAGTTACTGATATCTATATCGATAACAATAAACAATATTTTCTTCATTGCTCTGGTGCATAGGATGTTTCTGCTACTGTTGATGATGAATGATTTTTCTTTGTTTGGTGGTCTGCTCTTCTTTGTTTTTTTTTTTTTTTTCTTTTAAGAATGTCAAAAGGGGGAGTATGGTTATGGTGTGGTATGTTTTGGTGGATGTTGTTTTGGAGGTTTTTTTTTTTTTTTTTTTTTATTGTTGTGCTGATAGACTTTTGCTTCTTGACAGTGTGTTGATATGTTGAATGGTTTTCTCTTCTTATCTGTGGATCCTATTTTATTTGCCATGCTTAAAAAGATATTGCCAAAGGAGGAGTTTGTTGCACTTTGAGTATTGACAATATTTGTTTAAGGCAGTCAAATGTTATCTGGGTTGTCTCTACATTCGACTTATCTGATGAAGGATTGCTTTCTGAAAATGCTAATCCTGCAAAATACTTTCCTTATGTGGAAAATTGCAGATATTTTCCTTATTTGTACTCGAGTACTTTTGGAAGTTAGGGTTGGGTTTCTCTGTATCCGTTGTGTGTATATAAAGACTTTTAGTCTTTGGGTTAGAGTTGGTCGTTTTAACGAAGAGATTTGGATTGTCGTTTATCTTGTGACACTTTCTAATCACAAGTGTTTTCATTGTCAATCTTCAACGGTGGAAAAGATTGTGTTGCTGTGAGATTGGAGACTTACTCTAAGCTATTTGCGTGCTTCATCAGTATACTTCTGAAACGCATCCAAGAAGTGCGTTTTCTGGGCTTAGAATTTAGTTAGTTTTATGCTTAATTTGAGATCTTTGACGCTTTTATTGTTTATTGTAAGAAACCAAGCAATTGGATGAGAAGAAGAAATTTTGGAAGATTAATGACCAAAATACCCCCAAGGAGGTCAAAGTTTTGACCTAAGGCGTTGATCAATGGAGAAAAAGGAAAGAAAATGCGGAAATCGAAGGCAGGACAACGTTGAACAAGCGTTGCAACACTACGTCGCGACACTGCAAGGCAGAGAGCATTTAGAAACAGGGTACGTCGCAACCCTGTTTGCAACGTTGTGACGTTATGACTAGTGATGCGCACTATGGATGAAATTACCGTTAATGTTGCAACGCTACATTGGAGCGTTGCAATGCTGCGACTGCTGTCTACAGATTCATGGAAGCCATTTGAGGCAATTTTAGGGCTATTTTAAGAGCGTAAAGAAATATTCCGGTGAAACCTCCTTGAGGGGTGTAATTTTGGACAGAGGCGGCATCTTAGAACTTCAAAAGATCAAAGATTTGAAGAGATCATTGGGTTTCGATTCAGGATTCAAGGATGAGAGTCAAGAACACGGCTTGCAATTTCTTCCCTATTTTATTTTCTGTCCTTCGTATTTGGAAACCTCATGAATGGTCTATGTTTGTGTTGTAACCATGAGTGACTGATTTGTGTTTCTAGGGTGTTGATTTAGTTTTATGGATTGCGAATTCTGATTTGGTTACTTCTTGGATTGAATTTATGCATAATTATTTTAACATGTTTGTTCTTGATGCTTTTGATTAACTGATTACTAATTGAATATTCTTTACTTAATGTCTATCTCGAGAGAGAAGGTGTTGAGTTGAATCTAGCATGTTAAACTGTTAATCGAGTATGCACGAGAGTGATAGGAGATTAATCGAGATTGTCGATGGAGAAATTTAATGTTGTGGCTAGTCAAGCGATAAAAGAGATCTGGGTCGATGGTCAGTCATTAGAAAGGGTTGAGCTTGAGAGAGGATACCTGGATACAAGACTCCTAGATTTATAATTTGCATAAATCAATCTAAGGTCAAGTTAATTAATTTGGTTAATCCGTTCAACGAAATCATACCATAGAACGTGTCTTTGTCTAGATTCACTCCAGTTTTATCTTTTCTTGCTTTTTAGGATTAGATTATTTAGGTTCTCATCACAGTCCAATCTCCTAAATAAAATTAGAAGAATCTCTGAATAGCTAAAAGAGTCAAACCAATTCCTCATAAGATGATATTCGGTCTCTTGACCGTTTACTATATTATAATTTGACGTGTGCGCTTGCGCTCACCATCAACTTCTAGAGAAAGGATTCTCACACTTAGGGGGAGCTTTAGAAAATTGAGTGAAGTGGTTTTTACTCGAAAGGAAAAGATAAAGTGCAAGTGAGAGAGAGTCTCATGACTTAAAGGGAGCTTAAATCTTACTGAGAGGGAGTCACAGTTTTAGGGGGAGCTTAAGTCATTTTTCATTGATATCACTGCTTAGGGAGAGCCTAAGTATCCGAGAGAGAGAAGCAACCTAGGTGTTCAATTAAGTGCTTAAGCCCTACAGAGGTGATTGTAATTGTGTTGTCATTACAAGTAAGTACTATGTTGTAATTGCTTATCATTTATATTAGTGGAGCTATCTTTCCAATTCATACTGCCCTCAGACGTAGGTTATTCCGTGATCTGGATTAACAATTTATGGCATTTGTTCTGTGCGATCTTTATTATCAATTAATATTCTGTGGAATGCTGTGACATTACTTATAACATTATTTATCTTGCGGTAGATACTTCCATATATTAGTTTCACTATTCATTTAATTGTTTTAGATGAATAAACTATCAATTTCATGTTAAATATATATATATAAGCCGATGGATTCATCCAACTTTAGTTCTTTAATTACAACAAATTTTCCACTCGTCCACTAAGAGATTTATTAAAGGTCAAAGCTATCATCAATGGTTAGGTATAAAAGACACATAACCTAATAAGCAATAGTAATTAATAGAATATAATTCTCTAATTATAAAATCCTAACAAATATCATTCAAGGTCGTATAAGATATATATAATTTTTAAAGTATAGCCAATATAAAATATGAAAATTTGAACTTAAAATACACATATCAATAGCTCAGTTTGGAAAATTCATTAAGCTAATTGGGGTATTTATCATATTATATAAAACGAAAAAAGAAAAATTAGGAGGGAAATTTGTTTAATCTCGTTCCATTTTTAGTATGCGAATTTTGCATTTACTAAGGTGGAAAGCCGGATATGAAAAATTACAAAAGGGTCATTTTAATTTAATTTTGATTAATTTGGTCATAAAATTGAAGAAAGCTTCTGCTGCAGACCAATATCCATCCCATTGTAAGCAATTGGAGCATACATCCACAACTCATCAGAGCTCAAAAGCTGCAAATAAAAAATAAAAACCCAACAAATAATTGATTAATTCATTTGAAAGTAATTAATAAGTGAAATTTAATGAACAAATTTATACTAATAAAACCCATGTAATACCTTTATTTGAAGCTGCAGAAATTTTACGTAATGAACTGCTTCCTCAAGCATTGTGCTAATGTCAACCTGAAAAAATAATTGTCCAATATTTCATTAAGGTAATTAACTTCATTTGAAATAATTATACATATTATAATTTGGTTTATTGTTAATTACCTTTGTTCCATTAGGGACAAGTTTCTGCAGAATTCTAAGCCGCTCATTGATTCTCTCTCTTCTCTTCTGCATTCACCAAAGTTTAAAATTATTACGTTATTACATAAAGTAGGTAATAAAATTTTTGAGTTAAATTTTTAATTATATATAAAAATACCCTTGCGTAAAGGCTCTGTGGATCAGTAGCTGAGCCTCTGATGGCTCTTGTTTTGGGTTTTGGTGGTTCGGCATTTGTATGTTGTGAAGCATTGTCATCTTCTGATGAGTCATCGCTGCTGCAACTGTTCATATCACACGACCCAGCTCC
Source organism: Benincasa hispida (assembly GCF_009727055.1). Classification (NCBI taxonomy): domain Eukaryota; kingdom Viridiplantae; phylum Streptophyta; class Magnoliopsida; order Cucurbitales; family Cucurbitaceae; genus Benincasa; species Benincasa hispida. The sequence goes on from NC_052357.1 coordinate 83,140,103, forward strand.
GTTTTCCTCTTTTTCTTCACATTTGCGCCGCCGTGTAGGGCTCACTTTTATGCCATTGCTCTTAGTATTATCACTCAACTCTCTACTTTTCCTACTCTTCTGCACCTATAAATTATGAAACCATAAACACACTAATTATGAAAATTACCCATTAAAATCGTCTCTTTTCAAATATAGAAAAATAAACTAACTTATTTATAATTACAATAAAATGTTATGGTCTAAGACTCATAGACGTTGATGTCTCTTACGTATTTTGCTCCAACAATTATCCTAAAATCATCATTACAAGTGTTGAAATCATTGATCGACAAAAATTGATTCGTTATGAAAAAATTTATATATCATTCACAGTCCGTTAAATCATCAATTAATCCAAACTCATAATCTTTTGTTTTTAATACAACAACTACATGGTGGGGATTGAACCTCCGATGAAGATCATGTCAATTACCGCCAAGTTAAGCTCATTTTGACACCCAAAATCTTAACTTAAGCAATAGGTTATATGTTAATATAATTCAATATTAATTGGAGAGACAATGACATTATAGAAGTTCAAACACAAAAGACCATCTATCTCTAATACTATATTAAAAGCCTCTTAGGATTGATCAGATAAAAAAATGTTTTCAAAAACAATATTTTTATTTAAACTCTTTTGGTAAAAATCATTCAAAATAGTATTACAAAAGATATTTTGAGTAGTTACCAAATAATTAAATGTTAGAAAATTAAATATCCGAAAAGTTAAACCAAACACACGATTGAATCAGATGGATACGAGAAAATGTGTAGATTTACTTACATTGTTCGAAGTACGACTTTTTTTATTGGGGTTGATGAGCTTGTTGTGATCGTGATCATCAGCGACGACAATGGATTTCCTTTTGTGTTGGAATAATGCATTGGCAGAATTTGTAGCATTATTATCATCATCATCATCATCCCCTAGGCGGGTTTGAACATCCATGTTAACAAATTTATCTTCACTAGAAAAGCCAGTGATTTCTTGCATCAAGATCTCAGTAGTAGAGGCCGAGAAAATGGAGTCCATGATCTTATTCTCTTGATCATAATGATGAAGATGATGATGATCAGCAGCAATAATATTACAAGGAAATTGATCGATATCATTACCAACATGACAAGAAGGCAAATTAGAATAAAACCAAGCTGCATCGGGCTGAGGAATAACATTATAAATTGGCGTAAAATCAAAGTCTTCCAATGATAAAATTGAGCTGCACAGATCCCATTCCCCTTCCCCACTAAAGCCACCAAAAGAATCCATCCAAAATTGTTGCCTTTCAAATTTGTACGAGGATCAAGTGAGAATTAGTTATTTTGTGTGTGTGATACCAAAAGAGTTGGAAGCTGGGGGGTTTTATACGCTATCCTTTTACAATAATTGCAATGGACATGATAGTAATTGACTTGGATTTTTCTATGGGAGGGTTTGAAATTAAATTAATACTTAAATCAATCATTGCAAATTAAATGGATATAGTCTCAATTCTAAATAATGAGTGATTAATCGTACAATCGAGTTGGCCAAGTTCATGCAATCATAGGCTTAATATAATCAAATTGGCGGGATGAACTACTAATATTCAAATACCCCTTAATCACATTTTACAAGTTTATTACTAAAAAAATCAGCTTATTGAAAGAAAGAAGAGATGCTCAACCCAACACAATGAGACATTGTTCAAATTTTCATATTCTTTATCAATAAGATATCATAAATTACTCTTTTAACTGTCAATAAGTTAGTTAAAAGATAGAATTGTATGCTTATCTAATATAATATCATAATCTATAAAGACTAAATGAGGATTTTCGATCAAATAATGGTGAGTTCCCAAAAGATACTACCGTGAATAGGCGTGTTGAAAACTCCACACTGAAAAAGTACCATGAGTAGTACCTTGAATTTGTATCTTGTGATTATTATTAAATAATTCCAAATCCAACTATAGTCAAATTTGTCGCATTTAGATTGAAAAATTTTAGTTTCTATACATCGAAGTTTGTTCAATTTTAGTTCTTATATTTTCAAATCTCTAATTTAGTTCTGTATATTTAATAAATCTTACATTTAACCATTCATTTTTTTTTTGTGAAAATGTTAATGGATTATATAATATTTTTTGAAAAAATCAAATATAAAGACTAAAATTAGAATTTATTGAAAGTATATCAACTATAATTTAACATTTAAAAATACAAGGAGTTGGGTGTGGGAAAACGCAGCCTAACAAGAGATTAAGTGAAATAAGCAGGGATAGGATTTGTATTAATGATGAAAGAGTTGAAAAATTGTCCGAACGTGGATGGTTTTTTAAAAAAATTTATATATATTTTTGGGAATATATGGAATGAAGAAAAGACATAAAATAAGTTGATAATGATTAATTAATACAGCTTAGATGTCGGTTACGTCGTGGGGGTGAGTCTGAAGTGCATTTGAAAAGTTTAAGATCAAAAGCCCAGACAAGATCAGCATCAAGCTCGTTCTCTGTCTCCTAATTTCTGATTGATTAATGAAAACACAGCTTTGATGTTCTTCATTATATTATCGCATGGTGAGATGTAAACATCATCAATTCTAACTCTCAACACACTATTTAGTTTACCTACCTTCTGCACCCCTAATGTTTTCTGCCTCTAAATGTATGAATCTTATTTTCTATCCAGAAATTAAAATTAAAATATATAAATATCTCAATTTTATACTTTTTAAATTATTAATTTTTCACTTAAAGACGTGTTTGAATTGCCTTTTTAAGTGGTTATAAGTATAAAAAAATATTTATAAATATTTAGAAAATCAATTTAAGTGGACCTTTAGTTTGTATTTTATAATTAGATGAAGTGGGTTAACAAATTTAATTGAATCTTTTATATATATTCATTAGTTTAATTTTAGTCCTCAAATTTCTAAATTATAGTTGGTTTTAACTCCTAAATTTTGTAAATTGTGTTAACTCCATTAGATAACTTGTTTGATTTTTTAATTTTAAAAGTTATCCTACCAATTCTTTGTAATGGTTTTCGTATTTTTCAACAAAACATTTCAATTCATAGACTATATTTTAAAAAATAAAACAAGTTTTGTAATATATATATATATAGCTTTTTAAATAGAGTAATACTTATAAATTTTTTTAAAAAATCAAAGTATTTACAATTTATAGCAAAAAAAAAAAAAAAAAAAAAAAAGTCCATTGGGAGCAAGTTTCTTTTCTTTCTTTTTTTCTTTTTTTTTTTTTTTTTTTTTTTTTTTTCTTTCAAGATTTCCTAAAATATCCTTGCGATTTAAACTTCACGCTACTTCTTCCTCATTTTCCTCGACACTGTTCCTCGTCGACGGCAGATTCTTCCTTGGCATTCTCTTCCTCATCGACGACGTCTTCTTCCTCGATTTTCTTCCTCATCGACGATGTTCTTCCTCAACCACGGTACGACTTCTTCTTCGATTTTCTGCTCATGTAGGTCTTCGGTTCTTCGTTGATATGCTTATAATCTTAGTTCTGTTGGGTAAGGTATGTTCTTGAGTGTGTAATTTCGTTGGGGATTCCCACCTGCAATTAAGATTCTTCGATCGTTAAGAATAATCGTTGATGAGGGGTATATTCTTGCTATTTTGGTGGATTTTATGACTAAGAATCTTCTGTTTAGTTGCTATCATCACATTACGCTATTATTATTCTTCTTCTCTTCTCTTCTTCTCCTTCTCCCTTTCTTCTTCTTCTCCTTCTCCCTTTCTCCTCCTCCTCCTCCTCCTCCTCCTCCTCTTCTCCTTCTCTTCTGGTTTTCAGATCATCAGTATGGTGTAGGTTTTCTTCTTCTTCTTCTTCTTTTTTTCCTTTAGGTTTTCAGGATTTTAGAATTTTATCAATTTGATTGTTGCATTTGTGTTCTTTTCAATACTTTCTTAATTTTTATTATTCTTTGTTTTTTTTTATTTGTTGTTGTGCAGATAGATAGTTTTTGGTGTGAATATGTATGGATGTGAATATTACTCTACCACTGATAGATAGTGATAGATATATATCACTGTCTACCAGTGATACACAGTAGAGCTCTATCACCAATGATAGACTGTCATTGAGCTCTATCACTATCTATCACTTATATAAAGTTATATAGCTATATACATATTAATATTTTCTTATACAATATATATATATATATATTGCAATAACTTGATACCATGTTTAATATTCCTATAGTTGAATCTTAGAATTCTATCAATTTTGTTATTGTATTTGTATTCTTTCCAATATTTTCTTAACTTTTATTATTCTTTTTTTTTTTGTGTGTGCAAAAAAACAGTTTTTTGTGTGAATATGGATTGATATGAACATTTCTATACCATTGATAGACAACGATAGAGCTCTATCACTGTCTATCAGTTATATAAAGTGATAGAGCACTACACTGATAAACAGTGATAGAACTCTATCACTATCTATCAGTGATACTAAGTGATAGAGCTCTATGACCAGTGATAGACTGTGATTGAGCTCTATTGGCTATTAAATAGAGCTTTATCACTGTCTATTAGTTATACAAAGTAGAGTTCTACACTGATAAACAGTGATAGAACTCTATCACTGTCTATCAGTGATACAAAGTGATAGAGCTCTATCACTCTCTATTACAGTGATTGAGCTCTATGACCAGTGATAGACTATGATTGAGCTCTATCATTGTCTATTAGATAGAGCTCTATCACTGTCTATCAGTTATACAAAATGATAGAGTTCTATAACTTTCTATCAGTGATATAAAGTAATAGAACTCTATCACTAATAGACAATGATAGAGCTCTATCACTATCTATCACTAATATAAAGTTATAAAGCTATATACATATTAATATTTTCTTATACAATCTTCTTTTCCTTTTTTTTTTTTTTACAGTAAATTAATACTGGTTAATGTCCTGTAGTCGTTTTTTATGGTGGACAATGGACTCATTACAATTCTTATGACAATTATAGTATTGCTGGTGTTTTTGTTGATGATATGATAGACTTCAATGGTTTACTTAGTTTGATATTGAGTGAAATTCGATTGGAGGTTTCTAGAGATTTATCAGTATTATTGAATTTTTGTCAAACTAATATTCAATCTGTATTCCAAATAAAACAAGACAAAGATGTTAGTTGGTATCTGTCTTTAGCTAAAGATTCAGTGACTAGGCATCCTTTAGTTGCTCATATTAGTTATTGATTCTTCTTCTAGTTCTTCAAATGATCAAATTATACGAGATGTTGGTTTTAATTGCGATTTGAAGGAAAAAGATGTATTTGGAAGTAAAAAAATATTGTCCAAGTGTTTCTATGTAATAGCAGTTAATAAGAATTTTCAATTCAGGACTACATGATCAAATTCAAAGTCGCTTGAGTTGAAATGTTTGTTAAAAGATTGTCAATTGTATGTTCGGGCATCTTGGTACAAGAAGAGTGAGTTGTGGATGCTTAGAAACTTCATTTCCAACCATAATTTTTCAATGAATACAACTCAGAGTTGTCATAGGCAAGCTTCTTCATCTATAATTGGGGACTGCTTAAAGAGGATTTTAGGTTTATCTCTACTGATCACTCTCTTCTTAGAGATATTGTTCATAAGGCTCGTACTAAGCTTGGTGTTAATATTGGTTATCAAAAAGCTTGGAGGGCAAAAGAACACATATTAAGATCACTAAATGGTGATGCAGCTGAATCATATAAATTGATTCCACATTTTTTTGAAAGGTTGTAAGAAATGAATCGAAGTATTAGTACAAATGAAGTATTCTTCTTATAAAATTTATATCACTGTCTATTATAGATAGACTGTGATAGATTATAATATAGACTGTGATAGACATCTACCACTGTCTATCTACAAATAACATACAATGATAGATTTGTTACCATTGTCACTAATATAGTTGTTTCCATATATATATATATATATATTAGGAATGTACACTGTTTTAAAGATTGATGAAAATGGTCATTTTAAATTCTGCTTCATGGCTAGGTGAAGGTATTGCAAACTTACTATATCTGTTGATGACACGTTTTTAAAGTCTAAATTTAGTGGTACTCTACTATCAGCTTCAACACTAGATGGTAACAATAATATCTTTCCCCTTGTGTTTACTATCGTAGATTCTGAAAATGATACATCATGGAAATAGTTTTTCGAAAACATACAAACTAGTTTAGGGGATAGAGAACATCTAGTCATTGTCTCTTATCGACATTTGAGCATTCCAAGGGGTGTCTTAAATGTGTTTAGCAATGTTGAGTACTGTGTGTGCATTTAGCATGTTTTGTGAAATTTGGAGAAGTCGTTCAAGGATCCTTTGATTGATGAGTTTTACTTTAGTTGTGTTAAATCTTACACTATTGATGACTTCGAGTTTAATATGAGATCTATGGAGTCAATTTCTCCAAATATTCGAAGTTACCTTATAGGAATTAAAAAGTGGTCTCGTACATATTCTCAAAGAAGAAGGTATGAAATGATGACAACAAACCCTTCAGAGTGCATAAATTCTATTTTGAAAGAGAATAGAAACTTGCCTGTTGTAAGTTTACTCGATGCAATTAGATATTTATTGCAAAAAAGGTTTCATGATCGAAGGAAAGCTAGTTTGTCAATGAAAACAATTTTGATTCCTTGGGATGAGAATATATTACACAACCAATATGAAAAATCAAGAAGTTTCATGGTAAGAGTTCTTTATTCTTTTTCATTTTTGTTTGTTTTTAGATATATAAAATTTATAGGAGAATGATAGTCAATAATATATTTCTATCACTGTCTATCAGTGATAGATTTCTTTCACTGTTTATATTTGATATGTTTGTAAACGTGCTAATTTCTCTTTCCATTTTTATTTATAGGTCCATCCTATTAACGAGGTTGAATTCTCAATAACGGATGGTGATAAACAATTCTTAGTAAATCTTAATTTGGGATCTTGCAGTTGTCGAGTATGGGATTTTGATAAAATTCCATGCTCTCATGCACTTGCTGTTCTTTGTCTGCTTAATATGGATACTTATTTTTATGTATCTGATTATTATTATTCAAGTGTGTTGTCATCGACATATATGGGTTGTGTTCGACCTGTTGGAGTCTATTCAAATTGGAGGATTTTAGATGATGGCATTATAGCATTACCTCCTATTTTTAAACATTCAACAGGAAGAGTTAAAAAACAAAGAATCCCATTTGTAGATGAAGCTAAAAGTAGTTCATTAAGATGTAGTCGTTGTCATTATAAAGGTCACAATTCTAGGGCTTGCAAACTTCGCCAAATTAACCAATGATGTAATCATTATAGTGTTTTTTTTCTCTTGTATTGCCAAATGGATTGATATTAGAATTTATGAAAGTTATTTTTTCCCTTGATTGGTTCTATTATTGAGTTTGTAAATTAATGGAACAGTATCTTTATATGAATAAAATTCTTGAATTTCTTTGTTTATATTCCTGTATGGATTGAAACATGTGATAAACACACTTATACACACACTGATAGACACTGGTAGATTTCTATCAGTGTCTATCATTTATACACACCGATATACCATTATGTTGATATAGATTGATATCTTTCAATCAGTATATATCATTGGTAAAAAGTAATTTTTTCCTTCCTTTTGGCTATTCTGAAAATGAAGATACTCTCGACATATGGATATTGAACTTATCTAATGGTAAATTTGAAAGTCAATGTTTCTTCATTGCCATATGATGCAATATATCGATTTTGGTTATTAAAATTTATATATTGATTTCATTTTTTATGTAAAAGTTGTTGCAAATTAAGATTATGCATTATGCATGGTTGATTCAGTTTTGACATCAGACGCTAGAACTAGAAGCATTATAGCATTATAGTAATTGAGTCGAGAGTTGGTAGACACTGTCTATCAGTACAAAAACTTAAATACAAATCTTTTCTTTATTCCCAATTCCAATCTACAGGAAAAACAATTTTATTTTAGTTAGTAAATGTATGTTTACATTTAGAAAATAAAATACCACATAGCAAAAGACTTACTTGAGCTATGTAATTTGTAACATAATTCACCATTTTATCAATTTCATTATTTCTTTCAAGAATTTGTAAGCTATAAAAAAGAGCTTTGTTTTTTCTATTGTCTCCTCGAGCTCTTTTTCTTGTTCTTCTTGCGGAAGCTTTTTGTCACACCCCCTCTCAAGCTCATCTTTTGAATCGAGAAGAAGGTCACGGATGACAGATACCAACCTTTTGTGATACCTAATGTCCATCTGGACCTGTTTGTTTCTTACTAAACTCAAAGCCAAATAAACAAGCAACAACTGTTTGGCTTTACTTATTTTATTACAAACAGAATAATATTTATACAACTCCTAGACTTAACTACGATGTCTACAATAACAACTTCAATCTTGAAGTGTGGTTGTGGTGTGGCAAACCTTGACTTTAGCAGCATCCTGAAACTCCATCATTCACCACCTGGGAAGGAAACATGAAAGAAAAGAATGAGCTTCAAAAAGTCCAGCGAGTAACTTTACTTAAAATATAACTTTCAAGCTTGGACTGGAAACTGGTAAAAAGAAACTGAACTGAGAATTGGCCTTTAATTTAGCCTTTTAAAAACGTACCATACCTGTACCCAAGCTTCCATGGGGTAGACCAACTCCATACTCCCAGGTAATGAGGTGGAACCATACGCATACCTTTATTTACTGAGGTGGAACCAACTTAATACACTCAGTCTTAGTGCTAATGCGGAACCACTCAACACATAACACTTGTCATACGTGTACACAGAGCTCTCAACTTGGTACTAGATCTAATGGCTTTGAAACTTACTTTTAGAAACCATAACTTAAACATTCAAACAAGAGTTTCAAATAACTCAAAGCATAAAGACATAATTTCTAAAGCTTTGCTAAAACAGTCACTCACAATCTTTGGGCAATTCTTTTAAGATACCCCTCGTTTTGATGTCAATCCTTCCAACGCCAAGCACTAATATGGGTTGAATACTTAGCCAATTTACTGGTCTTCAATTTGGCTATGTCGTAACATCTTCATCATCTAGCCCTTCAAGCTACTTACTTGTTCAAGATTTCCTTAAAATTTGAGCTTCAAACTCCATCGCAAGAGCTCAGAATCTCAATATTACTTCACCTCACTCGGCTATCTCCGATTCTGTGACCTCATCTCGGTTTCCTTCAATCTTGACAGCCTTTCTTTTAAAATTTCCTTATAGCAGCCCTTATACAGAAACTACATTCGATTTCTAAGATTTTGGCTTAAGAATCATCTTATTTGCATGAGTAGTTTAGGATAAATCCTCATTTGAACTTGGGTTACAATCTGCCCTCAATGCCTGGACAACACTTGCACCTTCTGTCTTTTGATCAACGCATGGTTCTAACGCATGCTATTCATGATCAACGCATGGCCCACTCCAAAATTTGCCCTCAATCACTCTTTCCAATGTCTTTTGAAGGGAATTTATGTTGTGAGCTGAAGTAAAGCCTTGGGATGCTATTTATAGGCCTTTAGCAACCGATCCTCATCATTTCTTAAGGCTCCAACGCATGACATCTCCTACTTAGTGAACTTTTGGAGTGTCTTCACCTTACTTTGCCACCACGTCCTACTTTGAGGTGTCTTCTCCATCTTTAACCTAAACATGTATGCGCCCACCTTCTACTTGGTTTGGCTGAGGCTTCACTTGGTTAAGCCATCTAGCTTTACCTTGCTGTCATTTTGTTCCTTAACATCCAAAAATGCTCAATCTCCAAGTTTCCTCTGGTCAACGCATAGCCCTACCAAATGGTTGCATGCCCACTTGATCGCATGGCTTGGCCATCACATCACCTCCTATACGCCCACACTAACCTCAATACCATCGCACACCCTTCCTCTCGCATGGCTTACCATTGGCGCATACGTCCACTTGGTCTAAGACTAACACATCCTTCCATCGCATGCCATTCATATCACAAACTCCACGCCTAACCAACCTTGTACTATACGCCCGTGAAGCCTATTTTAACCTCAAATGGACTAGCCAATGTATAGCCTTATCGCATGGCCTCCTAATACGACTAACCTCAAATAGTTTTTACACATGGCTTTGCCCTCAACATCAGCGCATATCAAGGCTCACCAATGTCTAACAAGGGCTCGACCACCTCACACAACCTTGATAGTCTTGACCAACACCTTGCATCCAACTAACCACTCAAGGCCAACGCATAATGGCCGCTTTCTCCCTCCCATGCTTAGCCTTATGGTTGGTGTATACTTCATAGGCCGTCGCATAGTACCTTTTATGCATGGTCGTGCCACTCCTTTACTTCTTTGCTCATGCCTGGCTTATATTCGTTGCACGAGACCTTTCCTCGATGCACGATCATGCAAGCCTCTTGTTAACACATGGTCATTTGACATGTCTCTCACTCACGCTTGGACAACCCCTTCATGGCATCACTTAGCCAACACACACCGTGTGTTTATCATGGCCTGGCCTTACACCAACGCATCATGGAAATCCATCAACTCATGCTCTTGTGTCCTAGCTCCAATGCATAGTTGTCCTTGGCTTCAACACTTAGCCTCACACAACCTTTGTAAGCCTTGGTTGCCACACACATAATGGCTCATGTGTTAATGCTTCCTAACACCAACGCATGCCTACTCTTGGCTTCTATACTTAGTGAATTTTCACTTGCTAAGGCCAACACAAGACCAACCGAGAATCCTATTTCCACACTTGTAGGAACAATAGGATTCGGGTTTCACACTTTTCAATTGGAAGTCTATCATTCAGTCTTTTCATGATTGTTTTTAACAATCTAATTATCTCTTCTTAGCCTTGTTTCAAAATTTTCTACTCTTTTTCCATCCTCTGTTGCCCATTTTTTAATTCTTCTATTTCCTCCATTATGTTTTTCTCATGCTCCCTTTTTCCTCTAATTAATCCTCTTTCTTTCTTTCTATTTGTTCCATCTCCTTTTCTTCCATATCTATCAATCGTGGTTGATTGTGATTCTTGTTCTGTTGGAACTAGTGGAATTACACAAACTACAAGTTTAAATACATGTTAAGTCATTAGATCAAAAATAGGAAAACACTAACAAGCTTTGCTATGATATATGTCTATCATTATTTTTCGCTAATAGATAGTGATAGACCTCTATCACTACATGTCAATCAGTTGATCGTAATGATATAAGTGATATATTTCTATATTTACTCACTATTATCATTCAATGAATATTGGTAGAGACAATCTCTATGTATCACTGATAGATAGTGATAGAAGTCTATCACTGTCTATGAGCGATAGACTACTATCTGTTTTTTTGTATGAACCATTGCAAGTCTATCTGTTTTTTTGTATGAAACCATTGAAGTCTATCTGTTTTTTTGTATGAAACCATTGAAAGTAATAAAAATGAAGGTAAGAAATTGTAGGAAATACTTACATCATTTCTTTAAAATATATTCTCTTTAAGATTTCTTCAATGATCAGGTTCCAAGCGTCCCATGATATTATTCTTGGATTTTGATTGCCAAGTTTTCTTCCAAGTCCAAGATCTATTGCTGAAAGTTTTGATATTGTTTCAAATGCCCAATAAACTGTGCCAAAGGGAAACCTTAAATGCATATGGAATCCTTTTTAGTAGAAGAAGCCTTTTTGAAAAATTGATATGTCAAGTTATACGAAAATTGTCCCTAAGAATAAGTTTTAAATGTTTGTTCATTGTCCAGTATGTCGACATGTTTCCAATTAACAACATTGTGTCCTTGCCTAGGGATTAAAAAGGACTCCAAGAAAAAGAGATTTTCCAACTTAACCTTGACACTATCACTTTCAGAATCATGTAAGAACTTAAAGCTTTTTTCAAAGTCTTTTCTATCAATTGAATCATCATTCTTAAAGACTCTTTCTCTAAGTTTAGAAATTTGATCTTTTTCTTCTAAATCTATTGGTGGTAGTTGAGTACCATTTATACCTGTGATTAAGCAAAATTCTTATAATCCAAACTCTGCTATATACCCATTAAAGTTAAAAGCCAAGACATTTGGCTTCTTTGTGACACATTGTTTTCTTATAAGGTAGTTTATGAATTTTGTGGACATTTTTTCAATTTTTAGATTTAGAAAGTGGTCAAAAGGACCATTTCTAAAAGTGTTTATATTTCTATCATCTAATTGCTTCTTTATAGTTTGTATTACATCTAATGAGATGCATATTGTTATCCTCAAAGGCTTGTTCTAGTCTTGCATTATTATTTGATGTTTATGTTCCTATTCCACCTATTTAAACATACAACTAAGCAATAAGAAAGTGATATATGTCTATATTCTATCATTGACTATCACTCACTATTATCATTCAATGAACATTGGTAGAGTTCTATCACTGTCTATCAGCTGATGATAGACAGTGATAGACTTCTATCACTGTCTATCAACAATATACAATAATAGAAACCATGAAATGTGATAGACAGTGATAGTGTCTATCACTGTCTATCAAGTACTTCGTTATATACTAAAGCATGACATCAATCCTACAAGCAAAAGAAATATCAAAACACTAACTGTAAATAACCCCCAACTAAAAATATCTAAGAAAACATATGTATATTGGTAGTGGTATGCATGATAGACACCATACAATACTTAATGTCATATATAGACACTGATAGTAGTCTATTAATGTCTATTTGTGATAGACATTGATATACTTTCTATGTATTTCTTTAATCAAACTAAACTAAAAACATAACTGAAGGAGCTCTAAATATAGAAGACCTATGAGCAGAAGCGGATTGTCCAAACTCCATTGCGAAATAACTCATTGTTGGATTTTATGTCCTAAAACTCGCAGTTTGTAAAAAGATAAACATTTTCTATAATCAATAAACTTATTACTGATTTTATAAATTGCATACATAAAAGACTAAATCCAATAAACTAAGGCCCATAACTATTACATGAGTATTTGAACTTTATCTGGAGACATAAAAGTGGATCAGGTTTGAGTATATAGTCAAAATGATCTATAGTATATGAATAAGGTCGGGTGTCTTATTCTGTTAACACTATTGGATGCGGCCTACTATGTAGTTGTTACAAAGAGTTGTAAAGTGCTACAAACGAAGTGATCCTAATTCGTACATGTTATAATACGAGGAGTGGGGGGCGTCCGATGCAATGAGTTTGCATAAGATCGAACCAAGAAATAAATCACTCTTACTTTATAACGATATTTACTGTATAACTGACTATTTCACTTGGATGACCTATGTAACTCAATCTTAATCCTAAGCTAACTATGAACTCCTGTTTATTCGGGATTATCCTTAGATTTGCATAGGTGAGGGTTGACTTAACAGCATCGGCTCAATAAACCTCCCACTTCAGGGGTAAAACCTAATAGATAGCTGGGGACATGGGGTGTAAGACGGAATTCACGCCTACCTGATTTAGGGATAGAAGAAAGGTTATTCTCTCAAGTACTCAATCCAGGTCATAAACAATGGACCCCACTCTCTCACTGGGCTGAGAGAGTTTTGGTTTAGTGACTGGATCACAAATCAGTTGTTCATTAGAGGATCAGTAGGAACTTGAAAAATAAGATGTAATCTCTAGGGTAAAACAGACATTTGACCCAGCCGTTATTACGAACAACTTGTGAAGGTCAACTTACTAATCATGGTTAAATCATGTGGACATAATATATCTACAGTGAGGGGAGTGCAACTATGGCCTTTAGCAGAGTGACCCATTAGTTAACGAATGGGGGTTAATTCGGTCTAATGAGTTTAGCCAATTAATCTCGGATCATTGTAGCCCATGATCTGTAGGTCCACGAGGTCCCCCTACTATCTCATAAATGGATTAGCTTTAGAGTAGTGTGATAAGTTAATTTGAAACGTTCAAATTAGAAGTAAAGGAATTAGTAATTATATGAGATATAATTACAAGTTTAATTTTAAGAAGTAAACGGAATTGAAAAATTAATATTTAAAATATGATTTAAATATATAAAAGTGGATTTGTGTAAAATTAATTTAATATTTGATATTAAATTAATTAGAATTATTTAAATTGTTTAACTAATTATTTATTAATTTTATTAGAAAATTAATTTATTTAATAATTTTTAAAATTAATTTATGAAAATAATTTTTAAAATTAATAAAATTTTTATTTTTGAAATCAAATGTGATTTTAAAATCAAATTGGAAAAGTTTTTTTTTAAAAAAACATGTAAATGGAAATTCGGTTTTTTCCATTACACCTTCATAGTTGCTCACACAAAACCCATTACTTGAGGCTTCAATTACTTCAAGCATGAGTGGCATCTCATGCAGACATCTTCTTTGCATGATTTTCTGCAATATATGGAGAAGATTGGAGTAAATTTGAGGCATGCAATCAATAGAATTTTTGCTGAAAAATACGGGTTGAAGAAGGTGTTCTTTAAGTGGGTTGTTGTTGTGTGTTATTCTCCAAGTTCCATTGATTCAAGCTTATTTTGAGTCCCTCAATCTAGAGCACCAAGAGAATAGTAGGGGTCTTGAGGTGTCTATAACAAGATTTGGAGAAGTCTGCAGCTGAAAATCGAGATTTCAAGAGTTCTACAAAGGTATGACTTGAAACTCATTTGTTTCTGCAAGAGCTGCTTTAGTTTCTGCCAAAATTAATGAATTAGATTGCTTAATGATCCTTGTTACTTCCGTTGCATGCTGATACAATCCAACACTCGTACATTCACTGTTATACAAAAACAATTATGCATTAAATTATAAATTATAGCATGCTTTGAATTAAATATAAGGGATTAAGAAACAATACCTTTGAAGAACCTTTCTTCAAGTGTATCCCTCAAACAAACTCAAATGAAATGATCAACTCGAACTCTCTCGAATACCAGCAACGAATATCAACTCGATCCTCGAGCAGATCCGGACACAACCACTAGATTACCTTGATATTCTTAGTGTGAGAATCCAGGAGTGATGAGCTCTGACTTATTTTGGATTGAGGGAGGGATTGGAGAGGAGGAGGAGAACGATCGAGAAAATGAGGACAGAATCATGTAGAAGATGGAAATCTATCGTATAGACTTGATACTCGATCATTTAGTAAAGAGTACTATCGTATAGTAAACTCGATCATATCGTGTAGTCACTCGAAAATGAATAATGTCAGTCGTGTGAGAATTTGAAATCAAATTTCATTTTATCTCAATTTGCTATAAAACTGTATAACCACCTACTAAGGTTGGTTATTGAGAAAAAGAAATTTAATTATCATATAATTAATAAATTATAAATAAATACAATAACTAGCTTATCATATTATATTTATAACCTATAGTTTTAACATTGCATCATATACAATACATAAACCATAGTTGTTTTTCTCTTTTTATGACATTTAATATAAATCATATTTATATTAGTTTCTCCAATCAAATAATAATGTATCAAATACATCATATCAATTATATCATATATAATTCAATTAATTTAATTATATCACATATAACCAAATTTTCTCTTGTTAATTTGAACATTTCAAACTAACCTAAAATCTGTTTCCCAACTTGAATCATTGAGCTACTAAGGGGACCTTATGGACCTGTAGCTTGAAGCTCCAACGGTACGCGAATAACTGACTAAACTCTTTAATCATATTATCTACCATCCGTTAACTGTCGGCGCTCCACTAAAGAACGACAACTACACTCTTCACACTACAGATATATTTCTGTGTCCATTGGATATAACTAATCAACAATACGATGACCCTTCACAACTCGCTCGTAAGTACAGCTAGGCCAAATTACCGTTTTTCCCCTGTAGTTACATCTAACTCCTTAAGCCACTGATTCCTCCAATGAATAATAGATCATAGTCCTACTATGACAAACTTCTCTGGGACAAAGAGAGGGTGTGATGTCACATTATTCAAGCCCCAGAATCCGCTCTTAAGGGAGCAATTTATCTACTTACCCCTACTTCGTGGAAGGAGTGAATTCAATCTTATGTAGTTGAGTTCCCAACTCCTCAATCAGACGAATCTCCAAAATGGTAGGTTTATTGAGTTGGCGATCTGGCCAATCTCACCCATGCAAATCAAAGGACCACCCTCATAGGCAAGAGTTCACAACTCACTCAGGATTAAGGTTATGTTACCTATGGTCATCCTAGTGAAATGAAATTCTCAATTATGAACGATGTTATATAATGAGACTAAACATTTCGTGGTTCGGTCTTATACAAACTCCTTTGTATAGAATATCCCAGCTCGCATGTCTAATACACGAATGATTAGGATTAAATCATTTGTAGTACTTTACAACATTGTAACAAGCGGGCCATACTCGTAGTGTCACCAGGATAAAGTATCCCTCCTTATCCATATACTACAAACCATTTAGGTTATCACTTAGAACATGATCCATTTGTATGTCTCCACATACATGTTTAAGTTACAACGATAACCATGGATCTTACTTTATTGGTTTGTGGTTAATGTAACTAAAATATCAAATATTTCATAGACTGAAGTGAATAAAATATCATATAATATAAATCACAAAGTGTTTGTTCATACAAGTGTTTACAAACTATAGAACCCTACGATATTTAGGACATCAACCCCAGCAAAAACAAATATAAAAACATCTACAATCCAATAAGTAACCCCTAGCCAAACAATCAAATATCAAAACATATACAGTCGGGCCAAACATATATGAGAAAATGTTCCATCACTTTATATCATTAGTAGACAATGATACACCACTATCAATGTCTATCACAGGTTTTTTTTATACCTTCAGTTTTAGTTTTCCTTGTTCTCCCTCTTGAGTTCTTATCTTGTTTTGTTTTTTTTTATGATTCTTCTTTAACTATCTTCCTCTTGATGTTGCTTACCATATGTACACAAAATTTAGGGTTAATAAATATTACCACTAAATAAGAAAACGGGAATTAGGCTTAATAACTATACTCATTCATAAATTGATAAGAAGAAAAGAAAAGAGTTATACTTGTTGAAGTCGAGTAGTTACTAATATAGTGATAGAAGAAAGATATACCAAGAAGAAGGACTTACTGCGGCAACAGAAGAAGGATTAAGAAGTAGAAGAATAAGACCGAAAAGCAACTGATGAGGATGGAAATGAAGCAACAGACGAAAATAGAAAAAGAAGATGAAGCAATGTCGATGGAAGAAGAAGAAGAAGAAGACATCGATTTTCGAGAGAATGATGAAATGGAGTGGATTATAGGGACGAAGCGTCGTTTGTTGCAGGAAAAAATTGCGTAGATTAATCGTGGATAGGTTGGGAGCCGAGTCGGGTCGTCGCTTTTCTCCTAATCGAGTTGTCGATTAATCGTGGAGAAAATCCCATTTTTATGTTTTGGGCTGGGCTTTTTGGGTATTTTATACCTTTTTTTTTTTTTTTTTTATCTTTGGTTGGGCTACTAACTGTATCTAAGTTTTTTTTTTTTTAATTGTAAATATTTTGGCCCACATTTCTATATATAAAAACCTCCCTTTTAAATATCTCAAAATAGTGGGAAAACAAATACATCCATAGAAATGAGTAATTATTATAAGTTTTTTTTTTAAAAAAAAAAAACTAAGAAGAAACTAAATACAAAGATGATCTTCAGATAAAATAGAGGACATTCTGTTTGGAAACCAATTCTCCCCAAATTTTTTTAAGAAAAAGCCTAAAAAAAATGTCGCTGTGAAAAAGGATATGGTAATTTCCCTGTAGGTGCTTTAAGCATTCAAAATCGAATAAGAAAAAGAAAAAAAAAATGAAAAATGAAAAATGAAAACTCTCTACCTCCATTTTCAATTTCATTAGGTTCAATCACTGATTGACCCAATTAAAATTTAAATCGAACTATGATATCAACATTATAATATCCCTAATGGAAATCAAATGAAATAACATTGCATGAATTTAAATACATGATCTTTCTACTTCAATATCATATTAAACCATTGATCAACAAAAAAAAATTAAGATTAATATTATATCAATATTTTTAATCTTTAATTAATAATTGAATACATTTAAATGGAACTCATGTGACCTCGGTTAACAATCCAATGAAAAAAAAATTTCCATTATTGTTACTGCAATTTTTTCATATATAAAACGTCTTAAAGTTTTTCTAAAAATATTAGTGCTCGTATTTTTTAAACTAGTTATAGAATCATCATTTCAATAAACAATATACCATTATGTGCATTAAGTTATATTTGTGGAAATATAATAAAAGTACAAATACATTTTCTGAGAATAAATAATTATTTTATATTGTAGAAGACCTTTTATCAATTTTCAACGATGATCTTTCGCTATCATCCTCCTTTGATCATTCTACGATAATATATAAAACTATGATTTAATATTACGAAATAATTAGAGAGAATTAGCAAATAATAATATAAAAAAGACACCTTGTTTGGCATAAAATATAATTATAAAAGATAACATTGAATTTTGGAACCAGTACTTCAACCTTATCAAACTCATAGCCCGTAAACTTAAAGTACACCTCAAATTTAATTTATTAATTTATTAATTTTATTTCCCTTTTTTTGAGATGCTGTACAACTCAACCCTAATGACTTTAAAGATAATCGTTCCTAATTACTATGACCTAACTACTCTTAAAAGTCGGCAACCTTTTATTCCATCCAATTTTTATTTTTCAACCATAAATTCGAATATAATAATATTCCTTATTTGAAGCACGACTTTTTGGTGGTTTAAAGTTGAACACGTGTCGTGGACCCAAACCTAACCTCCGACAAAGAACACAATTTTTATTATCTTTATATGTATAATTCCAGATTTTTACCTTCATCTAAGAATTCAAAGGAAAATAGCAATATAGTAATTATTTAACACGTGGCGATTATAGTGTTTTATAAAGTCATTGGGGGAGGACCTAAATGTAATTTTATTCGTTAAATAATGTAACGTTGGATGTAATTTTCTTCGTTAAATAATGTAATGTTGGTCTTTATCATTTTTTTTTTTTATACTTTTGTCACTAATATTTTAATAGGTCCAATCATGCTTTTTATGCATTCTATTCATATACGATTGTTACATGTCGACATAATGAACCAAATGAAATTTTATTTTATGCCAAAATGAAGATATATTATATTTTTAGTAGCCAATATATTTGTGGTTTGAATCGTATTGTATTATAAAAATATGTTTATTTTATGAAGTTAATAAACTTAATTTTGGACCAAATTGAACATATAATAATTCAATAATAATTGGTCACCTTTTTAATGAGGAATTTTCAAGGTAATGTCTCTTTTATTAGATAAATATGAAGTTCTATCTGAAAACTAATTGGTAACGAGAAAAATGGTTCATATGCTTTTTAAAGATTACAAAGTTTCTCAATATTTTCAATGTAGAATCATATAGTGCCTCATTAAGATTCACAATTCTTATATTGGATATTGACTTTGATACCATACTAGAGATTCCATTTCGAAACTAGATAACTAAAAGAGTAATTCATGTATCTTATACAAATTGTGAAATATTTTCATTTTTCTTTGATGTGACCTCAATTAACACATCACATACTTTTAAAAAGTGTGTGTATATATATGGACAAAAATCTATGTATATTTATTAACCATATATTCATAAGAGTAATGATTAGGTGCAACCTCTAATCTCTCGAACTCTTTCTCTTTATATATAAAGAAAATTTTTAAAAGATTATTTTTTTAAAAAAATAAAAATAAAAATGTCATGTGATACGTTTTGTTGGGTGCTAATCAAGTTTTCCTTATTTAGCAATATTATTACTATTTTAGCCTATGTATTATTGCGCTAATTATGTTGCTCTACGATTCTTAACTTATTTTCCTTTTTATTATATTCACAGTCAGAAAGCTTGAAAAGGAGGAGTAAGGGAGAGACAGAGAGACTGATATGGCCAAGAAGGTACTGTATTCTTCTTCTCTTTTCAATATATCTGTATATTTCTTCTTCTTCTTCTTCTTCTTCTTCTATATCTTTACAGAAAGAATGAATGGTAAATTTATACACCAAATGAATATATAAAACGACAAAGAAGGAAAAGGAATCTATTGAAAACTAATTCTATCCTTTTGGTATGTAGGTGAAGGAGCATCAGTTGGTTGCACCAGAATTTGTTGAGGAGAGAGAGAGTCCACGATGGCTGCTGTGTCAGCTCCATGTTGGCATTCTTTATTTTTCATTGGAGCTTATGTGTTATCCTTGTCATCCCCCCTCAAGCGAGAGTGTAACTGAGTTAGGCCGAGCTTGCTTCGCAAATAAGAAAAAGTTTGACTTGGGAGTGCTTTAATTAGATAGTCAGCAAGCTGTTCTGTGGAGGGAACATACTGCACATGGAGTTGGTCAATGAGGACAAGATATCGAATGAAATGTACGTCTATTTCGATGTGTTTAGTTCGAGCATGGAAAACAGGATTGACGACCAATGCACCTGCTCCCATGTTATCACACTAGAGGACTGAAATTCCTGTTGGGGAGAAGCCAATTTCAATTAGAAGGTTGCACACCCATATGACTTCAGTAGCAACATGAGCAAGGGCTCCGTACTCAGACTCTATGCTGGATCGTGCCACAATTGCTTATTTCTTAGAGGACCAAGAAATGAGGGTGGAGCCGAGGTAAATACAGTAGGCTGCAGTGGACTTTCTATCATCAAGGCTTGAAGCCCAATCAACATCAGAATAGACTGATATGGTAAGATGTAGATCAGAATTGATGGTAAGTCCAAGCTGAGTTGTTCCAGCTAGGTAGCGAAGCACTCTTTTAACAGCTGACCAATGCACATCAGTGGGGGCTTGGAGAAATTGGCTTAACTTGTTGACAATGAATGTTATATCTGGCCGGGTATTAGTTAGGTACTGAAGGGCACCAACTGTGTTGCGGTAGAGAAAAGGATCAGAGAGGGGTTTGCCCATATTGATTGATAGCAGAGTGCCAGGGGCAGCAGAGTGCCAGGGGCAGCAGAAGTTGGACAAGGCTTGACATGCTGGAGGTTTAGCTTGGCTAACAGATCAGTGATGTACTGAGCTTGATGGAGGTGAAGGCCAGATGGTGTATAGTAGATTTGAATACCAAGGAATTTACTGAGTGTGCCTAGGTCTTTAAGGGAGAATTGTTTATGGAAGGTGGAAACAAGCTGATCAATATGAGTTGGATCACTGCCTGTAAGGATAAGATCATCCACATATACAAGAAGCATTGTAATGGAGAATGTAGTGCGCATGTAGTATAAAGAGGTGTCAAGTGAACTTACTTTAAAGCCGGTTCGACAGAGGAAGCCTTTGAGTTCATCATTCCAAGCTCGAGGGGCTTGCTTAAGGCCATAGATAGCTCGATTGAGCTTGCAGACATGGTGGGGGTGGGTTGTACTTTCAAAACCAGGGGGTTGAGACATGTAGACAGTCTCTTTACGTGTGCCATTAAGGAAGGCATTATTCAAGTCTATTTGACGAAGTGGCTAGCCATTTGATATTGCCAATGTAAGGATATTCTGATGGTAGGGGGCTTGACAACAAGGCTGAAGGTGTCGAAGTAGTCAAAACCAGGGTGTTGGTGAAAGCCTTTGGCAACAAGGTGTGATTTATACCGCTGAATAGATCCTTTAGCATCACATTTTAAACAGTAAACACATTTACAGCCAACAACAGTGGTGTCAGGGGTAGGAGGGACCAAAGTCTAAGTGTTTGTGCACTGCAGGGCTGTAAGTTCTTCATGGCCTCTGTCCATTGTGGAACTAACAGGGCTTGAGAGATAGTGTGTGGTTCAACTTGAGTAAGATCAGTGACAAACTCAGCAGACCAAACTTTAGGCTTGAAAACATCAGCCTTGCCCCTAGTGATCATATGATGAGTGCCTATCAGTGGCTGAGCAAGGGGTGGTTGATGTTGTAAGGAGAAATGTGAAGAAGAATGTGTTGGAGGTGATGCTATAGGGGGACTAGGTGAATAGGGTGAGATCTGATGTGGTGATACTTGAGGAGAGCCTGCAGAGGGCAAGGATGGACTGGAATGAGGGGTAGTAGAAGTTAAGGAGAGATCAGGGCAGTGACTTAGGACTTGGGGTGTATGAAGAGAGTTGGCTACAAGTGAGTGACAAGGTGGGGGCAAATTTATGGATGGTAGGGGGAACCAGGTAGTGATTGGAGGAGCTGAGCTGAAAGTTCTTGAGGATTGATCACTTCCAAAGCCAGTTTGTAAAGGAAAATCTTCTTCATTAAATATGATATGGCATGAGATAATAAGCTTTCCATCATTAGTGAGACAGCAGTAGCCCTTGTGCATGGGTGAGAAACCAAGGTACACACACCGTTTACTATGAAAGTCAAACTTGTGAGCCTAATAGGGTCGGAGATTTGGATAGTAGGCACAACCAAACACCTTGACAGAAGATAGGTCCAACTTGCTGCCAAGTAAAGCCTCCATTGGACTGATATCCTGAAACAAAAGAAGGAAAAGTATTAATAAGGAGGACAACACTTTGAAAAGCATACCACCACAGATGCAGAGGCATCTTAGCTTGAGCAAGAAGAGTTAAGCTTGTCTCAACAATGTGCCTATGTTTACGCTCAACACGACAATTTTGAGCTGATGTGTAGGGGCAAGACATGTGTATGTGGATTCTTAGCTGAGTACACATACGAGCAATAGGTTAACACTCTCTTCCTCCATCCATTTGTAAGGTACCAAGGGTTTTATTGAACTGTGTGCGAACAAGGGCTTGGAAACATTGGAAAGTAGCTGTAGTATCACTCTTTTGTTTAAGAGGGTAGAGCCAAGTGTATCTACTGAAGTCATCCACAAATATGATATAATATCTATATCCATCTGCTGATAGTATTGGGGCTGGTCCCCAGAGATCAATATGAACCAATTCAAATGGTTGTTTAGCACAAGAAATAGAATAAGAAAAAGGTAGGTTATGTGACTTCCCAAATTGACAGACTTCACAAAAAAACTTTTCATTAACAACTGTTTTTAGATTACATGCACTAATCAGTTTAGACAAAATTTTAGGGGATGGATGGCCTAAACGCCTATGGAGAAGTAACTTGGAGACAGTAGTGCTGGTTATAAGGGCAGAATGTGAAGAAGACTGATTGGACCAAGTTGTCAAGCTAGCACTTGAGGTTTCTGATGTAGGAGGTGCATTATTTATTAGCTGGTTGACGCTGTTCAACATGTAGAGTCCATCTTTAAGCCGTCCGGTCAGAAGTGCCACCCTCGAGTCCTTGTCCTTAACCACACAGAAATTAGCATGAAATTCAACCACAATATTATTATCATTGGCTAATTTGGATACATTGACTAGATTTTTGGTAATTACAGGCACATATAATATGTTTAGTAGAGACAGAACACCATTCTTAGTATGCAGATTGGAGTGTCCAGACCGAGATATAGTAAGGGGAGAGCCATTACCAACAACAACTTTATCAGTAACTGTGTAGCTTGAGAAGGATTGGAGGAAGGTGGGGCTGCTAGTGACATGAGTTGAAGCTCCACTATCAATATACCAATTGGGGTCAGCGACTGTCTCAGGGGAGGCAGCTGTCGAGTGAGCAAGTAAGGCCGAGGTTTGCTGTTCTTAATGTCTGTTGGATGGGAGCTGAGTGGATTCAACTCGAGTGTGTGTCTGTCGAGGATTGTTGAATTCCTTATTGTATCTGAAGTAGCAAATATCAGCAGTATGGCCTATTTTTCCAGAGGTTTGGCAGGTAGGCCTGGTTGTAGAAGCATTGTTCCATCGGCCATGCCCTCTGTTTCTTCCCCCTCCACCTCTGTAGTCTGAGGATTGGTTGTTCCCATAGGAGTTTTGATAGGGATTTGGTGGAGTGTTGGGACTGTTTTGCACTACATTAACTGAGGGTGAAATTTGAGGAGATGGACACATTTGTCATACCGGTGATACCAGTTTTGATGGCCAGCTGATATTCAAGTCTCTTCTCATAAGATAGCAAGTCAGATTGAAGATCAGACCACCTGGTTGTGTCTTTACTTTGCACTGTTACAACAACCGGATTGTATTCTTCATCAAGGCCAGCCAACACTTGGGATATGAGGTCAGGAGGAGACACTGGTGAACCTGCAAGAGCAAGATTGTTAGCATACTTCTTCATCAAGGTTAGATACTCACTCATCTTCAGGGCTGCCTTGCGAGTTTGTTGGAACATCCTCTTGAAGTAGTTAGTTTCAGCCCTCGACTGAACTCCAACAAGTTCTTTGACTCTTCCCACAGCTCCTTTGACGTTTGATGCCCCATGACTTGTGTGCAATGTCTTGGTTCATAGAATTGTAGAGCCAACCTAAGAGCAGTTGGTCAACAGCTATCCAAGCTTCATAGGCTGGATTAGGTTACAAGTTAGTCCCTGCTGAAGTTATAGGGCTTGGATCAGCACTTGAGCTTTCACCTGAATGCTCATCTGTTTGTCTGACTATGAAATGTCTGGGGCAGGGGTTTTCTCCGGTTAAGAAGCCTTCCAATCAGTAGCTTCTGAGTATTGGCCAAGCTAAGTTTTGCCAAAGGAGAAAATTAGACCTATCTATCTTTATGGACGTCACCTGATTTAGTAGCTGATTGAGAGGTGGACTTGTGATGTTTCCATTGTTGATGATTCCAGGAATGGTAGGCAGAGAGGTAGTAGGTGGATTTACCATTTTTGGATCGTTTGTTGCTTATCAAAAGCTGAAGGCTCTGATACCAAGTCAGAAAGCTTGAAAATGAGGAGTAAGGGAGAGACAAAGAGACTGATATGGCCGAGAAGGTACTGTATTCTTCTTCTCTTTTCAATATATCTGTATATTTTTTCTTCTTCTTCTTCTATATCCTTACAGAAAGAATGAATGGTAAATTTATACACCAAATGAATATATAAAACGACAAAGAAGGAAAAGGAATCTATTGAAAACTAATTTTGTCCTTTTGGTATGTAGGTGAAGGAGCATCAGTTGGTTGCACCAGAATTTGTTGAGGGGAGAGAGAGTCCACGATGGCTGCTGTGTCAGCTCCATGTTGGCCTTCTTTATTTTCCATTGGAGCTGATGTGTTATCCTTGTTTGTAATCTCTAAACTAAATAGAATGAAATATTCCTTTTTAAATGACTATTGTTAACCATGCATTATTCTCGAAACCAAATTTATTTCACTAATAAATTCAAATATTTTGTCATAATTAAAAAAAAATTGATTAACAATAATATTTCTTTTTTAAACGGGAGTAGTACTGCACCGCTCAACAAATTGGACAGCCCAAAAATTGTCAACTACCCATCAAGTTTTTTTTTACACTGTTTACTTTACAGAAAAGAAAAGAAAAAAAAAATCGTCTAAAATTTAATTATACAAATAAATATAGAATATCTTTTAACTGTTCATAGAGTGTATGAGTATCGTTCTCTTTCGAATAAAAAAAAGTGTTATTATTAGCTTTCTGAGAGTAAAAATGAATGAGAAAATGGTAAAGAAGATTTGAGAGAAAATTATGTATTTAGACTCTTTATTTATTTAATAGAAAGGGAAAATAGAGAGAATGTCAAAGAGAGAGCAAGAATCCAGCTGTAAAGTTTGGAAGATTTATTACAGAACATGAGATTACCTGAACAAAGCCATAAACTGAAATCGGTATGCTAAGATTCCGGCGGTTAAATCTCACGCGTTGGACAGAGACAATTTCCCCCCATTATTTTATTTAATTAATCAAACACCAACAAGAACAAAACAACTTAGTCAAGAATTTAATTTGTCGCATATTAATCACAACATTAATAAAGTTTTGTTCGCCTGAAAATTGCACCGCCCATAGCACAACCTCATCCGCCATTGTGTCAACACACATAACCACAGAATAAAATCTCCAAAAATATAAAGATCGCCAATATCGGAATAATAATGCCAGAACGGAGACTGGGATTTTATTCCGGCAAACGTGTGAACCCTCATGTCGTCTTGTAATTAAAACTCGTACGTGCGATTGGCGTGTCTGTCTGTGTGTGGGAGTAGAGCAAGTTTCTTTTTTCTTTTGTTAAGGTTGTGCTGGGGGCACGTGTCGGGTTTAGGGAGGGTGTCCAATTATGTGGAGCCATTATAATGTTGGAAATTATGATAGATTAATAAGGATTGGGTTGCCTTTTGCCGTGTTTCAAAAGCTGTAAGAATTACGTTTGAATTGAAACACGCAGCTGCCTGCTTGCCTGCAGTGTGTGTTAAAATTATTGGCAGTGTTTATGACCCACTTTGCCCTTTGTTACGCTAATTGAATTCTTCGGATTATTAATTCA
The DNA here is from genome assembly GCF_009727055.1 of Benincasa hispida. Classification (NCBI taxonomy): domain Eukaryota; kingdom Viridiplantae; phylum Streptophyta; class Magnoliopsida; order Cucurbitales; family Cucurbitaceae; genus Benincasa; species Benincasa hispida. Next base: position 83,166,525 of record NC_052357.1, read on the forward strand.
TAACTCTTGCGATCTGTATGCTTTCGCTTTCACAAACACTTCATTTCCAACTTTATTATTGATTTGTTTTTTTTTTTTTTTTTTTTTTTAAACTTATAATATGTAATAAAGAGGTTGTGCAACAACAACTTTCACAGATTGGTTGTATCTTTTTCGATAATCATCACTATAATATGATTGAGCTGTATTTGTCTCCTTTTTATGTTGTCCTCTTCATTTTTTTTTAAATTATCAGTCCACTACACACCAATCAGTAGTCCTATTGAGTTACATGTTAACTTGGTTTATTTCTTTTTATTTGTATGTTTCTATTGCATTTACTTGAGCTTTCTATTGTATTTAGCTAGTAAGGAGACTCGATGGAACTACAGATCATGGGCTCCAACGATCCGAAACTAATAAGTCAAATTCTTTAACCTAGTTAATCAACATCCGTTAACTAACAGGAATGTCCATTATAGCCTGTAGTTGCACTCCCCCCACTGTAGATATATTTTGTGTCCGTTTGATATAACCGTCATCAATAAATTTATCCTTCACAAGTTGTTTCGTAATCTCAGCTAGGTCAATTATCGTTTTACCTTTGAGTTATATATTTTCTCCTTAAGTACCATTGTCCCTCTCATGAACAATTGATTTAGGATCTTAATCACTAAATCCATTCGCTCTCAGGCCAGCGAGAGGATAGGGCCCCTTGTTCTAGATCCAAGATCAGCCCTTAAGGGAACAACCTTTCTACTATCCCTAAAATGGATAGGAGTGAATTCTATCTTGCAAATTCTATATCCCCAGCTATCTACCCAATCTTATCCCTGAAATAAGAGACATATTGAGTAGCGTTGCTGAGCTTACCCTCACCTATGCAGATCAAGGGACAATTTCGAATAAACGGGAGTTCATAGACAGCTTAGGATTCAAATCAAGTTATCTAGGTTATCAAGAAGTGAAATTAATCAGTGTTAACAGTAAACGGTGTTAATACATAACAATAATTATTTCATGGTCAGTGTTATACAATCTCATCAAGAACACCCATGTTCATATGTCTCTACATGAACAAACTGATCACATCGTTTATGATACTTTATAACATTTGTAACAATCATAAAGCAGGCCGTATTCAATAGTATCTCTAGAAATAGGTACCTAACCTAATCCAAGTACTATAGACTGTTTAGGTTATTTTATCCGAACTTGATCCAGTTTATGTCTCCACATAAAGTCCAAGTATTCATAACAATAGTTAAAGGTTTGTATTTTATTAGATTTAGAGTTATTAAACAACCAATTCATTTTCATTTAACAATATTTGTCTGAATAAATTTCATATATGTTAACTGTTTACAAACTACGAGTTTTAGGACATATAATCCAACAATATCAAACATAGCATATAATCTATAGTTTAATATTGTATCCAATACAACATAACAACAATATTGTGCTCAGACGCTATTTGTCTCACGATAACGTCTCCTCTTAGCATGATCTCTCTGATCAGATAATATTTGCGCTCAATATTTCTTCCGTGCTTATGGCTTCTAGGTTATTTGGAGTTTGCTACTGGCCCATTGTTATCACAATACAAAGTGATTGACAGATGCATGTCTAGAATAACTTCCAGATCAGTTAGAAACTTCCTAAGCCATACTATTTCCTTGGCTGCTTCACATGCAACAATAGATTCTGCTTCCATTGTGGAGTTTACAATGCAGCTCCGCTCAATACTTCTCTATACGGTTGCTCCTCCATTTAGAGTAAACACCGATCCCAAAGTAGATTTCCTAGAGTCTATATCAGTCTGAAAATCAAAGTCAGTATATCCTATAAGGATCAAATCTTTATTTTTATATACGAGCACGTAGTTCCTCGTTCCCCTAAGATACTTGAGGACATTCTTAACAACAATCCAATGTGCAAACTAGGATTGGACTGATACCTACTACCAATCCCTACTGCAAAGCATATGTTTGGTCGAGTACATAGCATTGCATATATTAGACTTCCAACTGCTGATGCATAGGAAACCCATCTCATATCCCCAACTTTTTTAGGTGTCTTAGGACATTGTTACTTTGACAAATGTATTCCATTCCTAAAAGGTAAAAGACCTCTTTTGGAATCCTGCATCTTAAACTTAGACAACACCTTGTCTACATAAGATGTTTGAGACATAGCCAACGTTTTGTTCTTTTGGTTTTGAACTATTTGAATCCTAAGAACATATTGCGCCTCTCCCAGATCTTTCATCTGAAATTGGGTTGCTAGCCAATTTTTTATGTCAGTAAGGTATCCTATATTATTCCCAATAAGTAGGATATCATATACATACAAAACTAGAAATGCTACAGTGGAGTTGATGATCTTTTTGTATACACGCAATTCATTAACGTTCTGTTCAAAGCCATAAGATTTGACTACAATATCAAATAATATATTCTAGGATCTAGATGCTTATATCCATAAATAGATCTCTTCAGTTTGAAAACTTTTTACTCCTAACCCTGTTCAATGAACCCTTCTAGTTGGACCATATAAATATTCTCTTCAAGATTGCCATTTAGAAAGGCAGTCTTAACATTCATTTGCCAAATTTCATAATTATAAAAAGTGGCATTGGACAAGAGTATCCTAATTGATTTAATCATAACAATAGGTGAGAAGCTTTCTTCATAGGCTATCCTCTCAACCTGGGTATAACCCTTTTGATGGAACATAAAGAACAACATGCACAGTGGAAACAAGGATCGATAACGTTCTTATTACATAAAACTAAGAATAAGATTGCATAAAGGGTTAGAAAATACAGCTTTTGTAGAATCCACCACAATCTTCCTCTCCGTGCCGGATCAACACCACCAATGGTAAATTTTCGCTATGGTTCAGTTGAAGAACACGGTGTTGGGACCATTTTGTTAGTGAAGACAAGGGAATTTCATTCTAGAAAAGTGGAGAGTAAAGAGATTTTGGTGGAAGAGTCAAGTAAAAAGTTAAAGAAGCATAAGTTTTTCCACATTTCAAAAACCAAACTATTTAAAGAAAAATTACATGCAAAATTCTATTTTGCATGTCTTCCACCTCAAAATCCAATAGCATGTCTTCCACCTCAAAATTCAAGCTTTGGAAGTGACACTTCAAAGTCCACTTAATTAGTGGGAAAATTCAACAATTGAATTTTTCCACTAACTAATTTAAAAAAATAAATATATCAATTTTTTTATGAAAAACATTTTCATATTTAGAAAATATTTAAAACAAATTTAATATCACATATTAAATTGTTTTTGACACCTAACTTTGATTAAGTTTAAAAAAAACTTTCATGCTAATATTCAAGAATACTCTAAAAAATAATTAATTAATAAATAAATTATTTAATTGTAAATTATATCTCATATAAAATATAATTTTTCCTAAAGCCCGAATTTAAACATTTCAAGTTCTTACTTCATCTAGTTCTTCAATTTTGTCTGTAGTGAGCTAGCAAGTAAACCTGATGGACCTACAGATCATGGGCTCCAACGATCCGAGACTAACTGGTTAAACTCTTTAATCTAGTTAATCAACATTCATTAACTAATAAGACTGTCCACTATAGCATGTAGTTGCACTCTTCTCACTGTAAATATATTATGTGTCCATTTGATAAAACCATGATAAGTAAGTCAACCCTTCACTGGTTGTTTGTAATAACGGCTGGGTCATAAGCTGTTTTACCCCCAAGATTACATCTTACTCTTTAAGTCCCACTAATCCTCTAATGAACAATTGGTTTGTGATCCAATCACTACACCGAGTCCCTCTTGGGCTAATGAGAGGGTGGGGCCCCTTGTTTAAGACTCGAAGTCAGCGCTTAAAGGAACAACCTCTCTACTATCCCTAAAAGTGGGTAAGAGTGAATTCCATCTTGCATTTTATGTCCCCAGCTATCTACCTGGTCTTACCCCTGAAATAGGAGGCTTATTGAGCCGGCGTTGTTGAGCCAACCCTCACCTATGCAAATTTAAGGATAATCCCGAATAAACAGGAGTTTATAGTTAGCTCAAGATTAAGGTCAAGTTACTTAGGTCATCACTTTGAAATAGTCGGTCTTAAACAGTAAACAATGTTATAAAGTAAGTGTGACTTAATTCTTGGTCCGATCTTATGCAAACTCATTGCATAAGATGCCCTCGTTCCTCATGTCAATACAATACATTAAAGAATCAGGATCACTTTGTTTGTAGCACTTTACAACAAATTGTAACAAATACAGAATGGGCGCATCCGATGTATAGGTGTTTAAACCAGTTTTAAACCTCACACCGTTCACGTAAGTGCATAAAATCAGTTAATAATGCTCAATATTTTGGTCATAATCCCCAGGTAGGAAGTGTTACGTAAACCGTCAACTTAAGTACCCCCAGCCTTAGACAGGTTTATGAACCGATTTGAGTTTGTAACCAAATTTTATAAGGTAATAATCCATTTTAACAGTTAATACTAAATGTTCACTTAAGTGAGCATGTTGTGTGTCTTTGTTATGGATTTTTAAGTCTAATTTCTTTTTATAACAACTTACAAAATTAGACATGCTAAACATCCACAACATTCATCAAAGGCATTCAATATAACATTTATATTAAAAGAAACCCTATACATGCATACTATATATTATAACAATTTATAACATACTTTCAATGCATGTAACATGCTTCCTACAGTGGGATTTTAAATCTATATGACATACTATATGCACATACAAGATTTATTTATGCACATACAAGATTTATTTATGCACACACAAGATTTATTTAATTATAATATACATCACATGCATAAACAATTAAACACATACTGATACGGTTTTTAGTTTTGGCATTTTTTAAGTAAACAAAAGCCTAAGTATTACAAAAAAATAGGTAACAGCTCCAAACCCCTTCTTGACCACTCGAACAACTCCAAATCGGACCCAAATGGCTTGAACCAAATGTGAACCACCTAAACCGGACCAATCAAAATAATTTTAAAAGAGAACCGGGCCAAGTTTGAAGAAAACTGATTAAACTAGTCAATCCTCAACAACCCGATTCAAGAATCTCGCTTAAAATCAACCTCTCACTCTTAACTCAAAATCTCGCTCAAACTTGATTCAAAATTTCGCTTGAATTTGATCTCTCACTAGAAATTCCATTAGAATCTTGCTCGAACTAGAAATCTCGCTCAAACTTGATTCAAAATCTTGCTTGAACTTGAAATCTTGCTCGAAAATTCCATCAGAATCTCATTTGAAATGAAATCTCACTGGAATTGGGAGTAGCGTTACAACGCTTAAGGGCAGTGTCGCAATGCTACCTGATGTAATTCTTAAAGGATCTCTACACGAAGAGCATCCACGAGCACATTCGGATCTTTCCAATTTCATTGTGACCGAAAAACAACATATACATTCTAACAGATAGTTATGCAAATTAACACTAATTAACGGCATGCTTCAAACAATAAAAATATAAGGGAAAGAGTTCTCATACCAGTTTAAGACTCTCTTCAAATGTCGAACTCAAAAGCAGCAGAAGCACCTCTGTGCGAACTCTATCGCCAAGCAAACCAGTCGGCTGCAGCAGCACGATCGTCTACACGAACGACAACAACTCGAACAAGCACGAACAAGTAAACAGCGAGGACGACACCACCAATTGGAGCCCTTGGTATTCTCGAAGTGAGAATCCAAAGTGTGGTCTTTGGTCAATTTGGTAGAGGTCGGAGAAAAGACAAATCGTGTAGACGATAAGCAAGTGGGAGAGAAAGAGATATCATATAGCAAGGTGTTTATCATTTAGAAGAAGCTACATGATCATGTAGGTTTTACTAAGCGACCATTTAATAAAAGGTAAATGATAGTTTAGAAAACGCAGCACGCTATGCGATCGTTTAGGAAAACTAAGTGATTGTTTAAGAATAGGCGTGCGATCGTTTAGGCGCTGGTGTGCGTTCGTTTAGACGATGAACAATTATCGTATAGGCTCTCAAACTAGACGATCGTTTACATTTCCAAACCGATTGTAAGTTTTTTGAACTTTTTGCAAAATGAAACACATTTTCATTTTATTCTTCGATTACAATAACCGAATTCGGATTCTCCTACTAACGCACGACCGAGAAAAGTTTTCGGCCAATTATCATATAATTAACCAATTTAATAATTAATGAATATAATCATATTATATTCTTATCCTATAGTTTGATATCACATATCTATTGTAGTAATTTCTCTTCCACTTGATATAAATCATATTTATATCTAATTTCCTCCAAAATAATGTATCTCATACATTTAGTCAATTATATTATATATAATCGAACTCCCTCTTGTCAATTTGAACATTTCAAACTGACCCAAACATTGATTCTCGACTTTATCCAAGCTATCTAGGGGACCTAATGGATCTGTGGCTCAAAGCTCCAACGGTAGTGAATAGCTGACTAAACTCTTTAGCCACGAGATCTACCATCCGTTAACTACCAAGCATTCCACTAAAGACCAACAACTGAATTTTTCTTACCACAGATATATTTCTATGTCCATCGGATATAACCAATCATGAGTACGATGATCCTTCACAGATGCTCGTAAGTACAGCTGGGCCAATTTACCGTTTTGCCCCTGTAGTTACATCTCACTCCTTAAGTACCACTAATTCCTCTAATGAACAATACAACATAGTCCAACTATGTGTGAACACTTCTTGGGCCAAGAGAAGGTATGTGGCACCACATCGTTCAAGCCTTGGAATAAGCCCTAAAGGGAGCTATCTATCTACTTGCTCCTACTTCGGGGAATGAGTGAATTCCATCTTTGTAGATGAGTTCCCATCTCCCAAATCAGACGAATCCCCAAGATGGTAGGTTTGAATCAACGACCTGACCACTCGCACCCATACAAATCCAAGGACCGCCCTCAATGGAAGAAGTTCCCAACTCACTCAGGATTGAGGTCATGTTACCTATGGTCATCCTAGTGAAGTGAAGTCTCTGTCATGAACGATGTTATATAACGAGACGTTAACACATCGTGGTTAGGTCTTATACAAAATCATTGTATAGGACGCCCCCACTTGCATGTCCTCTACACGAATGATCAGGATCAGACAATCTGTGACAAGTTACAACACTTGCAACTACTCCACAAAGCGAGCCGCATTCGTAACGTTACCAGGATAAGGTTTCCCACCTATATCCATATACTACAGACCATTTTGGTCATCACTCAAGACATGATCCACTTATATGTCACCACATACATGCTTAAGTTACATACAGATAACTAGGGATTTTATGTTTATTGGTTTGTGGTAAAGCAAATAAAACATACAACTGAGCAAAATCAAAATGTGAAGTAAATGTTATATATTATACAATACAAGCGTTCGTACAAACAGATTACAAACTAAACGACACTAGACTTTAGGGCATCAACCCCAACAGTTCTCGCTCTCGCCGAATTTGAACAGAAATCTTCTTGGAACTTTGTACAGTGTTGCAATGCTCAAGGGTAGCGTTGCAATGCTCAAGGGCAGCGTTGCAACACTTAGCTCGACCTTCTTTACTTCCTTCTTTAATTACATCCTAATTTCAACTTCTAATGACTCCGTATGAATTATATACTCTTAAATACACATTAAGGCCCATTAAACAAGAGCCAATTACAAGAGAAACAACATAATTGAAAGCATTTAAATGCCAAAACACTGAAAAAACCATATCAGTATACTATTTCATGCAGTTCATGAAAAAACACCCACCAAACTCAAATTAACAATAGTTAAGCGCTTAAATCATGCCCTGAAACCAATTAAAGAAGTAATAAAATATGCAACAAAAGACTTCAGAGTCAATAGGAAATTAAACTATATTTAATTTGAGTTTTAAGCATGTTGTTCATATGATATTCATAAGAGGGTTTGAATCATATATTACCTTTGAAGATTTCCTCCACGAATTCTGCTGAAATCCACAAAGATAGAACTTGAATCTTTAAGGGGACTACATACGAGATCTTCTCCACTATGCTCAAGCTGAAATGTGTGGTGGAAACACTTAAATCAAGTTGAATTGATGCAGAACAAGTAAGGGATGTGTAGAGTTTTCAGGTTTTCACTTCAGCAAGTAAAACTCAGATTGCTTAATGATCTTCATGCATGAAGCTTCTATATATAGGTAGAATTCATGCAAATATGTAGGGTTGCATGGAGGGCAGCTTCTCCTTGGAGATCATCACAAAATGAAATTGGAATTTAGTGATAATTCATCAATTTGATTCATAATACTACTTATGAATCATGTTCTTCTCTATCACGAGAAGGCGGAGCCCCGATTATTCAAGACCTGGAATCAGCACTTAAGAGAACAACCTATCTCCTAACCCTAAAACAGGTAGGAGTGAATTCCATCTTGTAGGGCTACGTCCCCAACTATCCATCTGGTCTTATCCCCAAAATGGAAGGCTTATTGAGCAGTGCTGTTAGACTACTCTTACTCATGCAGATCAAAGGATAATCTTGAATAAATAGGAGTTCATAGCTAGCTCAGGATTAAGATTGAGTTATCCTAGGTTACTTTAGATGAAATAGTCAGTTTTAACAATAAACGGTCGTTATAAAGAAAAGTGATTATTTCGTAGTCCAGTCTATATGCAAACTCATTGCATAGGATGCCCTCACTCACATGTCTCTATATGAATTATCTGTGGATCAAATCATTTGTATTACTTATACAAAATGGGTCGCATCTAATAGTGTTACCAGGATGAGATACCCAACTTCATCCATATACTTATAGACCATTTAGACTATATACTATTAACTTGATCTTGTTTATGTCACCACATAAAGTTAAAGTATTCATACTATAGCCATGGATATGTTTATTGGATTTTCATAATAGAATGCAAAATCAACAACTTTATTGAATAAAATAATCGATAATATTTTATTGATAAATAGAATGTTTAACACAGAATTTACGAACTGCGAGTCCTAGAACTCGCAGTTCATGTTAAATATTCTATTTATCAATAATAATAAGTTGTTGATTTTGCATACTATTATGAAAATCCAATAAACATATCCATGGCTATAGTCTGAATACTTGAACTTTATGTGGTGACATAAACAGGATCAAGTTAACAGTATATAGCCTAAATGGTCTAATAAGTATATGGATGAAGTTGGATATCTCATCCTGGTAACACTATTGGATGCGGCCCACTCTGTAGTTGTTACAAGAAGTTGTAAAGTGCTACAAATGATGTGATTCACAGATCATTCATGTTGAGACATGTGAGTGGGGGCATCCTATGCAATGAGTTTGCATATAGACTGGACCACGAAAATAGTCTCTTTTCTTTATAATGACCGTTTACTGTTAAAACTGACTATTTCATTATTAAGTAACCTAGGTTAACTCGATCTTAATCCTGAGCTAGCTATGAACTCTTGTTTGTTCGGGATTAGCCTTTGATTTGCATGGGTGAAAGTAGCCCAACAATACTGCTCAATAAGCCTTCTATTTTGGGGATAAAACCAGATGAATAACTGGGGACATAAGGCTGCAAGATGGAATTCACTCCTACCCCATTTAGGGTTAGTAGATATGTTGTTCTCTTAAGTACTGATTCCAAGTCTTGAACAATCGGGGCCCGCCTTCTCACGATAGAGAAAGAACTTGATTTGTAGGTATTATGAATAAAAAATTGTTCATTAGAGGGTCAGTAGGAACTTAAGGAATGAGATGTATTCACAGGGGTAAAACGGTGATCTTGACCCAGCTATGATTACGAACAACCTGTGAAGGATCGACTTACTGATTATAGTTATATTAAGTGGACGTGATATATCTACAGTGAGGAAAGTTCAACTATGGGCTATACTGGAGTGACCCATTAGTTAACGAATGGGGGTTAATTCGATAAAATGTGTTTATCCAGAGCCCATAATCTGTTGGTCCACGAGGTCCCCCTATTAGCTCGTAAATGGATTAGCTTTAAAGTAGCATGATAAGTTAATTTGAAACGTTCAAATTAGAATAAAACGAAATAGGAGAATTTATATTTAAATATGATTTAAATATATGAAAGTGGATTTGTGTAAAAATTAATTTAATATTTAATATTAAATAGAATTATTTAAATGATTATTTAAATAATTATTAATTAATTTTATTAGAAAATAAATTTATGAAATTAATTTTATAAAATTAATAATATTTTTCAGTTTCATTTGATGAAAATAGAAAAATTGGAAAAATTGCACAAAATGAAAAAATGGGTTTTTCCGTTACAATCTTCAACTAGCTCACTAAAAAACCATTCACATTTTCTTCAATTACTCTAAGTATGAGCTGCATCTCAGGCAATCATCTTCTTTGCATGTCAATAAATAAAGAAGATTGGAGTGGAATTGAGGCATGGATTCAAAGAGGTTTTGGAGAAAAACTCGTGCTGAAGAAAGAGTTCTTCAAACAAACTGATGCAGTGAGCTTCTCCCAAGTTTTCCGTTTGTTCAAGCTGTTTTTGAGTCCCACAACTCATTCTAAAGCTCCAAGAAGATAGTGGGGAAGATCTTGAGGTGGTTCACAGCAAGTTTTGGAGAAGACAACTACTAAGGATCAAGATCTTGAAGAGTCATACAAAGGTATGACTTCAAACCCTCTTATATTAGATGAGCATGCTTCAATTTCTGCCAAAATTAATGAATTAGAAATCTTATTGATCCTGTTACTTTCACTGCATGTTGATATACTCTTACGAAATTACAGCATGCTTCTTAACAAAAATACAAGGGATTGAGAAGATAGTACCTTTGAATAACTCTTTCTTCACGTATTTCCCTCGAACAAATTCAAGCGCAACGAACAAGAATTGGAACTCCCTCGAACACCAGCAACGAGTAAAACTTGATCCTCGATCCTCAAACAGAACTAGGAACCACCACAAGATTACCTTAGTATTCTTGATGTGAGAATCCAGGAGTGTTGGGCTCCGTATGATTTTGGATAGAGAGAAGGATTGGAGTGAAAGAGGAAGAACGATCCAGTATGCGATGACATGATCATGTAGTAAATGAGGTCTATCGTATAAACTAGACGCTCGATCGTTTAGGCTCTGTAAAACTATCGTATAGTAAAACTTCTTTTACTCGATAGTGAATTATGTGAGATGTTTCAATTGAATGATTTGAAAAACTATTTTTTCTTTTATCTCACAGTTACCATAAAACCGTGTAAAACCACTCACTAAGGTAATTATTGGAGAAAAAGAAATATCAATTATCATATAATTAATAAACTATAAATAAATATAATAACTTATAGTTTTAATATTGCATCATACGCAACATATAAACCATAGTTCTTTTTCTGTTTTATGGCATTTAATATAAATCATATTTATATTAATTTATCCAATCAAATAATGTATCAAATACATCATATCAATTATATCATATATAATTTAATTAATTTAATTATATCATATATAATCCCTCTTGTTAATTTAGACACTTCAAACTAACCAAAAACTGATTCTCAACTTGAATCTATTGAGCTACCAATGGGACCTTATGAACCTGTAGCTTGAAGCTCCAACGGTATGTGAATAACCGACTAAATTCTTTAGTCACGATATCAAAAATCCGTTAACTTTCAAGCACTCTACTAAAGATCGATAGCTGCACTCTTCGCACTACAGATATATTTCTGTGTCCATTGGATATAACTAATCAACAGTACAATGACCCTTCACAAATCGCTCGTAAGTTCAATTGGGCCAATTTATCATTTTTCCCCTGTAGTTACATCTTAACTCCTTAAGTACCACTAATTCCTCTAATGAACAATATATCATAGTCTCACTATAATTAAACCTTTCTCGGGCTAAGAGAAGGTGTGGCACCACATTGTTTAAGCCTCAAATTTAGCCCTTAAGGGAGCAATTTATTTACTTACCCCTGTATCGGGGAAAGAGTGAATTCCATCTTGTGTAGCTGAGTTCCCAGCTCCCTAATCAGACGAATCCCTAAAATGATAGGCTTGTTGAGTCGGCGATCTGGCCATTCTCACTCATGCAAATCAAAGGATCGCCCTCATAAACAAGAGTTCACAACTCACATAGGATTAAGATCATGTTACCTATGGTCATCTTAGTGAAATGAAAGTCTCAATTATGAACAATGTTACATAATGAGACTAAAGATTTTGTGGTCCAATCTTATACAGACTCTTTTGTATAGAATATCCTCTCTCGCATGTCTAATACACGGATGATCAGGATCAGATCATTTGTAGCACTTTAAACATTTGTAACACCTACAAAGCGAGCCACACTCGTAATGTAACCAGGATAAGGTATCCCTCCTTTATCCATATACTACATACCATTTAGGTTATCACTTAAAGAACAATCCACTTGTTGTCTCCACATACATGCTTAAGTTACAACGATAACCATGGATCTTAGTTTATTGGTTTGTGGTTGATGCAACTAAAATATCTCATATTTCATAGACTGGAGTTAATAAAATATCATATATTATAAATCACAAAATGTTTGTTCATATAAGTGTTTACAAACTATAGAACCTTACGAGATTTATGGTATCAACCCTGAAAAGTTCAAGACTCATAAAACAACCTAAGATGTTAGTTTTTAGGGTTATTTAGGCAAAGATAAAACGATAACAGTTTATTGAAATAAACATCAATAACACTTTATTTGTCCCACCCCTTACCCAGCCTACCTCTAGAACCCGAAAGGAGGCGTGAGGATAACATATACCACTCTTTCATGACATCCATTGCCCATCTGAACCTTTTTCATTTATTAACCTTTAAGCCAAGGATATAAACAACAACTGTTTGGCTAAACTCATTTTATTACAAGCAGTATAACGTTTATACAACTCCCAGACTTAACTACAAAATTTACAACAAAAATTTAGAACCGGAAGTGTGGCTGTGACGTGGCAGACCTTGACCTTAACAGCACCTTGGAACTCCTCATCTTTCGCTACCTGGGAAGAAAAACATGAAAGAAAAGAATGAGCTTCAAGAAGCTCAGTGAATGGTAAACAACTTATAGAGTCTCTTTCAACTCATAATAGTACGAGCATATCACAATTACGAGGTTAACATCCAAACCTCAATCTCGAATGAGTCTGTTCTCATCCCTGCATACACACATGGTAGATAGTTAAAACCAAACATAACTACTCTATCTTCTATGTGCACATAAATTTCCCTCTTATGGGCTCAGAAGCTAGGCCCGTCGGATGGACGCTCGCAGACATAAGAGGTATTAGCCTGACATATTGTATGCATCGAATTTGGCTTGAAGAAAACTAGAAAGGCTCGACAGAACCACAACGCAAATTGAACCCTGCGATGAAAGAGATTGTTAAAAAAGAAATAATCAAATAGTTAAATGTTGGCATTATCTACTTTATCGTAGACAGCACGTGGGTCAGCCCCATGCAATGTGTTCTAAAAAAGGGTGGGATGACAGTACTTCCTAGTGCAAACAACGAGTTGATCCCCATGAGGACTGTCACAGGTTGGCGAATTTGTATGAACTACAGGAAACTCAATGCGGCGACAAAGAAAGATCATTTCCCCTTACCTTTCATTGATCAAATGCTCGACCGACTAGCAGGGAATGACTATTTCTGGTTCCTTAATGGGTATGCAGGCTATAACCAAATTATGATCGCACTAGAGGATCAAGAAAAAACCATGTTCACATGTCCATATGGAACGTTTGCCTTTCGTCACATGCCTTTTGGACTATGCAATGCACCTAATACGTTTCAAAGGTGTATGATGGCAATCTTCTCCGAGTACCTTGAAGACTAAGTTGAAATATTTCTGGATGATTTCTCAGTCTATGGGCAAACATATGAAATCTGTCTGAAAAACTTGGAGAGAATATTGAAAAGATGTGAAGAAACTAATTTGGTGCGAACTGGGAAAAGTGCCATTTCATGGTTAAAGAAGGAATTGTGCTTGGGCACAAGGTTTCAAATAATGGGCTAGAGGTAGATAAAGCAAAAATTGAAGCTATAGAAAAACTTTCACCTCAGCAAATGTGAAAGCTTTGAGGAGTTTCTTAGGACACGCGGGGTTTTACAGAAGATTTGTGAAAGACTTCTCAAAATCGCTCGACCATTGAATGCATTGTTGGAAGCTGATAGACCTTTTTACTTTGATCTGAAGGATCTCATACCGAGAGTTCCATGAACGTGTTTAGATTGCTCCGATTTCACAGTGACCGAAACACAAACGTCATACATTCAATACATACAGTTATGCATATAAACCTAATTATCGGCATGCTCAGAATATAGTAAAAATCATGGAAAGGGTTCATACCAGATGAAGACACTCTTCAAACATCTGAACCCTAAGCAGCGGAAACCTCCAATGGATCTACCAGCACCCGATGAGTATGTCAACTGCAACAACACGATCAGAATGTACACAAACACTGCAGCGGGGACGACACCACCACAAGAGAAACCGGGTATCCTCGGGGTAAAAAACCCAAAGAGTGGGCTTTAGTGAGTTTGGTAGAGGATGGAGAAGAACGCGTCGTGTAGACGATAAGCAAGTGGGAGATGAAACTTTGTTATCGTATAGCGAAAATGTTTATCGTATAGTAGAGCTACACGATCGTGTATGAAAGACTGAACGATCCTTTATGAAAAACGTATACGATCGTTTAGAGAAAACGTGAGACAGACGATCGTTTAAACAGACAAGCTTCTATCGTATAGGCTCTCGCGATCGATTTCACGGATTCTTTGGGTGCGGACGAAAATTATGAATGCACGATTTTTTTTCTTTTTAAAATGAAAACAATTTTTATTGTTTTAATCTGCCCGTTACCATAACCATCGCAGCCAACTTCCCACGTTCGAACGTGGATAAATTCGTTAATTATCAAATAATTAATCAATTAATTTAATTAATAAATATAATCATATTATATTTATATCCTATAGTTTGATATCACATATCTACTATGGTATTTTTTCCTCTACTTGTTATGAATCATATTTATATCTAATTTCCTCCAAAATAATGTATCTCATACATTTAGGCAATTATATCATATATAATTAACCACTCCAATTATATCATATATAATTGAATTTCCTCTTGTCAATTTGAACATTTCAAATTAACCCAAACACTGGTTCTCGACTTTATCCAAGCTTCCCAGGTGACCTAATAGACTTGTGGCTCGAAGCTCCAATGATACGTGAATAGCTGACTAAACTCTTTAGCCATCAGATCCACCATCCGTTAACTATCAGTGATTCCACTAAAGACCAAAACCTAAACTCTTCTTACCACAGATATATTTCTGTGTCCATCAGATATAACCAATCATGAGTACGATGACCCTTCACAGATGCTAGTAAGTACAGTTGGGCCAATTTACCGTTTTGCCCCTGTAGTTATATCTCACTCCGTAAGTACCACTGATTCCTCTAATGAACATCTCTCGGGCCAAGAGAAGGTGTGTGGCACCACAATGTTCAAGCCCTGGAATCAGCCCTTAAGGGAACCATCTATCTACTTACCTCTGCCTCGGGGAAGGAGTGAATTCCATCTTGTGTAGTTGAGTTCTCAGCTCCCAAATCATACGAATCCTCAAAATGGTAGGCTTGAATCGGCGACCCGGCCACTCGCACCCATACAAATCAAAGGACTGCCCTCAATGGCAGGAGTTCCCAACTCACTCAGGATTGAGGTCATGTTACCTATGGTCATCCTAGTGAAATGAAATCTCTGTCATGAACGGTGTTATATAACGAGACGTTAACACTTCGTGGTCAGGTCTTATACAAACTCTTTGTATAGGACGCCCCCACTCGCATGTCCCCAACACGAATGATCAAGATTAGACCATCTGTGACAAGTCACAACACTTGTGACCATTCCACAAAGCGAGCCGCGTCCGTAGCGTTACCAGGATAAGGTTTCCCTCATATGTCCATATACTACAGACCATTTTGGTTATCACTCAAGACATGGTCCACTTGTATGTCACTACATACATGCTTGAGTCACATACAGATAACCAGAGATTTTATGTTTATTGGGTTGTGGTAAAGCAAATAAAACAATTAACCAAACAAAACAACAAGATGTGAAGTAAATATCATATATTAACAAAACAAGCGTTCGTGTATACTATTTACAAACTACAAGACACGAGACTTTAGGGCATCAACCCCAACATGATCCACACAACCTCACCACATTCAAAACACTAAAGAACGCCTTGAGTACAACGCCTTCTGATCGCACCCGGGGCAAAGCCATTCGAGCTGATGTGCAATGCCAGCGGATATGCAATGTGGGTAGTCTTGGTACAAAAAGTAAAGACAATACTACACCCCATCGCATATGCCAGCAGAACATTAAACTCCACGCAGATGAATTGCACCATCACTGAGAAGGAGCTTTTAGCGGTAATTTTTGCGATTGAAAAATTCAGACCATACTTGTTGGGATCAAAAGTTATAGTCCACACAGACTACTCGGCGATAAGATATTTGATGACCAAAAAAGATGCGAAGCCTAGACTAATCCGATGGGTTCTCTTACTCCAAGAATTTAATATGGAGATAATCGACTGAAAGGGAACAGAGAACCAGGCCGCTAACTATTTATCGAGGTTAGAGAATCTTGAAGTGGATCGCATCCAATCGGAGGTGAACGCCTCATTTCTTGATGAGCAGTTGCTTAAAATTGAAGAACTACCCTGGTATGCAGATATTGTCAACTTCTTGGTCTGCAAAAAATTTCCTAAAAACTAAACATCCCATCAAAAGAAGCGACTCATTCATGAATGCAAATTTTACTAATGGGACGAGCCAAATCTCTACAAAAGGGGACCATACCAGATATTGAGACTCCGTGTTCCAGAGACTGCTTTCCAGCACATACTGTTTCAATGTCATGAATCACCCTATGGAGGGCATTTCGATGGACAGTGCACAACGGCAAAAGTTTTGTAATGTGGGTATTACTGGCTCACTCTGTTTAGGGACACACGAGAATACTCCATGAAATACGATAAATGTCAACGCATTAGAAGCATTTCAGAAAAAAAATGTGATACCAATGAACATCATATTGAAGGTGGAGCTATTCGACATCTGGGGTATAGATTTCATGGGACCATTTCCATCGTCAAATGGTCATAAATACATTCTATTGGCCGTCAACTATGTTTCCAAATGGATTGAAGTTGTTTCATGTGTTGCAAATGATGCGGCAACAGTCTCTAAGTTCTTACAGAGAAACATCTTCACTCGTTTTGGCACTCCACGTACCATAATAAGTGACGAAGGGACCCACTTTGTGAATTGCATTGTTAGCAAACTGTTGATCAAATACAATGTCCACCATAAGATCGCCACCGCATATCACCCCCAAACAAACGGAGAAGCAGAGGTTTCTAACAAAGAAATCAAGTAAATTTTAGAGAAGATGGTGAATCCCTCACGGAAGGATTGGGCCATGAAACTTGACGATGCCTTGTGGGTATATAGGACTACTTCTAAGACACCCATAAGCATGTCACCTTATGCATTGGTGTTTGGAAAGGCTTGTCATCTACTGTTGAAACTTGAGTATAAGGCGATGTGGGCAATTAAGAAATTTAACTTTGATCTTAAGGCTACAAGAGAGGAAATAAAACTTCAGCTACTAGAGCTGGACGAACGGAGACTACAGGCGTATGAGAATGCCAAAATTTAAAAAGAACACACCAAGTGATGGCATGATAAGCGTTTGTCTGAAAAAAATCTCAAGGCTGGTCAGAGAGTATTACTGTTCAATTCTAGGCTACGTCTCTTTCCTGGAAAATTAAAATCACGTTGGTCCGGGCCTTTCATAATTAAGGAAGTATTCCCGCATGGAGCGATAGAATTGAAAAATGAAGATGGGACCAACGCATTTAAGGTAAATGGACAAAGAGTAAAGATGTATCATGGAGGAGATTTCCAACGCGAGAAAACCTCCGTTGACTTGGGGAAGCCAAAATAAAGAAGAAACACTTAGTCCCTACGATGATAAGCGACACACATTCATCAGGGATGAAGTATATCCTTTTTTAGTATCCTTTTTGTTTTTCTTTCAAGAATCTATCTTAATTTTTGCATGGTTGCTACTCTTTATGATTGCTAACTCTTTCTTTCATACTTTTAATCTTCTTGATATCTATCACACTAATCGTAGTAAACGATTGCGTTGGAGCAATGCGATGAGCTCAAAACACGTGATCAGTTCAATCAGCCCATCGCAATCAAAGAATCAACCCATCACAGGAAAGGATGCGATCAAAATGATGTTGGCGAAAAATTAAATTTGGGGGTTGTGTCCTTTCTTGCCTCATCTTATTTCAATTTTTGCACTTCTCATTTTTAATTTAATATTGCTGAATTCTACTATCGCATCCTCTTTCGTTTGACTGAATCCTGAATTTTATATTGCTTTATTTGGTCGCCTCATTCACCCCTTGCCCATTATGACTTCAATGATGAAATTTATGCTTCTTTTCTTACCGCATGCACTAGAGTCAGATTAATTTCAAGACAATAAATTCACGAAACATTTCTAAAATTTAGTGGTCTACCAACTTTCCTTAAAAAAAACTATTTTTACAAAATTTTCTGTGTCCATCGCATGAATTATTTTGTCTTTTAGCAATGAGGACATTGTTGTGTGTTAAATTTGGGGGTAGTAATATTATTTTCAGCCTTGTTATTTAAAAAAAATTATATAACGTTGAGATCGGATCCTGCTCATAGTTAGATGTCCGCATAACACCCGTGGGGGTAAGCCAAAACGAAGGTGGGAATCGTGATCAACACAGAAACCAAGTGATCGCAAATCCGCTGCCAAATAAAGAGATGGGCATGAGTTTTGACTGAAAAGAGCGCCTTGCTCATAGTTAGATGTCCGCATGACACCCGTGGGGGCAAGCCAAAACGAAGGCTGGGCACTCGGATCGGCACAAGATCACAAAATGAATATTTGAATTGTGCGAGGGTCAAAATCGCTTGAACACCCCGATTTGATAAAGTTTGAAATAAATCATGCGATGTCCTGGAAACGAGTAAAGATTTTTTTGAAGATTAAGCTTGCGGTCCCTCAAGATTAGAAATATTCTAGGAAGAGATTAAGATAGAAATTAAGAAGGCATTGGTTCAGCAATTTGAATAAGGCATCTTGAGAAGCCTAGTTAGGGTGAAGGCAATTGAATTTTTAAAGAAAATCTTTAGTTTATACTTGAGGACAAGCATTGTTTTAAATTTGGGGATAACTGGTAGAAATACAAGTTATTACAGCTCAAATTATTAAAACAATGGGAGAAAGTGATGGTAAAATAGGCAATATTATGTTTGAATGCGCCAAACTAAAAGAAATTGCGATCGCCCTCAATATATATGGCGCGCTTGACTAATAGTTTCCAAAGGGGTGTTCTGTCTTTCATTATTAACATCCAATCCCATGCAGGAATTTGTCGATATTTCCGATTAAATCCAATACCTATCGCATAAAAATAGTTAATTTGCCTATTTCTATGCAGGTACAATGTGATGGCGCAAATGAAATTACGATCCAAGGATACAATGCGATGGCGCACTTGAGTTTGCGATCATAAGAAGTACCTCAAAAGCGATCCCATAAAGACCTTACATAAAGGCAACAACATAATAAATCATGATGGGACGTAAAATTGATAATAGTCAATTTCGAAATATAGTTGACAGCCATTAAAGACCATACCGTTGCAAGTACATTAAACTTTCAGTGACTTTCAGACGGCGCAACAAAGTATGGAAATTAATGTTGCCTATCTTTGCAATCACTAGTAAGAAGAGCTGCTTCACCTTAAAATCTATAAATACCCAATGCTACCAAACAATATGAAGAAGAGGGAGAGAGCAAGAAGGCGAGACGAAGCCGAAAGAAAGGAATCCTTGGAAAGAAATCAATTTTTGGAGAGGTCGAGAGACTACTGGATAACAATACAAACGAGAGACTTCCAACCCTCGCGAAAGCAAGAGTCCACAAATCGGAACAGAGTTGAAGTGATAAAGAGCAGTGTAAAAGGCCACAGAAAGTAAGACATTGCTTACCTGGCTTGATATTTCTCATTCCATTTGTTGTTTTGTACTCAAAAATGGAAAATTCATTTCGATTTATGTTCAGTCTCTCCACACCATGCATGAGTAATTAAATTTGTGAATGGGTTGAGAAGTACTTAGCTAGCATGACTTAAGCTATGCACTTTATGCGATCATCTTGCCTTATGTATTCATCATTCATCATTTGGAGTACTTGAAAGAGTAGTCTAAAGATAGAATCTAGACTTGAGAGAGTTAGATTAGATCGCATAAGCAAGAGTAGAGACTTAGAAATAAGTTCTATCTGCTACATTCCATACACATCGCATGCATCCTAGAAATAAAAAATGTGGCATTATGCATTGAGAAATGTAGTACTTAATATTTGTGTATAGCATGATCGCATGACTTGTACAAAATCTTGAGAAATGTTAGCTAAATTTCTTCTCAACCCTTTCATCTCATAATTGATACAACACTACCCTTTCGTCACTCCGCATTTAACTCCATTGTATTAGAAATTCTAAATTAAATCAATATCTACTTTTTTATCTCCACAACAATAGAATCAGAGAGTCCGTCGCATATCTATTTTGTAATCCCTGCATTCGACCCTGGACTTACCAGGACCTAAGAAGGCTTATACTTGGGTTTTTTAGGAAAACTTGTATGATCATCGCATCCACATATCATCGCATGATAAACCAACGCATCACTTATATCTAGAAGAATTTCCCTTCCACCAATCTAAGATATCAAAGTTATCCTCACGTTTAACACGAGGCTCTAGTAAGTAAATATCAACTTCTGAATCCACACTTTGCAAATCATCTTCATCCAAATCTTCAAAATCAAAACGAAAAATCTTTGAAGCACTTGCACTTGTAGTTCTAAATGGAGAATTTTTAATGGTACATGAAGATTGACTCTTATTAGCAACTGATAGTGACAAATTATATTCATTGAACAATGCTCTCAAAACACCCTCTACCTTACTTCCTATGGTTTTTGCCACATCAACATCAAATAATTGATATAGGCAATGCAAAATAAATTTCATCTTATATCGAGGGTCCAAAACGAAGGCAACATACAAGAATAAATTTGTTCTATCTTTTCTTCCCCAATACTTGTCAAACTTTTCTTGCATTTTTTTTGCCATTTATTGCAAAAGCACATCATTAGGACCAGTTACACTGGTGATTAGTTTTTCTTTCTCATTCATGTAGACTGTGTCGTAGTCTTTTAACCTTTCAAATGCCTTTTCAAATTTTACAGCGGCCTCAAGCATCAAATAAATAGAATTCCATCTAGTTGGAACATCAAGACATAACATACTTTTACTATCTATGTTCCCCTCTTTGATACACTTCTTAAATGTGGCAAGTCTAGCAGGAGAAGTTCTAACAAACCTCACGACATCTAGAATTTGAACCAATGAATCATTAACATCTTTTAGGTCATCGCATACAATTCAGTTCAATATATGTGCACAACATCGAACATGCAAGAACTCACCATCTAACACTAACCTATGCTTAAAACGCTTCTTCAAATAAGCAATGGCAGTATCATTTAACGAAGCATTATCAACTGTCAATGTCATAACCCTTTCAATACTCCACTGTTTTAGATATTTCTCAACCTCTTTTCCTATCCTCTCCTCTCTATGATTCTCAATTTGGGTGAAATTAAGAATTCTCTTATGTAATTTCCAAACTTTATCAATAAAGTGTGTAATCAAAACCAAATAGTTCATATTTTGGATTGATGACCACGTATCGGTTGTGAGTGGCACTTTATATCCTTTTTTCACAAAAATGTCTTTCAACGTCTCTTTCGTGATATCATAAATTCCCAAAATATCCTTAGCAATTGTTTTTCGAGAAGGAAGAACAAAATTAGGTTCTACTAACGTCAAAGTCCCATTCACAAACCTCTTAAACCCTTGGTTCTCCACGAATTTAAATGGCAACTCATCTATTATAATCATCTCAACAAGTAGTTTCCGAGTACTCTCAATAGTAAACATCTTATAACTAAGGGATGAATGTCATTGTGAACTCTTCAATACCCTCATTCTTCTTAAAAACCAACTTACTTTGTGTTACATCTAACTTAGACTTCTTAATCAGATAAGGATTTTGTTTACAATAGTGTTTAATATGCATTCTCATAGTTGAATTTCCATTCCTTCTAGGATGACATGCATACACCATACTACAATAGTTACATTTAGCATGTGGATCATCATCACTATATTTAGAACATTTAGTAAAGTGATCTCATACCATAGATGAATTTTTCCTCTTTCTTCCATTTGCATGCTTTGAAACTGTCTCCTCACTTTCATCTTTTCGTGGTGATGGTAGTGGTGGCATCACAACAACATCATCGTTGGAATGTTGCTCTTGCTCAAGCTCAAGCTCATTGTGATGGTACTTATAAAGGGGAAAATAGAGAGAAAACTGATTACCATCAAAGAAAATCATTTACTTAAACCAAAAATTCAAATATTTCATTAAATTCATGAATTGTTGAACCCTTCCCTCCCTCTACAGTCGGCTCCACCACAACCACATATTATATATCGGTTTGTACAAATGTATATCTATCTAGAGAGGTTAGGAAACATGTCACTATAGATGAGAAGTCATTGAATAATTGATAAAAGAAGAAGAATGGATTGTTTAACAAAAATATTAAATATTAACCTTATTAAGTAAGCACCAACATACAAATTATTATGGAACTCACAAGACAAAAAAAGGTATTTGTTTCTCCCTAAAGCGGTACGATAGCAAAACTTTTAGACCAAAATAATGGAGTTTTCTTCTTTTTTGTAATCTACCAAATAAACAGCATTTAAGATTAGGGGTAGACAGCAAAACCATTATCAAATTTCAAATAGTTAAATCAAAATAATGGTGCTTACTTAAACCAAAGAAGTTCAAATAGTTATCAATTTTCATTTTTTTCTTTATTTACCTGAATGCTCGATGCCGAATAAAATGGGTGGAATCTTCTGTCAAGACCGTTGATGTCGAGGGAGAAGGAGGACTGATGAGTGAAGACTGAGGGAAGACAAAGAGATGGAATCGGAAATAAAGAGGATGAAGAGATAAATATGAAGAGATGGAATCGACTGAGGACTGAGGGAAGATGAAACCTCGATTTCGAACTCGAAGACGAAGACGAAGACTCGAACTCAAACTGAAGCTGAAATGAAGAGTGAAGAGTCGAAGACGAAGACTCAATTTCAAACTCGAAGATGAAGACTCGGACTGATGTACTCGAACTCAAACTGAAGAGCGGCGGCCACAAACCCTAAAGAAATGAAAGTGGAAGAAAGCCTAGAACTACCGATGCCGAAGAAGAAAGGAAAATTTTTTAACTTTTTATTAATATTTTTTATATTATATTTATATTCAAACGGTTCGGTTAGGTTTAGAAACCGATTTTCAAACTTAGAACTAAATCAAACTGTTTAAATTCGGTTTTAATATTCCAATGAACTGCATTGAATCGATTTTTTTCGGTTTTGCTTATAAATCGGTTCGGTTCGGTTTAAGCGGTTTTGCTGTCCACCCCTAGCGCGCACTGCATAGCCTTGCACTCATCACTTGCTGCCTCAACGGACGCTGCCTTGCTCCATCGCTTAGCTCTAGCGCGCGTCAAGTAGCCAACACTTTGTGCTCATTGCTGCATACTGGCCCATCGTATACCCAGCCTCAATCGCTTAGATTTGCACTCATCGTCTAGAGCCTGTGCTCATCGTCTAGCGCTATTTCCTGGCACTATCGTGCAGCCTTGCAAGCAGCTATGTGATCGCCCTCGCCATGGTCCAACACTCAGCGCCTATACTCGCGCGCGACCGAACGCATCTTTGCTCGCGCCTAGCCCATCCTCGTCACTCGATGGCCCTTCCTCGCTGCTTGCTCACGCAACCTCTTGTCATCCTAACGCATGAGCAGCCTTGTCACGCCAACGCTTGGGCAGCGCCTCATGCCAATGCTCAGCCAACATGCATCCATCATTGTTTGACCCATTGCTTGGTGTCTTAGTCGCACACCCTATACCAAAGCATAGTGCCCTCATGCGTCTACCACTTTAGCCAACATGATATCCTCCAATATCAAGATCAACGCATAGCCAACTTTCCCATGTGCCCATGCCTTATAAGCCTCAACACATGGTTGTCCTAGGATTCAATACTTAGCCAAATTTCCACTTTTTAAGCTCCAACTCAAAGCTACTCAAAAGTTTACTCCAATATTTAGAATTTTTCTTCCCTTCAACATAAGATTTAACTTATACTTGGTTGATTTTCTTAATTATTTGTTTAATTAGGAAAAATGGGATCCGAGTTTCACATTATTAATGATTGATCGAATGTTATATTTACTATCTATGAGTTTTAGGGCATAAAACCCAACAACAGTGTCTTGGCAGTCAAAGTTGCAGAAGTGTGTTACACTTTCTACAACTGAAGTAAAGTATATTACAACAGAGGCTTGCAAATAGATGTTGTGGATGAAGCGCATATAGGAGCTTGGCTTCAAGCAACAAAGACATGTGATATATTGCAATAATCAGAATGTTATTCATCTGGGTAAGAATGCTACGTTTCATTCCAAAACAAAGCATGTATATGTGAGGTATCATTGGATGAGAGATGCTTTGAATGATGAATTGTTAATAGGTTTGATATGTTAATTAAGAATCTACCAAGAGAGGGACTTGAGTTTTGTCATTCCGCTGCGAGAATGACAAGTTTCTTCCCAAAGTGAAATAAGGAGGGGGGAGGGGGGGATTTGTGGGGTTATTTCTCTTTAAAAAGTGAAGGCCCACATGGGTGCTTAGGTTTTTAGGTTTTATTTTATTAAAACCTTTTGCAGCAACGCCAATTGAACTTTGAATAATCATGCAAACCAAGGACAGTGAAAAACGACAATGAGAAAAATTGAGAAAGCCACATCCAATCATCAATGTTTTTCAGCAATTTGGGAATCGATTCGTGGTCCGATTGAGTTGAAATGTTGACAACATATTCTTAACACGAGTGTCTTCCATCTAGATGGTGGAGATTTCGTTTGGAGTTACCTACAGTCAGATACCTTGGGTAATTGGTTGTCACTTCAACTAAGACATTTCTAATTTTATTCTTCTCTATTTGTTTTCATTTGTTGTCGGGATTGTTAAGCTTGAGATGTATATTGTGTAGGCCTCTAGTTGTGACTAGGGAGAATTTGTTTGTATCCATTATTGATTATAGTAGATTTTTCGACTTTAGCCTGTGATTTTTTATTCCTCACATCAAGAGAGTTTTTCCATGTTAAAATTTCTTGTGCCCCTACTTGATTATTATTGTTGTTTCTAGTTGATTAATATTCTATTAGATTCCCATAAGAGTAGGATAATTGATCCAAAAGATATGATATTTATTCCAACACTAAACTGTACCTCATTATTATCCATGGAAAAATGGGAGTGAGATAGCTTTAAAGTATTTTCATGTTTTTTTTAATTAAAAAAGAAAATAATAGGAGATTGGAGACGTAGATATTGTGTATTCTAAGTTGAGAACACTTTTCATTTTTTTTTTTTAATAAGAAAAAGTTAATTAGCAAATGTGTGGCTCAAATGTTCGGCCCATCAGGAATGTAATATAGTTCATCTTTAAACCATATTCTCAGATTGACGTCTATTGGTAAATCGATTCGTTTAAATAAACAACCAACTTGATAATAATAGAAAATTTATCTCTTTCATAACTGTTTAGATCTTGAAGGATAATCATTTAACAAAATATTAAATTTAGAGGTGGAATGAGTGTTTATAGGCTTAATTTTTAAAAGTTCAAATTTGAATGGTTACTATATCATACCTTAATTATTTATTTTTAAAAATTCAGTTTATAACACTACTTCTCCCTATTATTTTATTAATCTTGTTATCCACTTTTAGAATGCTTTAAAAACTAGTTAACTTCTTAAATAGAAAAAATACTTGTATTTTGTTTTTTGCATTTGACTAAGAATTTAATTGTTTAATTAAAAAAAAAAAAAAAAACTACGATAGAAAAATTGCGATAGAAAAAACAAGCTTAGTTCTAAAAAAATTTTTAAAAATGAAACAAAATGGCTTCCAAAGAGAAGTCTTGACATTTCAAAAAAATTAAGGTGTCATTGAATAACCCATTGGTTTTTAGTTTTTTTATAAAAAAAAATAAATAAACAAATATATTTAGTATTCAATTGAGTTTTTCTGATTATTCATTTTTTTTTTTTTGAAATGTTAAGAATTTTGAAGAAAAAATTGTGGCATGCTTTGGTATTTGATCATCTATAAATATGTGATTTTCTTATCGATTTAAAAACATACAAAAACATAAATAGTTGTTTTCACACACTGTGGTGTCGGTTGAATATTGTGGTTGAATTGTTGCATTTGTAGGTTAGTAATTCGTATTATCTTAGGAGGCGAGTGTTCATTACACTTTGAACACCATAGAAAAAACCAAATTGTCTCAAGAAAACAAAGTGAATTTGACATGTTCAAATTAATTGTTTTCATCATTTCCTTGTTCACATATAATTTTCTCTTACAAAAATTAAATTATTTTATTGTATTTGGTTGATATATTTATTTGTGTAACTTTGCTTATTTTAGTTGTGGGTAGTTGGTGCATTTAAAATATTACATTATTTTATCATTATAGATTTTTTAAAAAATAAAATTAAATTAAAATATAATTATATAATTATATTTTTTTAGATGGAAAGTTATTTGTAAAAATAGTTTGATTTTGGTTTTTATTTAATATATAACAACCCGACCTTTTGAGTACTCTGATAAGGGTCGTTACTCATAATTACATACTTACATTCAAAACATTTTGACCATTGAGGGAAATAAATTTCATTAAAATAATAAAGACAGTTTTCCAAAATAAATAACAAATAAGTAAAACCTGGGCCCCTAAAATAATGAAGAAAAAAAATAATTTAAACAAATAAAATTTTGACCAACATTGAGTTTCAAATCAAAACTTTTAAATACCTTGAAAACGTAAACTGAGCGGAAGCAATTTACATGTCCCATATGGCACGATCACAGGTCCCTCTCATCACCCGTCGATCCGTTCCTATCGTTACTTGAAAAACATAAATTAAGAAAGGTTGTGTGAAACCCGGATCTCCATTTTTCCTACTTGAGCAGGTGGTTAAGAAAATTAACTAAGTAAAAGTTAAATCCTATGTTGAAATGAAGGAAATTTCTAGATGTAGAATAGATTTTCCTTGAGTAGTTTGAGTTAAGCTTTAATTGATGAAAAATTGACTAAGTGTTGGACTGTGAATTTGGAAGCTTGACTTTTGTGGAAAAACTTGGAAATTTGGCTAAGTATAAACCTATATGATAGATGCGTTGGATGCGTTGGATGATGGATCCGTTGGATGCGTTGGATGCGTTAGATGCAAAGGATGTGTTGGAAGAATGGTATGCATCCATGCGGTTGAACGAAGTGAAGTGATGCGTTGGAAGGGACCAATGCGTTGGAAGGGTTGTGTTGATGCATTGGAAGGGTTGTTGGTGATGGCATGCGGCTGAAGGAAGAAAGATGGAGATGACACGTTGAAAGGCACAAGGGTAGGCAAGGCTGCGTTGGAAGGCAACCCATGCGTCGAGCGGTCGAAGCCAAGCGCTCTTGCCAAAGCGTCGAGCGAGCCAAGCGCCTTTGTCCAATGCGTCGAGCGGCCAGCCAAGCGCCTTTGCCCAAAAGCGTCGAGCGGCCAGCCACAACGCCCTTGCGTCAGTGGCCAGCGCCTATGCAAGCACCGTGCGCCCATGCCAAGCAAGTCGTGCGATGATACCTAGTGAGTCATGCGTAAGGATGAGCGACCATCCTATGCGTTGGTGATGGCTAACTCTTGCGATGGCTAAGTTGGATTGCGATGGTAGTGAGTTGGCTTTCTATGCATTGGTTATAGGCTATGCGTTGATTATGGACTATGCGTTGAACATCCAAAAGTTGGACGCATATAAAGGATGAGATCACATAGAAAACATCATCAAACATGTGTCTTCTTGAGAGGAAACCTTAGGCCTTAAGCATTTGAGGTGGTTGCATCAGAAGACATGCAATTTGAAGCTTATGCATTGGCTACATAGGAGAAAGACACTTAGATTGCGTTGATCAAAGAGTTGTGTTGTTAGTGTGAGGAGGAAACAATTGGACCTGCAGCCAAGTAGGAGATGTCGAATTTGGAGAAGGTTTTGACGCCTATAAATAGGGCCAAAGACTTCATTTCTAAATCACAATTCAAAAATACAGTAAAAAGAGTGGGAAAGTTGAGTAAATCTTGCATTAAGAACAAAATCCATGCATTGATCATAGAGCTTCAAAGAGGACGCATTGGACAGTGAAGTCTGGAAAATAACATCAACTTGGGACGAGGAGTTCTCCCAATTTAATCGTGTGTTTGGAGTGATTCTAAAGCCATATGAAAACTCTAAAAGTCTAGTTTTCAGGGTAGGGCTGTCAGAGAAGAATCTCCAAGGAATCGGGCTGGAGAATGAGTAAAAAACAGAAGGGTCGAGCTGTCGGGTAAGCTGGGCCAGTCTTGGTATTTTAATGTTTCCGGCCAAACCACGAGAAGTTAGAAGCTAAGATTTTGAGATAATCTTCTTGAGAAATTTTAGATAATATTTGTAGAATGAAGAAACTTGAGATAAAGCCCAGAACTATGAGTAGTTTGAGCTTTAAAATGAATATGGAATTTAGAGTTCAAAAGAGGAGCCCGAGAAGACCAAGGAACTGCTAGAGAGAAAAGTTCCTAAACGGCCAAGGTAAGTGGTACTTTCCTTTAAGTCTCAAAGCATATATTTTAGAGTAAATTGTATATGTTTAGATCATGAATGAGTATCTAGCGTGAGAATGAGATTATGTGATCGGGATGGTCAGGGGGTCAATAGACCTAGTGCCTGAGCCCGTAAGCAAAACCTCATGGGATGGTCAGGGGACACGAGAAGTCTAGTTCCTGAGCCTGTGGGAGGATCCTCGTATGGGATGGTCAGAGGGCCGACGAGCCTAGCTTCTGAGCCCATGAGCGGGGAGCTGTGTGCACATAGGAGACAGAGGAAACGTAAAGAGTAAGCGTTGTATTTAGTAACTATTATCTATCTACCGTGTGTGTAGATAGACAGCATACTCATTCTAGTTAGTTATGGGTTTAGCTATCTACCATGCGCATAGATAAAGTTGAGAACATACTCACTCAAGGCGGAGGTTTGAATGTAACCTCGTATTCGTGATATGTTTGTTATTTATGAGTTGAGATAAACTCTAGAAGTTGCTTACCACTCACTGAGATTTGTAAAAGCTCATTCCGTTATTTCATGTTTTTCTTCCTAGGTAGTGAAAGGTGAGGAGTTCCAAGGTGCTACTAAGGTCAAGGTCTACCACAAGCCACCGTTACACTTCCGGAGGGTTTTACAGTTGTTGTTGTAACTTTGTTGATAAGTCTTGGAGTTGTATAAACATTACATTTTTGTAATAGAATGGGCCTACTTAATCCGTTGTTGTTTGCCTCCTTAACTTAATCAGTTGGTTGTTGAATTTATTCATTGGTATCAAAATTATTTCCGCAAGAGTTATTAGGCAGTAAGTGTCAACCAAAGGGTTGATAACTGCTGCAATCACGCCCTTTCCTAGGCTAAGAGGGTGGTCTGGGGTTGGGTGTGACAGGTTGAGTATAAAATACTCAGTAAGTGATCCTATTACCGGGATCAGACTATGCATCCACGAGCAAAGAAAGATAGCCCGTGGCTTATACAGCTGCATCGGTTTTTTATGATGAAAGGAAAACCAAAAGACGTACTATCTTGCCTTGAAACGCATGTCTAGCGGCCCGTAGGCACACCGTCAAACATGATAATAACATGAACGTAAACCCATCGACTCACGCATGTCTAGCAGCCCGTAGGCATACCGTCAAACATGATAATAACATGAACATAAACCTGTCAGTTCATGCATGTCTAGTGGCCCGTAGGCTCGCCGTCAAAATATGAAACATGAAAATAAAATTAACATGAACATAAACTATCGGCTAACGCATGTCTAGCGGCCCATAGGCACACCGTAAAACATGAACGTAAACCTGTCGATTCACGCATGTCTAGCGGCCCGTAGGCACACCGTCAAACATGATAATAACATGAACCTAAACCTGTTAGTTCACGTATGTCTAGCGACCCGTAAGCACACCGTCAAACATGATAATAACATGAACGTAAACCTGTCGGTTCACACATGTCTAGCGGCCCGTAGGCACACCGTCAAACATGATAATGACATGAACGTAAACATGTCGATTCACGCATGTCTAGCGGCCCGTAGGTACACCGTCAAACATGAAACTAGACCCGTAGGTCTTCTGAAATAAAACATGCGTCAAAGCGAGACAATAAACCGCTCTACTAGTCTATTCATGCATCACATACATAATATCAATACTTATTAGAAATTTGAACATGCTCATAATACTTTATAATGAAAAAAAAAAAAAAATCATGCTCCAGAGTCCACTAAGTAACTTTATAGGTCTAATCTAGGTCGCCTGGCATGAAGGCACCGATAATAGTGTCACTTACCTCAACTTGGTCACAAAAGTCCACGCAAATAATTCCTAAAAACCTTTAGAAAACTTGTTGTGGCTTGGTCCAAGAACAATTCCAAAACTTGATTCAATTAGCCAATCTGATCAAGAATTAAATCCAAAATCAATAACTTACTTTTTCCACTATTACTCTCAATCCAAAAGAATAACCAATCAACAACTTACCCAAAACTTACCGATCTTTACTAATTTTCAGCAAAACGAAAAATGGTCTCTAGCTTGATAGTCAATGCCTCAAAACTTCCAAATCTGGAATCCAAGATTTTTCTCAAGATTCCGACAAAGATCAAGCAGTGGCAGCTAATGGCGCATCGGCTCGTGGCTACCATAGATAGGCAGCAAGTGTTGCTATTGAATGGCATAAATTGTTTAGGCTCGCGATTAGTAGTGAGGTCTTTCATGAGGAGGGTTTGCGAGAGTGAGAGAGAAGGGGAATTTATAGTTTTACAGATTTTATTCGACAGCAATTACGAACAAATCAAAGCTATAATGAACGATCCAACCGTTCAAAATGAAACTCTATATGTCTCAAACAGACTGACCAAATTTAAGCACGATCCAACGGTTGAAACTCTTGATAATTTTGTGAAAGACTGAAAAACCAAATTGCTCTCTTCCCAATTTTTTGCCTCTTTTCACTCTCATCTAATTTCAAAAAAAATCTCAATTCTTTTATTTTTTTTTTTCAAAATTTGAAAAAATAAATAAAATATTTTATCACAATATCTCCAAAATCTTCAAAGATTCTATTAAATTTATAAATCAATTAACTTTTCAAATTATTTTAATTTAGGCTTCAAAAATCAAAATTAAAAGCAAATCCATTTGATACAAATTAAATCATTCCAAATATTTAAATCAATTCAAAATCACATGAAATTAATTATCTCTTTTAATTTTTTTTTTTTTTTAAGTTGGCCCTAAAATCCAAAATCGGAGGGAAGCAAAATTCAATATTTTCAATATAATCAATTCGAATATCTAATCAATTAAATTCAATTTAACCAATAAAAGTTTTTCA
This sequence comes from Benincasa hispida, assembly GCF_009727055.1. Taxonomy (NCBI): domain Eukaryota; kingdom Viridiplantae; phylum Streptophyta; class Magnoliopsida; order Cucurbitales; family Cucurbitaceae; genus Benincasa; species Benincasa hispida. The sequence continues at coordinate 83,198,408 of NC_052357.1, forward strand.
ATTATTTCAATTTAATATTAATTTTCCAAATGAAAGATAAATTTAAACTCAGTAATTTTTTATAATTAACTTAAATTTTCCTAAAATTCGGGATGTTACATAATAACACTCAAAAAAGTCATCCAGAGTTTTATTTTTTTAAAAAAGAAAAAAATGTTTTTTTAAAATATAAAAGTCACAATTATCAAACATATAATTCTCTATATTTTAAAAACAAAAAAACAATTACCAAACATATTTTTAATATTTTTTTTTAAAAAAAAAAACATGAAAAACAAAACCTTAACCAAACATTTATAACTTTTACTTTTTAAATTTTGAAAACAAAAACTCTAAAGCTAAGGTTTTGTTTGGAAACCATTTCATTTTTTGTTTTTATTTTTTAAAATTATACCTATTTTATCAACATTTTTTTTGCAATAATTTGTATGTCACTTATGTATAATTGTTGACTTTTTAGTTAAATTCTAAAAACAAAAACAATTTTTTGAAAACAATTTTTTTAGTTCTCAATTTTTTTTTCATTTTTTAAACAATTGATGAAAAGTAAATAATAAATGAAGAAATTCAGAAGTAAAAGTAGTGTTCATAAGTTTAATTTTAAAAAACAAAAACAAATAACAAAATATTTAAAGGTTTAAATAATTATCAAATAGGGTCTTTTTTGTTTTTTTTTTGTTTTTTTTTTTTTTTTGGGTTTGAAGTAAATCTATCTCATTTTATTAGGCTAAATCGAATCGGGTTTAAATTAAATACAAACAAACCAGAAGGATGTATGTAACATCCCGAATTTCAGAAAAATTTAAGTTAATTATCTAAAATTATTGAGTTTAAAAATTTTCCTTTCATTTGAAAAATTGGGGTTAAATTGAAATAATTGAAAAACTTTTATTGATTAAATTAAATTTAATTCATTAGATATTCGAACTGATTATCTTAAAAATATTGAATTTTGTTTCCCTTTGATTTTGGATTTTAGGGCCAACTAATAAAAAAAATTAAAGAGATAATTAATTTCATGTGGTTTAATTGATTTAAATATTTAGAAGGGTTTAATTTGTATCAAATGGATGGATTTTATGCCTTTTAATTTTAGTTTTTGAAGCCTAAATTAAGATAATTTGAAAAGCTAATTGATTTATAAATTTAATAGAATTTTGAAGATTCTGGAGATATTGTGATAAAATATTTTATTTATCTTTTCAAAATTTAAAAATAAAAAATAAAAGAATTGAGATTTTTTTTAAATCAAATGAGAATGAAAAAATGTCAAAAATTGGGGAGAAAGCAATTTGATTTTTCAGCGACAACTTTCACAAAATTGTGAATTTCCGGAATTTGAACCGTTGGATCATGCTCAAATTCGGTCAATCTGTTTGAGACATATAGAGTTTTATTTTGAACGGTCGGATCATTGTTTAAAGGTTTGGTTTGTTCGTAATTGCTACTTAATAAAATCTGTAAAACTAGAAATTCCCCTTCTCTTTCACTTTCGCAAACTCTCCTCATGCAAGACCCTCACTACCACCGCTAGCCTAAACAATTTATGTCGTCCGACAGCAACACCCGCTACCTATCTATAGTACCCACGAGCCTACGTGCCATCTACCGCTACTGTCCGATCTTTGCTGGAATCTTGAGGAAAATCTTGGGTAAGACTTATTTTCCTTATAATTTGGGAGGTGAAATCCACCCATTTGATTTTGGGTTAAATTAATAACCTCTCTTTTGGTGTGAAACTTCGATTCAATATTTGGAAGTTTTGAGGCATTGACCATCAAGCTAGAGATGAGATCACTTTCTTAATTTATGTTTTTCAGGTAATGATAGGAACAGACCGGTGAGTGACGAGAGGGACCTGTAATCGTGCCATATGGGACATGTAAATCGCTTCCGCTCAGTTTACGTTTTCAAGCTATTTAAAAGTTTTAATTTGAAACTCAATGTTGGTCAAAATTTTATTTGTTCAAGTTATTTTTTTCTTCATTATTTTAGGAGCCCCGAACAAAGGTTTTACTTATTTGTTATTTATTTTAGAAAACTGTCTTTATTATTTTAATAAAATTTATTTTCCTCAATGTTAAAAATATTTTTAATGTAAATGTGTAATTATGAGTAACGACCCTTATCAGAGTATTCAAAAGGTCGGGTCGTTACAGTTGGTATCAGAGCCTAAGTTTTAGGTTACACTTACGATGTAAGTCTTGGTTTTGTGTCCCTTAAGGCTATTCACGGATCCTTCGTCCTCACCAGGTATGTTCTTTCATTAAATATTTTATGGAAGATGTGTTTAAAAGCCTTCATGTCTAAGCTTTATGTATTGACTGATTGTTATTGCTAGTTTAACGACCTGAAAGAAGTTAGTATGAGATGGTTATTTTGTTTTGGTGTGATGGAAAGAAAGAAGGATCATTATAAGGCCATTTGGCGTTAGTTTAATTCATGGAAGGACGGTTAGAAACGAACATATATTTCTATTCAGGGATATTGAAACCTGATAGAACTATCAAGTGTTATGCACTTATGACATGAAAGAAAGAAATGGATATATTTGGTTAAGCTATAGAATAAGGGAAATTCACTGAGGAATAATATTAAGTTTTGCATTACGAGAATAAAACTAGTGGTGCTACAAGGAACATTATCACAAGGCACATGTTCTTAGTTACGAGATTAAAGTTTCTTTATAAGATAAGAAAAAGGTGAAGAAGAGACCATAAATTCTATTAAGAATTACTAGATATTAAAGTCGAAATGTTCCAAGAAAATTTTTGAAAGAATTAATAGGTCATGATCACTTTCATGGTATCGAAGTTGGTGGAGCGAGTAATATATGGTATTTTAATTCTTTATGTAACGTGCCTAAAAAAGAAGAAGACTTACTAGAAGGAGCAAAAACGATAGCATGAGGAATTGTATACAAGATCTAGGTAAGATGAATTGGTCAAGGAATGTCAAGATGGTTGAAATTATAGTTGCCTTTAGATCGGAGAAAACGAGCTATTGGATTGAAAATTCTTAAGGTGCTTGGGTTTGAGCTATGTGTTTGTCGCAATGAAAAAGTTCAAGTTTGATTAACCATACCAAGAGGAAGGTTAAACGTTTTGAAGTTTAAAAGCAATGTTATCTTGTGGGGATACCCTACTAAAGTTCAAGTTTGGAATGGAATTTTAGATTTGTAGAAAATATTATAAAGGGTCATATGTCTTGGTTTAGAGATTATGTTTTACTTTTGAAGTGAAAAGTGCACCTTCAAGTTGTTGGGTTAAACAAGGATAAATGTGAAGAAAATAATAGTATTTAAGGAAAGGTTTTATTCATCTGGGGATGGAAATTAATGTGTTCAAGATTCTAAAATAGTTCAGAAAGGTTTGGATTTTAAGACAAGATATGGGTGGATACAAGGCATGGTTTGGTATAAAATAGGAATCTCTCATTACTATTTGGAACTTTGCACTATAGTATGCAGTGTTGAAATATATATATATATATAATATAAATTATATATATTATTATATATATAGCTTGCTTAGGTTGTTGGATTGTAGACTGTGAAAAGGGATTCGAATAGTTCACATATTTTGGTACAGATATATTTCACTAGGAAAGTGAAATAGAGCATCTTGGATTTATTAGTCTTGGAAAAGATATGGAAGATGAAATGATTTGAGAATATTTTGTTGTTTTGAGAAGGTAACGGGAATTACTGTTTTGAGATTAAGAACAAAGGTTTGGTTTGGTTTCCAAGATAGGAAATATGTGTTTACGAACCTTTAGAGTTGGTATGAACAATCTCGTTACTATTTGGAACTATGGATCTTAGTATTTGTTGGTTGAATGGATATCCTGCCTAAGCTATTGGTCATGGAACACAGTTTTAGCATGAGAATTTGATTAAGCTAGACTATCATGCGTTGGAAGAGTGCTTAGCAATCTTCTTCAAATTATAGTGGAGTCGAGGAAATAATGTTTTATGAAAGGATGTTTAGTAGCAATAGTTGCCAGAAACCATGAAAATGGAAGGGGTAAGGCCTCGTTAAAGAGGGGGAAGACGTTGAAAGGTATTAGCAAGGTTTAGAGGTTTTGATTGTGGACATGAATATCTAGAACAAGGAATTAATGAAGCCATTGATTTGATTTGAAGGTGAAAGTAGTCTAGCTCCAAGTAAGAAACAAGCTATATGAGTATTAAGGTTGAGAAAATTTGATCTCCTAGAATGACCCTTAACACTAGAGATGAACTTGAGTTGCGAGCAACTCCTATCCTTAAGGCTCCTCATAGAAGGACTCTAGTAGAATTGGAATAGCCTAAGTCACTAATACAAGAACCATTTAGTAAAGTGTTTCATATGTGCCTTAATGTTTTGCCTTAAAGCACATCAACTTTGTTTATTAGGAAAGAAAGATGATTCATGCGACTTTGTATCAACTATTATGGATTGAATATGATAGTGTATCTCGATTGTAGGGGATTGTCAGGGAAATTAGGTGTCGAATCCGAATTCTGAATCCTAGACTTGAGATGCCATGAGAGATACGTTTTCTATTGCATGGACAGTGAGGTGACACACTCTATGGAGTGTGAACATTCTCAATATAGATGTATGCAATCATGAAGGTCTTTATCTTAGAAACTGGCATCAGGTAATGGTTACAACTATTATGAGTTTATGGTGATGTATTTTGGAATGACAAATGCTCTACAGTATATGGGGACTTCAAGAGCTTCATTTAAGTGAGATTTTCAGACTCATGTATAAGATGGTCTAAATGGTGATATGTGTTTGTTTTAAGATTAAAGAGTAACATGATATTGTTTCAGATAAGTTATACAATTCATGGTAGGAGGTGAAGACTTTCTGAAACGTGGAGTTAATGCTAATTAAAAGTTCTTTGGCAGAATTATGGTCTGAAGAAGCAATTTGGAAACATGAGGATGAAATAAGAACTAAGTATCACGAGCCTTTAAGGACTTGAACTTCCGAGGGCGAAAGTTTCTTAAGGAGGGAAGAATGTAACATCCCGAATTTTAGAAAAAATTTAAGTTAATTATCTAAAATTATTGAATTTAAATTTCCCTTTCATTTGGAAAATTGGGGTTAAATTGAAATAATTGAAAAAAATTTATTGATTAAATTGAAGTTAATTCATTAGATATTCAAACTGTTTATCTTGAAAATATTGAATTTTTTTTTCATGTAGTTTAATTGATTTAAATATCTAGAAGGATTTAATTTGTACCAAATTAATGGATTTTATGCCTTTTAACTTTGGTTTTTGAAGCCTAAATTAAGATAATTTGAAAAGTTGATTGATTTATAAATTTAATAGAATCTTTGAAGATTTTGGAGATATTGTGATAAAATATTTTATTTATCTTTTCAAATTTTGAAAAAAAAAAAAAAAGAATTGAAATTTTTTCGAAAACAAATGAGAGTTAAAATATGTCAAAAATTGGGGAGAAAGTAATTCGATTTTTTAGCGACAACTTCTACAAAATTGTCAATTTCTAGAGTTTGAACCATTGGATCGTGCTTAAATTTGGTCAGTATGTTTGAGATATATAAAGTTTTATTTTGAACGGTTAGATCTTTGTTTGAAGCTCTGGTTTGTTCGTAATTGTTGCTGAATAAAATCTGTAAAACTAGAAATTTCCCTTCTCTCTCACTCTCAAACTGTCCTCATGCAAGACCCTCACTACTAGCTGCTAGCCTAAACAATTTATGTCGTCTGACAGCAACACCCGCTGCCTATCTATAGTGCCCACAAGCCTACGTGCCATCTACCGCCACAGCCTGATTTTTGTCGGAATCTTGAGAAAAATCTTGAGTAAGACTTATTTTCCTTATAATTTGGGAGGTGAAATCCATCCATTTGATTTTAGGTTAAATTAGTAACCTCTCTTTGGTGTGAAACTTAGTTTCAAAATTTGAAAGTTTTGAGGCATTAACCATCAAGCTAGAGACCATTTTGTTTTACAGTAAATTGGTGAAGATCGGTAAGTTTTGTAAGTTGTTGGATGGTTATTATTTTGGATTGAGAGTAATAGTGGAAAATTAAGTTATTGATTTTGGATTTAATTCTGGATCAGATTGGCTAATTGAATCGAGTTTTGGAATTTGTCTTGGACTAAGCCACAACTTTAAGTTGGTTCAAGTGTACTAAAGAAGTTCTAAGGAGATTTTGTTTTACGTTTTTTTTACCAAGTTGAGGTAAGTGGTACTATTATCGATGCCTTTGTGCCAGGTGACCTAGTCTAGAATTATAAAGTTAATTAATGGACTCTTGAAGCATGATTTTGTCATTATGTTTTGCTAGTTGCATGGCAGTTACAAGTATTATGAGCATGTTCAAATTTTTAATTAGTACTGATATTATGTATGTGATGCATGAATAGACTAGTAGAGCGGTTTATTATCTCGCCTTAACGCATGTTATTATTATGTTTGATGGTGTGCCTATGGGTCGCTAGACATGCGTGAACCGACAGGTTTACGTTCATGTTATTATCATGTTTGACGGTGTGCCTACGGGCCACTAGACATGCGTGAGCCGACAGGTTTACGTTCATGTTATTGTCATGTTTGACGGTGTGCCTACAAGCCGCTAGACATGTGTGAACCGATAGGTTTACGTTCATGTTATTATCATGTTTGACGGTATGTCTACGGGCCGCTAAACATGCGTGAGCCGACAGGTTTATGTTCCATGTTACTTTTATTTTCATGTTTCATGTTTTGATGGCGAGCCTACGGGCCGCTAGACATGCGTGAGCCGACAGGTTTACGTTCATGTTATTATCATGTTTGACGGTGTGCCTAGGGCCGCTAGACATCCGTGAGTCGATGGGTTCACGTTCATGATATTATCATGTTTGACTGTGTGCCTACGGGCCGCTAGACATGCGTTTCAAGGCAAGATAGTACGCGTTTTGATTTTCCCTTTCATCATAAAAACCGATTTGCTGTATGAGCCACAGGCTATTTTTCTTTACTCGTGGAATGCATAGCCAAATCCCGGTAATGGGATCACTTACTGAGTATTTTATACTCAACTTTTCTAATTTATGTTTTTCAGGTAATGATAGGAACAGACTGGCGGGTGACGAAGGGACCTGTGATCGTACACATATGGGACATGTAAATCGCTTCGCTCAGTTTACGTTTTCAAGCTATTTAAAAGTTTTGATTTGAAACTCAATATTGGTCAAAATTTTATTTGTTCAAAGTTATTTTTTTTTCTCCTAGTAGGATCAAACGATGCTGAATTTAACTGTGAGAAATTAATATTACATATGAGTACAATAAACATATGAATACAATAAACTAGGGCATTCACACCCAACATAATCTCTCACTTGTCCTAGTTTAGAAATATCGTAGACCTAAACTCCGTAGGTGACCCTCAAAAACTTTAGCTGTGAGGGTATTTGTAAAAGGATTAGGAATGTTTTGCTCAGAAGGTATTTGGGTTACTACAACGTCACCACGATGTACGATTTCCCAGATAAGGTGGTACTTGCGTTCGATGTGCTTTCCCCGTTTATGGCTTCGAGGTTCTTTTGAATTTGCAATTGCACCACTGTTGTCACAATACAAAGTGATGGGTAGATGCATATTTGGAATAAATTCCAAATCTGTCAAGAATTTCCTCAGCCATACTGCTTCTTTTGTTGCTTCGCAAGCAGCTACGTATTCAGCTTCCATTGTGGAGTCAGCTATACAGGTCTGTTTTACACTTCTCCACACTACTGCTCCTTCATTAAGAGTCAACACTGATCCAGATGTAGACTTCCTAGCATCTTTATCAGTTTGGAAATCAGAGTCAGTGTATCCAGTAACGATCATATCCTTAGCACTATACACGAGCATGTAGTCCCTAGTTCTCCTGAGATACTTTAAGATATTCTTAACGGCAGTCCAATGATCACGTCCAGGATTAGACTGGTACCTACTGACGATCCCTACTGAGTAGCATATGTTAGGTCTAGTACATAACATTGCATACATCAGGCTTCCAACAGCGGAAGGATAGGGAATATTTCTTATATCCTCAACTTCTTGAGGTGTCTTAGTACATTGTTCATTTGACAGATGAATTCCATGTCTGAAAGGCAACAGACCCTTTTTGGAATTCTGCATTTTATATGTAGACAACATTTTGTCTATATACTGTTCTTGCGATTCCGAATAATTTGGATCCCAAGAATATACTGCGCATTTCCTAAATCTATCATTTGGAATTGTGTATCTAGCCATTGCTTGACATTAGTAAGGTATCCTACATCATTTCCAATGAGTAGAATATCATCGACATATAAAACCAAGAACATTACAATAGAATTAATGATCTTTTTGTAACACAAGGCTCATCAACATTCTATTCAAAGCCATAAGATTTGATTGCAGTATCAAATCTTATATTCCAGGATCTAGAAGCTTGTTTTAATCCATAAATGGATTTCTCAAGCTTACAAACCTTTTATTCTTGACCCTCAAGTATAAACCCCTCTGGTTGAACCATATAGATACTCTCTTCAAGATTGTCATTCAAAAAGGCTGTCTTGAAATCCATTTGCCAAATTTCATAGTCATAAAAAGTTGCAATGGATAAGAGTATTCTTATCGACTTTAACATGGCAACGGGAGAGAAAGTTTCTTCATAATCCACTCCTTCTCTCTGAGTATAACCCTTTTCCACAAGTCGAGCCTTAAAAGTCTGTACTTTATCAGCTTGATCTCATTTTCTCTTGTAGATCCATTTGCAACCAATTGGTTTCACATCACTTGGTTTATCTACAAGAGTCCAAACTGAATTAAAGACATTGACTCCATTTCGAGATCCATAGCTTTTATCCGCTGGTCACAGTCCACATCATTCATTGCCTGTTTATAGGTCAACAGATCCTCTATGCCCTCATCAGGTATAATGATTTGAGTTTCAACTAAACCCAAATAGCGGTCAAGCTGTTGAACAACTCTCTCATTACGTCAAGGCACTTTCAACTCTTGAGAAGGATGTGACTGACCAAAAATACTAGCTTTATCTACTACTTTAGTAGATAAACTAGGTATATTTGTAGCATCTTTTGAAATTTCTTTCAACACTATTTTACTGCATGGTCGATAATTTCTAATGTGGTCTTTCTCTAAGAACGTGGCATTTGTTGATACAAATACCTTGTTTTCTTGAGGATGATAAAACAGACCACCCCTTGTTTTCTTTGGATAACCTACAAATAGGCATACTTTGAACGATGTTCCAATTTCTTGGGATTTTATATCAACACATGTGTTGGGCAACCCCAAATTCTAAAGTGACGTAAACTACTTTTACTCCCTTTTTATAGCTCATAAGGTGTTTCTGACACACTTTTAGAGGGAACGTTGTTCAAAATATGGACAGTAGATTCAAGTGCATATCCCCAAAAGGAATCAGGAAATTGAGCATAGCTCATCATAGAGCGAACCATATCTAATAAGGTTCAGTTTCTTCTTTCTAGTACACCGTTCTGCTGAGGCGTACTAGGTGCAGAGAGTTGTGACTGGATCCCATTTTCTATCAAATAGTCTTGGAATCGTATGTCCATATACTCTCCACCTCGATCTGATCGAAGTGTCTTTATTATTTTACTTAATTCATTCTCAACTTTAGCCTTATATTCTTTGAACTTTTCAAGAGAATCAAACTTGTGATGAAGCAGGTAGACATGACCATACCTTGAATAATCATCAATAAAATTAATGAAATATTCATACCCACCTCGAACCTTGACATTCATTGGTCCACAAAGGTCCGAATGTATGAGCTCTAAGGGTACTTTAGCTCTAAGACCTTTTCCTGATAAAGATCTCTTGGTCATCTTTCCTTCAAAACAGGATTCACATGGAGGTAAAGAGTTATCTTCTAACTGACTTAAAAGTCTACTCTTGACCAATCTCCCAATCCTATTGAGATTTATGTGACCAAGTCTTAGGTTCCATAGATAGGCGTTGGAAGAAACACCTTTTTTTTTTTATTCTGAGTTTCTAATGTTCTAAACATTTTAGTATTTAAAACAAAATTTGCTCTAGTTGGTCTTAACTTATATAAGTTGTCTTCAAGTGTAGCAGAACAAATTTGAATACCTTTATAAAAAAATGAATACTTCATTTATATTAAAAGATATTGTATATAATTGTTCTATAATACAATCGATAGATATCAAATTCCTCTTCATAAGAGATACATACAAAATATTTTTAAGTACTAGATATCTATCATCAAAAAAAAACTTCAGATCTCCCATTGCTTTAGCTGAGACAACCTCTCATGTTCAATTTTGAGGGTTATCAACACCTTCTTCAAGCTTTTTCCAAAAACTAATTTCCTAAAACGAGAAACAAATATGATTAGTGACTCCTAAATTTAGTATTCAGGTTGAAATATCATATTCCACTAAACATGTTTCAACGACTAGTAAATCATATTTATCTTGTGCCATTTTCTCAGCTTTCTTCTCTACAAGGTACTTCGAGCAATTTCTCTTTCCAATGCCCGTTTTGGTTACAGTGAAAACAATTTCCTTTATCTGCATCCTTCTTTCCCTTTCTTATCTTGGGAGCTTATCCTTTCCCCTTCTTTTTCATTTGAGCTTTAGAGGGTCCAGCTTTGTTTTTAGAGGACGATCCTCTTTTAATTTTTTTCTTTAGTGATAGCAACATTTGCTTCCACTTCCTTCCTCTTACCTAAAGTAAGGTTTTGGAATTGCTGGAGCTTGTTAAGAAGGGTAGTGAGGTTAAATTCTATCTTATTTAAAGACGAATTTTGTCTCAAGGTATAAAACTCTTCGGAAGAGATTGTAAGATAAGCTAACCTGATTAGCCTCAATCAATGGGCCCGCCATTTACTTCAGTGATATTGAAGTGCATCATCATGTCCAGGACATGTTCTCTAATAGAGGTCCCCTCCTTCATCCGCTTTGTGTAAATGTGCTTAATTGCCTCGTGTCTAAGGGACCATGATGGTTGCCCAAACATTTCTCTTAATGAATCTGTTACTCTTTAGCCGTAGCTAAGGATTCATGTTTCTTTGCCCAAAACATCAGACATGCTGGCAAGAATGTAAACACAGGCCTTTTCATTGGCTTTGACCCATCGATCGTATGCTTCCCGAACAGTTCGGTTAGCATTTGAGGTTGGGGCTTGAGGACATTCCTCAGTTAAGACAAATCTTAGATCGTTAACTACCAGTATTGTGTTTAGATTTGATTTCCATGTTGAATAATTATCACCGTTTAGTTTCTTGGAAGCTAAGAGTTGAATTATCAAGCTATTCATGCTGAAAAAGATAAACATATTGTTTTAGAAAAACTATAATCACAAAGAAACCAATTTAATTTAGCAAAAAAACTAATAATGTACCCTTCATTATTATATTTTGCAACGATATTTCAAAAGTTTAGAGTAACCTCAACCGAAGGGTAGTCGATTATTCCTCTTTTGAACCAAGACAATCTTGACTAGATGCTAACCCCAGAATAACTCTTTATTCTTATAGCACTTTAGTTATCACTACTTTGATCGAGAATATACTAACATCTTAGTAATTTTTGTAAGTGTAATCTTCCATTTTTGGATTTTAGAGACCAGAATCAACATGATCCCAAAAGTGGAAAGTCAATATGAAAATTGATCTAAGAGAGCCTATCCAGATTTGGAGTTCGCGGTGTTCCGAATCCTATAATACAACCCTCCAAAGGGAAAGGTCGCTTCAGGGCAGACATGCAAGCGCATTATAGGAATCTCACGATGCGACCTAATGGAAGAGACCGTGGGATATGTTATTACATACCCCTCACCCACTTACTATGAACTACTTCCCATATTCACCTTGATATTGATCCATGCAAACACTCTTCGAAGGGAGTCTGCTCTTAAGCATAGACCAAAGCCCTGCGTGGACCTCACGATGTGAACTCTTAGGGACACTAGAGCTAAAAGTACACTACTTCTCTCTAGCTGAAGTGTTCTATAACGGTTTAAGATATAAAAAAAAACTTAGAGAAATATTTTGGCTAAATTGAACATATCCTAAGTCTAGGTAATAGATCCATGTATAACTCTTATACTGGATTTTTAACCTATGATGTCTAGGTGATAAACAAATTTTATTACCTCACATCTCTTACGCATGCTCATTAGAACTAGGATTATTTGACTTAGACGCCAGTTTGATCTCCAGGTAGGAGGTGTTCCGTAAACCGTCATTTTAAGAACCCCCAACCTTAGACGAGATCTCCTCGGGTAAGTAAATAACTCTTTGTTTAACAAGTAATTGACCTATTCTAACTCTTTAGAAAAGTCGATTAAAATTGCACCAATTTAATCCTAGGTGAGCATGCATTGGAAAACTGTCTTTATTATTTTAATGAAATTTATTTTCCTCAATGTTAAAAATATTTTGAATGTAAATGTGTAATTATAAGTAACGACCCTTATCAAAGTACTCAAAAGGTTGGGTCGTTACCGTGTGTGTACACATAAAAGACTATAATGAATTAGTACTTTGCTATATGAATTAGCATTGGAAGGAAACCTATTCCTTTGAAATCAGATATTTCCATCTTGTATTTTTCTTTTCTTTTTCTTTTTTTCCTTTTTTTTTTTTTTTTTTTGGTGTTAAAAAATACGTAGTTATATTTGCATAAATATGAGATCATGAATGCCTACCCATTAAAGTGATTGAAGCCCATCGTACGCGACACTTAGACAAGCCCGTGTGGACCCAGGCCCAATTCACAAAGCCTAAGCAAACAAAAGAACCTGGTTTTGTCTTTATATGTTTCAATTTCTTTACAATTTTAAATATTATGCCCTTCTCGCCTTTGAAGTTCAACCCTATCCTTTCAATTTTCAAACATTTGACGAAATAGTTCTTTTTTACAACTTTATGAAATGGGTAATTTCAACCTTTAATTCACAGAAACAAAGCAGGCTTTTTTAAATAAAAGCAGCATCAACATTCAACATTATCCCAATCAGTTTGAAATTGTCCATAGTTGTTATTATATTTTCTTCCTAGTTTCACACCAGTTCGATCAATTACGTGTAGAGGAAAGCTCGAAACCAATTGCGTGTAAAATTTTCTGTATTTGGAAAGTTGGTTAAGAAAAATCTGAATTTTTTTTGTTTTTATAAAAAGAAAAAACCACGTGTTTTTCTTTTATGGCAATGAGAATTGATGAGGCAATTAAGCATGTAAGCAAAAGAGACATACAAAACGCAGAACAAAAACGCTTGTTACTGGCGGCCGCCGCATTACTTCGTGACATTTTTAACGCTTTAATTTTGCCTCTAATGGCTTTTATTATTATAATTATTTGAAAATCCCAATTCCTAAATTGGCTTCGATTGGGAATTGGGATGGGATTCGGTTGACACTTTTGCTTTCCCTTTTGTTTACTCACATTGAAACAAAACAAAACAAAACAAACCCACTGGATTGGATAATTAGTTTTGTGGGCAAAAAAGAAAAAAAATATAGTGATGTTTTTTTTAAAAAAAAAATTTGTTAGGGATAAGAATGGAGTGATGAGTAGGCAGTGACAGCAGCGAAGCACTCATACAACACGTGTACATCTTTATTCTGATTCACGAATATGGGTCCCATCATGCTACGTCATCAACCCATCCTACTTGGAATTTTTATTTTTAATTTTCTGGTTGATTCTACGGAGGCTGCTGGTTTTAAATTTTAATCTATTCACATTTTTTTCTCTTCTTTTAAATAGTAGACTGTTACGACACGACGTTTTAGCTTCACGTACTTCTCCTTGCCCAACTTTCCACCTCTTTACCTTCTGATAACGACACTCCAAAATCCACCTTATTCGAACTCGTGTGAGCTCTCTAGTTGAAATTACACTGAGAGCAACTCAATAATCTCTTTTTCTAAATTTATTGACATGCACCCAAATTTTTATCTTAGGGAGAAAGGGTAAAGTGGGCAATATATGATTTGAATAAGGTAAAAAAAATAATAATAAAAAGAAGCGGAAATAAATGAGAATTTTCTGGGAATTAACGTGATTGTGGGTGAGTGTTTTACCAAATGGCAGTGTTTTAAGGGAAGTGGGAGAGGAGGGAAATCCAAAAGGAAAGGGTTGTACAAGTCAATTTGTAGACCTTTTAAAAGTAAGTGAACTCCAACTCCTCCTCCTCTCCCACAATTATTCCAATGTGCAGGGCATAGTCTTTGGTCAATTACGGCATAAACCCAGTGGAGAATTTTATTTTTTTTAAAAAAAAATTATGAGTGTGACGACGGACATATCATAATAACTCAATTCATTAATTATTTTATTAATTTAAAAAAGAGAGAGAGAGAGAGAGAGAGAGATATAACAAAGAAAGCACCCATTGATCCACTTGGGTTACGATTAGACCAAATCCTCGAGCAAATACAGCCACATAGCCCTCACAGACCTTTGGCTGCCTTCCACTCATTTTGACATTCGTATTTTCCACTTTATGAAGCAACAAACGCTAACCCACCGTCTCACTCTCACTTGCCCTCATATTAATTACTTACAAAAAGAAAAAAATTAAAAAAAAATTAAAAATAGATGGCGGTGTAAGTTATTAGATAATACTAAAAAGTAGATAGATTCATTGAATTTTGAGGTAGGGGTTAGCTTGTGTGAGAAGTAAGATAGGTGGGAGATGAAGGAAGTTTGGTTGGTTGTAGACGGAAATGAAAGAGTTAGAGTCAGGAGAGGAGAGGAGAGGAGAGGGTGCGTTTTGTTTAATAAAAATAGTCCTCCTATTGGGAAAACTAAGAAAGACGCCGGCTGCTGCCATGAACCCGCGTCTGGGGTTTTGCCATCTTGGTCAGGCAGGACGACTATTAACATTTTGACTTGGAACGTTGAATAGTATTATTATTATTTATGAGACATTTTGGTTTTGTAATGGTGGGGATTTTTTTATAGTCTAAAACTCACTCACTCACTCACAACTTTCCACTCTTCTTCTTTTCTTCTACTTTTGTGTTTGACCCAACTGGGTCCTCCTTGGCTACTAAGAATAACTCTAACCAAACGTGATCTCTTCCAATTTATATTCTTCATTTATTTTTATTTTAAGAAAAAACAAAAACAAATTTGTATTTTAATTTTGTAATAACTTGGGCATCTCTCTTACTTTCTCACCACTTGTCACGCAACTTCCTTACTCTTCATCTTTTTCCCTTCCATATAAACCCATCCACCCCTTCTCTCACTCTTATCACTCCATAAACACTTTCAAGTTTCACCCAATTCCTCAAATCTTCATCTTCTTCTTCCTTTTCTTCTTCAGCAAGCACTCACTGTTTGATTTCATCATCTTATCTTTCTGTAATGGCTCTTGAAGCTCTGAATTCTCCAACTACTCCATCACCGGCGCTTCACTACGACGACCCAAATCTCGATTCGTTGGAGTCTTGGTCTAAGAGGAAGAGAACCAAGCGTCCACGTGGGTTCGACAACCCTCCTACAGAGGAAGAGTATTTAGCCTTATGTCTTATCATGCTTGCTCGCGGTGGCGCTACCGCTACACCAGACTCTGACAACCCACTTGACTATGAAGTTCCGATTCCGGCTCAACCCATATCGGTTGTTAAACTTAGCTACAAGTGCTCTGTTTGTAGTAAGGCCTTTTCGTCTTACCAAGCTTTGGGTGGACATAAAGCCAGTCATAGAAAATCAGCTACAGGGGAAGACCAATCCACCTCCTCCACCACAACCACTTCCGCCACCGCCACAGCCACCGCCTCCGTCGGTGGAGGTAAATCCCACGAGTGCTCCATTTGTCACAAGTCTTTTCCCACAGGTCAAGCCTTAGGCGGCCACAAGCGTTGCCACTACGACGGCGGACTCAGTAACAACAATAACAACAACAACAACAACAACAATCACACACAGAGTCATCACAACAACGCCGCCGCCGCTGTGACATCGTCGGAAGGAGTTGGGTCTACCCATACACAGAGTCACAGCCACCGCGACTTTGACCTCAACCTCCCAGCCTTGCCGGAGCTATCACCGGGATTCTTCATCTCTGCCGGTGACGACGAGGTCCAAAGCCCATTACCTCTGAAGAAACCTCGTATACTAACGATTCCCAAAATCGAAATTTCTCAAAATTGATCAATTGGGGATCATTCAGTTCCAGAAATCTTAGGGAAAAGAAACACAATTTCTTTGAATTTGTTTGTTTAGTAGGTGATTTGTTTGTATGTAAATAGAAGGAAAAGTAGAAATTAGATTGTAACCCCCCACCCACCATTTATCACGCTTTGTTTGTTCTACTCCTATACCCACTATTGTCCTTGTAAGTTCATCCACATGATAAATTCAATTGATTATTCTTTGGTAATTTTCTTCCTGTACACAAATTAATTAAACGAGAAATTAATCACATTTACATAATTAATAAATGATATTAAAAAAAAAAAAGCATCCATATTCAAAGCACGCAAGGAATCGGCATCATGAATGTATGAAGAGATGGGGAGTTGGCGTGGGGCGACGTGCAGGGCATGCGTGGGCGATGGATGATGCCACAGTTTGTTGCCGTTCGTTTTACTGTGGTGAACGTCGTTCTCAGTTTTTGGGTTTCTTCACTTTTACCTTTTTGCCTTCTTTTTTACCCTGATTTTGTTTCCTTTTCTACTGAATTTCAATGGCGGCGGTAAAATGTAATTAGCTGAATTTTAATTAAGTTCAGTGGAGTCTACAATTCTTATTCTTTTTAATCTATGACGCATGTTGTTATTGTTGGTTTCTTTTTTTTCATATTTTGTAAGGCTAACGCCACAGAAACGTGAAAAATAAAACATTTGTATGGAAATTTTTTGGGGGTATTCTTTCTTCCACCTGCAATTCCATTGAGGGTGGCAAAGTATGATTTTGCCACGTACCCAAGTAAAGGAAAACCGAAAAGGATGGAACTTTGGAAACCCCCATCTGGGATTTTTAAAATATTTTAAAATATTTTTTATTTTTCTCCAAGTGGCTGCAAAATGTGGGGGTGAAAAAAAGATACGACTTTTGTGGACATTTTCCACAAGCAAGGAACGATCTGATTTGGTGCAAAGCCACCGCGTCCGGAATATTCTCAAAAAAGGAATAAACTTCCCATGAGTTGCGCCATAAAGCAGGAAAAAAACTGGGATTGGTATTTTAGAGCCATTTTAAGTAAACTGGAGATCAATTGCGGTGTACGCGTAAAGAAGAAGCCAGCTAATATGGGATTTGACGATGGAGGAAAGGAAAGGAAGCTACACAAGAACATACAACTAATGACTTATTCAGAGGGTGTGAAAGTTGAAATTTGAAAAGTAGGCTTTGCGTGTGGAGCGTTGATTTTGAATGGTTTACTTGAGTTTTAATTTAAAGGAGGATGAGACAGACCCAAATTTAGTGTTTACATATAAGATGAAATATAAAAAAGAAAAAGTCAACCAAAGGAGTAGAGGCCAGAGGGAGTGAGATTAGTGTTCAAGAAATGAGAGGTATTTTTTTATGTGGTTTGTTTGTTGAGAGATGAGAAGAGGCAGGGCCCAGTAAAAGACGTAGTAGGAGTTTGGTTTGAGGGGGCGGTGGGATCGGCCAGCGGTACGAATTTACAAAGGCTGAAAATTGTGTGTGTTATGTGTTGGTGGGGGCAAAGCAACAGAAATGGATATAAAAATGGGGTCGGCCGGCCAAGTGGAGAAACAGGACAAGCAAGTGGCCGTGGTTTTTAAGTAGATGGAATTTCAATTTTTGGAGAACTTGAGAATGGACTGATGGCATGTAATGAAATGATGAGAGCCACCACCGTTGCCACCGCCTCCGCACCCGCCGCCCTTCAGAGTGGAGTTTAGCATTTTGATATTGATTTGATCTTACTTTTTTTTTTTTCCTTTTCTTTTTTAGACAAATTTGGTCTTACAATCGTCTTTGTGATTTCATACTATTGATGAGTAAGGGTACTAAAAAAAACTTAGATTATCCGAACAAATCCATCCATCTAATCATATTCTTCTAATATAACTCGAACCAACCTTAATTTATTATTAACCTTAAAATATATTTCTTTTATTACTTATAACACAATTATTTAGATTTTAATTTTATTTAATTTCAATATTTTTTTAATATTTTATTTTTCAACAACTCTTAAAAATAGTTTATTTATACTTTAGAAAAAAAATTTTTACTATATAAATGGAAATTGAGTTGTTAATCTTAATTTAATATATGAATAATTAAATAAGATTTTTACATATTTAAATAAATGATCTGATTAACCCGAACCAACCTAACCCAAATATTTCATGATGGGTTGGGTTGGGTTATTTTTTAATAAGGGTTATTTGGGTTGAAAAGTTTACAATCCGAACAATTGGATTGGATCTAAAAAAATCTTTTAATCCAACCCAATCCAACCCATGAATATCCATATTGATGAGTTATAGTTTGTCTAAATTCTACTTGCTTCTTGTTTTAAAAATATTTTATTTATTGATTTTTTGTATGTGATTGGAGATGGATGTAAAAAAAAATAAATGACTTTTTAAATATAAAAAAATATTTTAAAATATTTACACTTTATAGCAAAAAGTTCCAAAAATACATATTTTTGGAACTTTTTGCTAGACAGTGTAAAATTTTTTAGGAATTCTTTATTTATAAGAATTTCCCAACTAATAATGTGCATTTTTGCGAGCATCTATCTTCATGTATCTATCAATTTGTCCCATCGTAATTTGTCAAATCACAAATTCTTTCACTTCTAATAAAATGCATCAAATATTATTTTTTCCATCATTATTAATGTTATGGGGTGATTCTAGACAAAAAGACATAATCAACATAAAATAAAGATGGAAGCATTTAGGTCAAGAAAATAGCCAAAGATAGTAGTATCCCAGGCCCATCTAGGGAGAGAGTTAGTTTGTGTCAAAGCCTAAATTAATCCACTCGACCTATCGAAACATGAAACAAGTCATGTCCCTTGGTCCGACAAGTTATATGAATATGACTATCCTAGAGTGATTCCGAAACTCTATCGGAACAACATAGGTCAATCACCTCTATAAATACATTCTTATATCTCCATATGGCTATAAGAGAACTTAAGTCTTACTCTCAAATTCCTTAGCTTCCATATTCTTTCACTCTATAAGTTAAGAATCAAAGTGTGTGAAAAACATCACACATGGTACGAATTTTCCCTTAAATTCATTGTCGATATTATATGAAGGTCAAGTGTGTTTTTCTATCTAAATTTTGACCCCAACGGTGAATTTTCTGTTTTTTTTCTTTCTATGTTTTTTTTCCAAAAAAAAAATTGGACCGACGAGATGATATGCGTAGGGAAGGGGTTTAATTATTTTAACCCACGCAATTTAGAAAATATTATAAAATTAAAAAGGGGGAAAGTATACAGTTTTCCTCTTTTTCGTATTATAAAACTAGAAAAAGGGAAAACATGCACTGTGGAGTTACTGTTTAAATTTGGACTTAGAATAATGAGTACCAGTAATTTGAAGAATTTCCTTTAAAAAAATTTAAATACCACTTTGTTCTTGTACTCTTGAATTTAGTTTATTTTGGTTTATGTAGTTTTAATTTTGGTTGATTTTACTTCTTATAATTTATTTTTTTAGTTCATTTTGGTTTAAAATATTTTAAAAATAGTTGTTAAAATGAAATAAAAATTGACTAAGACCGATTTAAAAATATATATATATAAAAACCAAAATAAAATAAAAATAAGAATATACGGATGCTCGTAGTATTATAAAAAAAAAAAAAAAAAAAAAAAAAAAAAAGTAGTTTAAACCTTTTTATCAATTTTTGATTTATTTGGGAATTTTTGGTGGATGCGCCTTAATCAACTCTGCTTTATCAACGATAAGTCTCCGCTTTTTCTGTATAATATTCTGAAATTTGAACTTTGAACAACCCACGAGCAGTAAGTTGCAAAAACAGTTTTAATCTTTTTATGTTTATTTTTTAATTGTAAATAAAAAGAAACAAGTTCAATGACTAATATACCCTACACATAATATTATCAATTCAAATAATAATACTTTTTTTAAAAAATAAGTACGAACCCCTTGACTAATCTTACATGATAATATGTCTGACTCTACAATATTTGAGTGTCAAAGAAGAAGATTAAATCCTAAATAGTCACCATGAATTGAACCAATGACACTTAGTCCTTTGACTCATTACTACTAGGTTAACCCATGATGATTACCTATACATACTATTGAATTAACAGGTGGGGCTTTTTTGTTCGAGAAAATGAAGATTTGATCCCACTGAAAAAAAAACAATCGACCTAAAACAATGTTTCCTCTTCTGTGTTTGTACTCACATTCTATAAACCTCCAATACAACTCATAATAGTTGTCACAACTCACTCTCCACATGGCTAACATGTCCAAACATCCACTTTATATTTTGATACTATTGTTCACTATATGCAAATAACATGTATATTACAAGCTGCCAACAAAAGCATATATACACATATATAGTTCATCGTTAAGATATCATATGTTGTAAATAAATAATGAGTGTATCACAAGCCATATACGCAGAAAAGAATAAAAATCTCAATATATAACGTAATACGTTTACACATTAAATAAAAATCAATCATTGATACACAACGCACTGCATATGTACATAATCACATAATATTCACAAAATTTTCTTCCCTTTTTTATGGTATAAAACTGAAATAATTATGTTTTAATTTAAATTTAGTGAACCCTTCATCCCATGACTCATTCGGTTGGGTTTTATGTCATAAAACTCGTGGATTGTAAATAATAAACTTATTATGTTTATTGAAGTTTTATTCAATAAAGTTGTTTCTGAATGTATGAATTGCTCATTTCGTTTTAGAAATAAGAATAAATCCAATAAATTAAAGATCCATGACTATTATATAAATACTTGAACCTTATGTGTAAACATATGAGTGGATCAAGTTCAATAAATAGCCAAAATGGTCTATAGTCAGGTTCAGGTTAGGTACCTTATTCTGGTAACACTATTAGATGCAGTCCACTCTGTAGTTATTACAATTTGTTATAAAGTGCTACAAACGAAGTGATCCTTATTTGTTCATGTATTGACATGAGGAGCGGGGGCGTCCTATGCAATGAGTTTTCATAAAATCGGACCAAGAAATAAGTAATCCTTACTGATGTTTACTATTTAAGACCAACTATTTCAAAGTAATGACCTAGGTAACTTGACCTTAATCCTGAGTTAACTATGAACTCCTGTTTATTCAGGATTATCCTTAGATTTGCATGGATGAGGGTTGGCTCAATAGCGTCAGCTTAATAAGTCTCTCATTTCAGGGGTAAGTTCGGGTAGATAGCTGAGGATATAGGATGCAAGAAGGAACTCACATTGTTCCCTTAAGTGTTGACTTCAGGTCTTGAACAAGGGGCTTCACGCTCTCATTGGCTCAAGAGAGACTCGGTTTAGTGATTGGATGACAAATCAATTATTCATTAGAGAATTAGTGGAACTTAAGGACCAAGATGTAATCTCGGAGGTAAAACAGCTTTTGACCCAACTGTTATTACGAACAACCTGTGAAGGGTTAACTTACTAATCATGGTTATATCGAGTGGACACAATATATCTACAGTGAAGGAGTGCAACTACTGGCTTTAGCGGAATGACCCGGTAGTTAACGAATGGTGGTTAATTAGGTTAAAGTGTTTAGTCGGTTAATCTCGGATCGTAGGAGCCCATGATCTGTTGGTCCATAAGGTCCCCTTACTAGCTCATATTGGACTAAACCTTAGAACAGTGTGACGAATGAATTTGAAGTGTTCAAATTTGATTTTTGGAAAAAAAAATGTTAAATATATACGATATATTAAACCTAATATTTAATTGCAAATTAAACATAGAGAGAGAGAAAATATGAGATATTTAAATAAGATTTAAATATCAAGATTATGAATAAGGATTCATATTAATTGGATTAGTGCTGGATTTAATATTAAATTAAATTAATTAAATTTTTAATTAATTATTTAATTTTAATTTTATTTTAAAATTAATTATTAGAATTAATTTTGAAATTAAATGAAATTGGTCAAAATTATATAAAATCAAAGTTGTTGACTAGGTAAAAAATGCAATGAAAGTCAAAATGTTGACTTTTGGCTTTGAAAGTCAAAATGTTGACTTTTGGCTTTGAAAGTCAAAAAGTCAAATTGTTGACGTTCAACTTTGAGAGTCAAACTTTGACCTTTGACCAAGTTAATGGAAAGATCCAACAATTGTGAGTAAGAAATTCCAGCATTTGCATTATTAAGTGTTGTTTTCATTTGAAGACACTTGCCCCACTAATCCCACTTTGAGTTAGTGGATTTTTTAGAGTCAAATTCTCATCAAACTCAATTGCATGTTTTTACATAAAATGGCCTTTAAAAAGAAGAGACTTATAAAATTTTCAACTCTTGGCCAAGTGGGATTTTATGAGATTATTTGATAATCTCAACCCATATTTTCTCTCAAATACTTAGCCTTTTACTCTCCAAATTAGTCACTCACTGGATCCACCATCCCATTCTAAGGATGAAGAACGGTCGGGAAGACTCTCGTGGTGGTCTACGAATCGTTCGTGAGGAGACTGAAGTTGATTTGGAGAAGACTTGAGTCTACAAAAGTTGTATTTCTTCTACCCCTTTGTAATTTATTTAATTGCATGCTTATTCTTTGAAATTGACCTAGTTAGAGTACTTTAGATCCATTTTTCCTTCTGCTGCACATGTGTTTGTTCCATCAATTGGTATCAAAGCATGCTTAAAGTACTCAATTTTGGTTAATTTTTGCATATGGTGGGTATTTATTCATATGATGAATGTATGTGTGCTAAAGTGGATAATTTCAATTTTGGTATCGTTTTTCTCTCTTAGATTATAATAGTTATTGTAATTGCCCAGTATTTTATGGGCTTTAACATGTTGTGAAGGGTCTATAAATTTGCTAGGGTCATTAGAGTTGTAATTAGGGTGTAATTGCTCGGTTTCGGAAAGTGGACAGCTTTATTTTTTGGTGAAGAAAAGCTCACAGACCCGGTTCATGACCCGTTGACCCGACCCGAGACGATTCAACCCGCAAAGTGAAGCATGATGCATAAAGCTTCCCAGACCCAATGACCTGCGACCTGACCCAATGTTCGTCATCAACACTCCAGTCCACTCCGTGTTGAGGCCCAGCACGCTCCAGCCCAGTCCAAGCCTTTCAGCCGACCCGCATCTCCAACCCAGTTTGCTCCAACCCATACCCATGTCCTGTGTGGCACTCCAGCCGATGTTGGGGTTGATGCCCTAAATCTTGTAGGTCTTGTAGTTTGTAAACCATGTATGAACAAACATTTCAGTAAATTATAATATTTGATATTTGATTCACTCTATCTATGAAATATTTGATATTTTAGTTGCATTAACAACAAACCAATAAACTAACATCTAAGGTTATCATTGTAATTTAAACATGTATGTGGAGACATACAGGTGGAGTGATAACCTAAATGGTCTGTAGTATATGGATAAGGCTGGAAATCTTATCCTTGTGACACTACGAGTATGACCCACTTTGTAGGTGTTACAAATATTGTAAAGTGCTACAAATGATCTGATCCTGATCATTCATGTATTAGACATGCGAGGGAGATATTCTATACAAAAGAGTTTGTATAAGACCGGACCACGAAAATGTTTAATCTCTTTATATAACGTTGTTCATAATTGAGACTTTCATTTCACTAAGATGACCATAGGTAACATGACCTTTAATTCTGAGTGAGTTGCAAATTCCTGCCTATGAGGGCGGTCCTTTGATTTGCATGGGTGAGAGTGGCCAGATCGCTGACTCAATAAGCCTATCATTTTGGGGATTCGTCTGATTGGGGAGCTGGAAACTCAGCTACACAAGATGGAATTCACTCCTTTCCCAAAGCAGGGATAAGTAGATAAATTACTCCCTTAAGGACTGATTTCGGGTCTTGAACAATA
The DNA here is from genome assembly GCF_009727055.1 of Benincasa hispida. Taxonomy (NCBI): domain Eukaryota; kingdom Viridiplantae; phylum Streptophyta; class Magnoliopsida; order Cucurbitales; family Cucurbitaceae; genus Benincasa; species Benincasa hispida. The sequence continues at coordinate 83,222,483 of NC_052357.1, forward strand.
TGGCGCCACACCTTCTCTTGGCTCGAGAAGGGTTTAGTCATAGTGGGACTATGATCTATTGCTCATTAGAGGGATCGATGGTACTTAAGAAGTTAGATGTAACTACAAGGGCAAAATGGTAATTTGGCATAACTGTACTTACGAGCAATTTGTGAAGGGTCATTGTACTGTTGATTTTTTATATCCAATGGACACATAAATATATTTGTAGCACAAAAAGTGCAGCTGTCGTTCTTTAATGGAGTGTCCGACAGTTAACGAATGGTAGATAATGTGATTAAAGTGTTTAATCAGTTATTCACGTGCCGTTGGAGCTTCAAGCTACAGATCCATAAGGTCCCCTTGGTAGCTCAATGCATTTAAATTGAGAATCAATTTTTGGATTAATTTGAAATGTTTAAATTAACAAGAAAGAATTTGATTATATATGATATAATTAAATTAATTAAATTATATATGATATAATTGATATAATGTATATGATATATACATTATATCAGATACATTATTATATATTTGGAGAAATAAATATTTGAATATGATTCAAATATATTTTTTATGAATAAAATTCATAATTATTAAATTTAATATAAATATGATTTATATTAAATGCCATAAAATAAAGAAAAATAACTATGGTTTATATATTGTATATGATGCAATATTAAAACAATAGGTTATGAATATAATATGATAAGTTGGTTATCATATTTATTTATAATTTATTAATTATTTGATAATTAAATCTTTTTTCTACATAACCACCCTTAGTGGATAGTTATTTAGTTTTATGGCAGAAGTGGGATAAATAAAAAATTGGTTTTTAATTATTCAAAAAAGGCAAGATTTCACGACCGAATAACTACACGATAGCTTTGAGAGCCTATGCGATAGATTCGCTTCTCTAAATGATCAAGAGTTCTTGCTAGACAATAGCTTTGCTTTCTCGATCTTCCTCCTCCTCCAAACTCCAATATTCCCCTCTAACCAAAATTAGTCAGAGCCCACCACTCTTGAATTCTCACACCGAGAATACCAAGGTCACCAAGCGGTAGTGTCCTGTTTAGTTCAAGTTTACTCGTTGCTGTTAGCTGTTGTTCGAGGAGAGTTCGTGACATGTTCGATGCGTTCGTGAACGTGCACGATCGAGGGATTAACTTGAAGAACGATTCTTCAAAGATATAATCTCTAAATTTTGTTTTTTATTCAAAAGTATGTTGTAAGTTAAGTTTTATGCATAATCTGTTCTTGTATGACTGTAAATGTATGCGTTCAATCGAAATGAGATTTGGACGATCCGTTTCCACTCAAAGGTTCTCTGTTAATAACGTTCCTTCAACCGACCCGAGCACGACCCGTGCCTTCTCTGTTCAACCCGATTTGGTAGCTCAGCCAGTCTAGATGGTCTAAATCGGTCTGGTTCGACTGGTTTGACCATTTTCTACTGGTTTTTTTGGCGGTTTTACAGTTTTGAAGGCCAGTTCAAGCGTTTTTTCAAGCAGTTCGACCATTGTTCAAAGTGTACGGAGGTGGTTTGAGGCTGTTTTCTATTTTTATTGTATTTTCTTTAGCTTTTAGCTAGCTTTCGATGCCAAATCGGTCCATTTTAGTGTGGTTATTTAATTATACATTGTGAATTTATGAATTAAATAATTTATCTATTGTGTGCATATTGTAAGCCTATAGATTTAAAATCCTACCGTAAGATAAGCATGTAACATGCACTGCAAGTATATTATAAGTGTTATAATGTATTGTATGCATGTGTAGGATTCCATGGTTTTTTATATAAGTTGTTATATTAATGCATGAAATAAATGTTTATATAGTTGTTATATAAAGCATGTTAGATGCTTGTTATAGGTTTGTTATCTTTTTATAAATGTTATAAAAAGATATAAACTTTAAAATCTATAACAAAGATAAAAGCATGCTCACTTAGGGTTAACGAATCCAAGCAATCCTGGTTTAATATTTAAAATAGGTCGATTTCTTATAAAATATGGTACAAACTCAACCGGTATATAACCTTGTCTAAGGCTGGAGGTATTTAAGTTGACGGTCTACAGAACATCTTCTACCTAGGGTTTATGGTCGAATAATTGAGCATTGTTAATCGATTTTATGAGCATGCGTGAGCGGTGTAAGGTGTTAAAATTAGTTTATCACCTAGACATCGTAGGTTACTTCCAAATATAATTGTTATACTTGGAAAAATACCTAGACTTAGGTTGTTTAATTAGTCGAAACATTCTTATGTAAATATTTACTCAAAAAAAAAAAAATAGAACATTTCAATGGGAGATTAATAACATACAGGATATGTTGTTCTTAGCTCTCATGAGATCCATATAACACTTCGTGTCGATTATACCTCAAATGCTCTATTCGGAAAGTGTTTGCATGGGTCAATAGCAAGATGAATGGGGGAAGTAGTTCATAGTAAGTGGGTGGAGGATGTGTGTCAACGTGTCCTGCGGTCTTGTCCATTAGTTTGGACCGTGAGATTCCTATGTTGCGCCTGTTTATCATCTTTAGGGTGACATTAGCTAGTCTCTAACCACGGCTATCCCCTCAGAGGGTTGTAACATAGGATTCAGAACAACTCAAACTCTAGAAATGGATAGGATTTTTTAGGTCATTTTCCAACTTTGCCTCTCCAATTCGGTAGCATTGTTGGGGCCGCTAATCTCTAAGATCTGAAAATAGAGGGATACACTTACAAAGTTACTAAGTGTTAATAAGTTCTCGATCGAAAACGGTAGCTAAATGACTATCGGAATATGAGTTATTCTGGAGATAGTATTTAATCAAGAATGTCTTGCTTTAGTGAAGGAGTATTTGACTGCTTTCGGTAGTATTATTCTGACTCACTATAGTATCGTTGCAAATAAAATAATGAAATTTGGGTACGTTATCACTTTGCTAAGATCTGATTGGGTTTAAAAGTAATTCACTAATAGAATTTGTTTATATTTTCAGCATGACTAGCTCTTTAGTACAATTACTTGCTTTCGAGAAGCTTAATGGGGACAATTATGCTCCGTGGAAATCAAATTTGAACACAATATTGGTAATCAATAATCTTAGGTTTGTTTTAACTGAGGAATATCCTCAATACCCCAGCTCAAACGCAAACCGAACTGTTTGGGATGCATATGACAAGTGGATTAGGGTGAATGAAAAAGCCAGAGTCTACATTCTTGCCAACATATATGATGTTTTGGCTAAGAAACACAATCGCATGCATACCACTAAAGAGATTATAGAATCTCTGCAAGGGATGTTCGAACAGTCGTCCTTCTCCCTTAGACATGATGCCATCAATTATGTTTACAACCGTCGTATGAAAGAAGGGTCCTCTGTTATTGAACATGTCCTAGACAAGATGGTTCATTTCAATGTGGAATAAGTAAAAAGAGCCGTCATAGATGAGCAGAGTCAAGTCAGTTTTATTCTAGAGTCTCTTCCGAAGAGTTTCTTACAGTTCCACACAAATACAATGATGAACAAGATAGAATATAACTTGACTACTCTTCTCAATGAGCTTCAGATTTATCAGTCCCTCTTGAATTCTAAGGGACAAGAAGTAGAGGTAAATGTTGCCACCACGAAAAAGGTCAACAGAGGATTGTCCTCTAGGACAAATTCTGACCCTTCTTCTTCTAAGAACAATAGTGTTTCGATGAGAAAGGGTAAGGGAAAAGGAAAGACTTATACTAACCACAAAGGCAAGGCCAAAGCTGCATAAAAAGGAAAATATTTCTACTGCAGTGAAGAAATGCACTAGAAAAGAAAGGTCCAAAGTAACTTGCAGAAAAGAGAACAGAGAAAGCAAAAGAAGGAAATTAGTTCCTGAAAATTACTTGCAGAAGAAGGGATAATTCTCCAAGTTTTGAACATGAGAGATTATCTTAGCAAAATCAGTAGGAGTTTCTTAAGTTGTTATCCAGAGATAGATTCATTATATTAGATAATGTACTTTTTGTTTCTGAAATAAAAAGAAATCTTATATCTATCTCTTGTTAGAACAATTAAAAGTATCTTTTAATATAAATGAAGTGTTCATTAGCAAAAGAAGTATTTTTATTTGTTCTACTAGAAAACAACTTATGTGTTAAAATCAACCAAAGTGAAGACCATTTTAAATATATGGTTGAAACACAAAACAAAAGGCAAAAGGTATCTTCAAGTACATATCTTTGGCACTTAAGCCTTGACCACATTAATCTCAATGAGATTGAGAGATTGGTTAAAAGTAGTCATCTAAACTAGCTAGAAGACAACTGGTCTTAAAGTCAAAGAACCCTTAGAGCTTGTGCATTTAGACCTCAATGGTTCAATGAATATCAAAGCATATGGAAGGTATGAATATTGTTGGGTTGTATGTCCTAAAACTCGCAATTTGTAATGTTAAACATATTCTATTATCAATAAAGATGTTATTGACGTTTATTTAATAAAACTGTTATTGAATATGTGAATTGCACTTGTAAAGACTAAATCTAATAAACTAAATATGCATGGCTATTATATGAATACATGAACTTTATGTGGATACATAAGAGTGAATAAAGTTCAGTAAATAGCCAAAATGGTCTATAATATACAAATAAGGTTAGATACCTTATTCTGGTAACACTATCATATATGGCTCACTCTGTAGTTGTTACAATTTATTGTAAAGTGCTACAAACGAAGTGATCCTGATTCGTTAATGTATTGACATAGAGAGTGGGTGCGTCCTATGCAATGAGTTTGCATAAGATCGAACTAACAAATAAGTCACTCTTACTTTATTAACGTTGTTTACTATTTAAGACTGACTATTTCAAAGCGATGACCTAGGTAACTTGACCTTAATCCTGAGCTAACTATGAACTCCTGTTTATTCGGGATTATCCTTAAATTTGCATGGGTGGGGATTGACTCAATAAGCCTCTCATTTCAGGGATAAAATCGGGTAGATAGTTGGGGACATAAGGTACAAAACGGAATTCACTCCTACCTACTTTTAGAGATAGTAGAGAGGTTGTTCCCTTAAGTGTTGACTCTAGGTCTGGAACAAAGGGTCCCACCCTCTCATTGGCCCGAGAGGGACTCGGTTTAGTGATTGGATCACAAACCAAATGTTTATTAGAAGATCAATGGGACTTAAAGAGCAAGATGTAATCACGGGGATAAAACAACTTTTTGACCCAACCATCATTACGAAAAACCTGTGAAGAATTAACTTACTAATCATGGTTATATCGAGTGGACATAATATATCTATAGTGAGAGGAGTGCAATTACTGGGCTTTAGTGGAGTAACCTGGTAGCTAACGAATAGTGGTTAATTAGGTTAAAGAGTTTAGGTGGTTAATCTCGGATCGTTAGAGCTTATGATCTGTAGGTTCATGAAGTCCCCCTGTTAGGTCATATCGGACTAAACCTTAGAACAGTATGACGAACGAATTTGAAGTGTTCGAGTTCGATTTTTGGAGCAAAGCATTAAATATATATGATATATTTAACCTTATGTTTAATTGTGAATTAAACATAAAGAGATAGAAAATATGAGATATTTAAATAAAATTTAAATATCAAGATTATGAATAGAGATTCATATAAATTGGGATTAGTGTTGGATTTAATATTAACTTAAATTAATTAGTTTTTTAGTATTAATTTAATTTAAAAATTGATTATTTGAGTTGATTTTAAAATTAAATGGAATTGGTCAAAATTGCATTAAAGGTCAAATTGTTGACTTTTGACTTTGAAAATTAAAAAGTCAAATTTGTTGTCTTTGGACTTTGAGAGTCAAACTTTGACCATGAACTAAGTTAGTGGAAAGATCCAACATTTATGAGTGGGAAATGTCAATTTTTTTAATTGCTAAGTGTTGTCTACTTTTGAAGACACTTGCCCCATTAAACCCACTTTTGAGTTGGTGGATTTTTTAGTGCCAGATTCTCACCAAACTCAAAATTACATGTTTTGCATATAATGGTCTTTAAAAGAAAGGGTTTAATGAATTTTAAACCTCTTAGTCAAAATGGAAATTTATGAGATTATGTGATAATCTCATAATTTAAACCTCTTAGTCCAAATTAGTCATTCACCGGATCCCACCATCCCGTTTTAAGGCCAGAGAATAGTGGGGAAGACTTCTATGTGAAGGATCTCGTTTTATAGAGAACCTTTGAGCAGAAGCAGATCGTCCAAATCCTATTTCGATTGAAACAAACATTTACAATAAACAATACAAATTCTGCATGAAAACATAAATTACAACATACTTTTGAACTAAAAAAAAAAGTTTAGAGATTATACATTTGAAGAACTCTTCTTCAAATAAATCCTTCATACTGTCATGAACACCACAAACAGTCACGAACTCTATTCGAGCAAGCAACAACCAAACTCGAACCAAAGGAAGAGAACACTACCATTCAGTTACCTTTGTATTCTCAGTATGAGAACCCAAGAGTGGTGGGCTCTGGCTAATTTGGTTTAGAAGGGAGTTTTTGGTTTAGAGGAGGAAGACGATTGAAAGAAGAAAATCTCTATCGCATAAATAATTCTTCATTCATGTAGTGAAAGGATCCTATCGCATAGGCTCTTAACCAAATCGTGTATCTCTCAATCGTGTAACACTTAGATATGGATTTAAAAGCAATTCACTTATAGAATTTGTTTATAATTTCAAAATGATGAGTTCAATTAAACAATTGTTAGCATCAGGCAAATTGATCGAGGATAACTATGTGACATGGAAATCAAATTTGAACACGATACTTATGATAGACAATTTACGATTTGTCTTAACAGAGGAATGTCTTCCCATTCCTAGTTCTAACTCTGACCAAACTGTTCGGGAAGCGTTTGATAGATGGATCAGGGCGAATGATAAAGCCCGTGCTTATATCCTCGCCAACTTATTTGATATTTTGGTGAAAAAACACGAGAATATGAGTACTGCTAAAGAGATTATGGAATCTCTGAGAGAGATGTTTGGACAACCGTTCTTCACCCTGAGGCATGATGCTATCAAATATGTTTCTAACAGCCGCATGAAAGAGGGGACCTCAGTTCGTGAACATGTCCTGGACATGATGGTCCACTTTAATGTGGCAGAAGTTAACGGTTTTGTGATGGACGAGAGAAGTTAAGTTAGTTTTATTCTAAAATCTCTTCTTAAGAGTTTTTTTGAAATTCTGTATGAATGCATTGATGAATAAAATTGAATACAACTTGATTACTCTGCTGAATGAGTTGCAGGCTTTTCAGACTATGTTGAGAACTAAAGGTTTGGAATCAGAAGTAAATGTTGCTTGTACTGAGAAGAGAGGAATGTCCTCCAAGCCTGATGTTGCCTCCTCTTCGCAGAGTAAGAGTATTCCAGCAAAGAAAGACAAAGGTAAGAAAATCAAGAAAAATGCTGTAGAGAAACGGAAATGTTTCCACTGCAATGAAGAAGGGCGCTAAAAGAGAAATTGCCCTAAATATCTTACAGAGAAGAAAGCAGAGAAAGCTAAATAGGCAACTTAGTTCCTGAAGGCCGCTTATTTAGCTTGACTAATGGGAGAAGTTGCTGTTGAAGATGATATTACCTACTTTTGTGATCATGTGATAAACATATTGTACATATTTTGTTGCGAATGAAATGTTCATTTTCAGAAAATATGTTTGTTCTATCTCATAGCAACTTCTGTTAAGAATCAAATTATTAAAAAAGCATTTGCAAATATTCAGATATTTAAAATGGCTAGATCAAAGTATAGAAAGCTTAAAGATTTAAAGATTTGACTCTTAACAAGAGTTGTTAAGACGGGTAAGACGCATCTTAATCAAAGAGTTGAGAGTACCTCAATGTAGTGGGAGGAAAATGTGTTTCTTGGTCATTATTGAGAATTAAATGCATTCCTCATATAGTTTAATAAGAAGCCTATTGTGCACTAATATGTTTACAATGATTCTCTCGGCTAAAGTGTTTGAAAATCACCTAGTAAGACTAGAAATACCAAGTTAATAACCTAGGGCATGTAGGAGAAATATCGAGTATGGGATACTAAATGGTAAACCATGGGTATGGGATGCCCTAGTTTATTGTATTTCTCTATAAAATTTAGAAACTAAATCTTATATATATCATATATATAAGTTACCACTGGATTTTAGTCCAAGTGGGAGTTTGTTGGGTTTTATCTCCTAAAACTCGTGGTTTGTAAACAATAGAGCTTATTCTGAAAATTAAATAAGTTGTTATTGAATATATTGTTTTTTCGAAATCCAATAAACCTAAAGTCTCTTCACTATTACATGAGTACTTGAACTTTATGTGGAGACATATAAGTGGATCAGATTCAAATAAATAGTAAAAAATGATCTATAGTATATGAATAAGGTTGGGTGTCTTATTCTGGTAACACTATTGGATGCGGCATACTCTGTAGTTGTTACAAAGAGTTGTAAAGTGCTACAAACGAAGTGATCCTAAGTCATTCATGTTGGGACATGAAAAGTGGGGACGTCCTGAGCAAATGAGTTTTGTGCAAGATCAGACCACAAAACTAGTCACTCTTACTTTATAACGTTTTTTACTATTTAAAATTGACTATTTCAAAGCGATGACCTAGGTAACGTGACCTTAATCCTGAGCTAACTATGAACTTCTGTTTGTTCGAGATTATCCTTTGATCTACAAACGGTGAGAGTAGACCAACATCTCTACTTAGTAAGCCTCCCATTTTGAGGATAAAACCGGATAGATAGTTAGGGACATAGGATACAAGACAGAATTCACTCCTACCCGATTAGGGTTAGTAGTGAAGAATCTCTTAACAAAGAGCATCCATGAGCGCGTTCGGATCTTTCCGATTTCATCGTGACTGAAATTACCACACACATGTTCTATCAAATAGTTATACAAATTCACACAAATTAAAGGCATACTACGAACAATAAAAATACAAAGGAAAGAGTTCTCATACCAGTTGAAGACCCTCTTCAAACGTTGAACTTAGACACAGTGGAAGAACTTCTATGCGAACTCTGTCACCCAGCAAACCAGTCTACTGTAGCAACACAATCGTCTACACGAACGACAGCAACACGAACAGTCATGAACAAGAAAGTAGCGGGGACGCCACCACCAGTCGGAACCCTTGGTATTCTCGGAGTGAGAATCCAAAGTGTGGTGTTTGGTGAATTTGGTAGAGGTCGGAGAAAAAAAATCGTGTAGATGATAAGCAAGTGGGAGAGAAATAGCTATCGTATAGCTGTGTGCTTATCGTTTAGAATTTACTAAGCGATCGTTTAATAAATGGTAGACGATCGTTTAGAAAATGCGGCACGCTATGCGATTGTTTAGGGACGGTCGTGCGATCTTTTAGGTGCTGGTGTGCAATTGTTTAGACGATGAGAAACTATCATATAAGCTCTCAAACTAGGCAATCGTTACGTTTTTACACCGATTGCGAATTTTCGAACTTTCGCAAAATGAAACAAATTTTCAATTTAATCTTCGATTACAATAACCGACTTTGGATTCTCCCACTAACGCATGACCGAGGAGAAGTTTTCGGCCAATTATCATATAATTAACCAATTTAATAATTAATGAATATAATCCTATTATATTCTTACCCTATAGTTTGATATCACATATCTACTATAGTAATTTCTCCTCCATTTGATATAAATCATATTTATATCTAATTTTCTCCAAAATAATGTATTTCATACATTTAGTCAATTATATCATATATAATTAACCAGTTCAATCATTATAATCGAACTCCCTCTTGTCAATTTGAACATTTCAAACTGACCCAAACACTGATTCTCGACTTTATCCAAGCTACCCAAGGGACCTAACGGACCTGTGGCTCGAAGCTCCAATTGTACGTGAATGGCTGACTAAACTCTTTAGCCACGAGATCCATCATCCGTTAACTGTCAAGCATTCCACTAAAGACCAATAGCTGACCTATTCTTACCACAGATATATTTTTGTGTCCATCGGATATAATCAATCATGAGTACGATAACCCTTCACAAATGCTCGTAAGTACAGTTGGACCAATTTACCATTTTGCCTCTGTAGTTACATCTCACTTCTTAAGTACCACTAATTCCTCTAATGAACAATACAGCATAATCCAACTATGTGTGAACACCTCTAGGGCCAAGAGAAGGTGTGTGGCGCCACATCATTCAAGCCCTGGAATCAGCCCTTAAGAGAGTTATCTATCTACTTACCCCTGTTTCAGGGAATGCGTAAATTCCATCTTGTGTAGCTGAGTTCTCAGCTCCCAAATCAGATGAATCCCTCAAAATGGTAGGTTTGAATCGACGACCTGGCCACTCGCATCCATACAAATCAAATGACCGCCCTCAATGGTAGGAGTTCCCAACTCACTCAAGATTGAGGTCATGTTACCTATGGTCATCTTAATGAAGTGAAGTCTCTGCCATGAATGGTGTTATATAACGAGACATGAACACTTCGTGGTCACATCTTATATAAACTCTTTGTATAAGATGCCTCCGCTCATATGTCTCTTACATGAATGATCAGGATCAGACCATCTGTGATAAGTCAAAGCACTTGTGACTATTCCACAAAGCGGGTCACATCCGTAGCGTTACCAGGATAAGGTTTCCCTCCTATATCCATATACTACAGACTATTTTGGTTATCACTCAAGACATAATCCACTTGTATGTCACCACATACATGCTTAAGTTACATACAGATAACGAGAGATATTATGCTTATTGGTTTGTGGTGAAGAAAATAAAACATACAACTGAACAAAATCAAGATGTGAAGTAAATATCATATATTATACAATACAAGCATTCATACAAACTGTTTACAAACTACATGACACGAGACTTTAGGACATCAATCCCAACAAGTAGAGAGGTTGTTCCCTTTAAGTGTTGATTCTGGGTCTTAAACAAGAGGCCTCACCCTCTCATTGGCCCAAGAGGGATTCAATTTGTTGATTGGATCACAAATAAATTGTTCATTAGGGGATCAGTGGAAATTGAGAAATAAGAGGTAATTTCGAGGTAAAACAGAGATTCGACCCAGCCATTATTACGAAAAACCTGTGAAGGGTTAACTTACTAATCATGGTTATATCGAGTGGACAAAATATATCTACAGTGAGAGAGTTCAACTATAGGCTTTAGTGGAATCACCCATTAGTTAACGAATGGGGGTTAGTTCGGTCTAATGAGTTTAGTCGATTAATCTCATATCGTTGAAGCCCATAATTTGTAGGTCCACAAGGTCCCCCTACTAGCTCGTAAATAGATTAGCTCTAGAATAGTGTGATAAGTTAATTTAAAATGTTCAAATTAGAATTAAATGGAATTGGAGAAATAATATTTAAATATGATTTAAATATTTGAAGATGAAATTGTGTAAAAATTAATTTAATATTTGATATTAAATCAATTAGAATTATTTTCAATTTTATTTAAATAAATTGATTTACGATATCAATTTTGAGAAATTGAAAAAGAAGAAAAAATACAAAAATGGAAAATAAGAATTTTCCATTACTTTTTCAAGTTTTTCACACTAAACCCATCAAGTAAGTCCTCATTTACTCCAAGCATGAGCTGCATATCATGCAGCTAATCTCTATGCATGATAGTCTGCAATATATTGAAGAGATTGGAGTGATTTTCAGGCAATGCAACCGATCAAATTTTTCTGAAAAATTCGTGAGAAGAAAAAAGTTCTTCTGTTAGGTTGTTGTTGTGAGCATTCTCTAACTTCCCTTAATTCAAGCTTATTTTAAGTCCCATAACTCAATCTAGAGCATCAAAAGGATAGTAGGGAAGTTCTTGGGGTGGTCTACAACAAGATTCAGATAGATTTGCAGCTGGACTTAAGCTTTGAGGAAGTTCTACAAAGGTATGTCACAAAACCCATTTATTTCTGCTGAAGCATGCTTTCATCTCTGCCAAAATTAATGAATTAGAGTGCTTATGAATCCTGGTCACTTCTGCATGTTGGTTCGTTCCAACAGAGAGGGTATGACACCTCATTATTCAAGACTCGGAATCAGTTCTAAAGAGAGTAATTTATCTACTTACCCTTGCTTCGGAGAAAGAGTGAATTTCATCTTGTGTAGCTGAGTTCCCAGCTCCCTAATTAGACGAATTTCCAAAATGGTAGGCTTGTTGAGTCGGCGATATGGCCACATTCACCCATACAAATCAAAGGACCGTTCTTATAGGCAGGAATCACAACTCACTCAGGATTAAGGTCATGTTACCTATGGTCATCCTAGTGAAATGAAAGTCCCTATTATGAACAACGTTATATAATGAGACTAAACATTTCGTGGTCCAATTTTATAAAAACTCCATTGTAAAAATTATCCCCGCTTGCATGTCTAATACATGAATGATCAGGATCAGATCATTTATAGCACTTTACAACATTTGTAACACCTACAAAACAGGTCATACTCGTAGTGTTACCAGGATAAGGTACCCAGCCTTATCCATATATTACAGACCATTTAGGTTATCACTTAAACATGATCCACCTGTATGTTTCCACATACATGCTTAAGTTACAACGATAACCTTGGATGTTAGTGTATTGGTTTGTGGTTAATGCAACTAAAATATCATATATTTCATAGACAAAGTGAATAAAATATCAAATATTATTAATCACAGAAATGTATGTTCATATAAGGTTTACAAACTATAGGACCCTACAAGATTAAAGTCATCAACCCCAACACCGTGGTGGTCTATGAACCATTCGTGAGGAGAATGAAGCTAATTTGGGGAAGATTCAAGTCTACAAAGGTTGTATTTCTTCTTCCCCTTTTACTTGTTTTAATTGCATGTTTATCCTTTGTAATTAACCTAATTAGAGTACTTAGATCCGTTTTTCCTTCCCCTGCGCATGTATTCCTTCTATCAAATATTTCATCAGATGATTATTCAAGGTACAATTGTGTTTACCTAAACTCATCATAGGTTTGAAACACTTGAAACATTCAAGTTGTATAAGACTGAAGTTGAAAACTTGTTAGGTAAAACATTTAAGATACTTCGATCAGATCGAGGTGGAGAGTACATAGACCTTAGATTCCATGACTATTTTAATAGAACATGGAATCCAATCACAACTCTCTGCATTTGGCATCTCAGCAGAATGGTGTATCGGGAAGAAGAAACAGAACCCTGTTAGACATAGTTTGGTTGATAAGTGAGCTATGCTCTGTTGCCTAATTAGTTTTGGGATACTCAGTATAGTCTGCTATATATTTTTTTAACGTAGTTTCCATTAAGAGAATTTCTGAAACTCCATATGAGTTATGGAGAGGTTGTAAAAGTTGTTTACGACATGTAAAAGTAGTTTATGTTATTTCAAAATTTCAGAATGATTGACACATTTGTTGGTGCAAAACCCTAAGTAAATGAAATGCCATTCAAAAGTATGTGTATCTGTAGGCTACCCAAAAGTTGAATACTTCTTCAAAGAAAATAAAGTATTTGTATCTACAAATGCTACTTTTCTTGAAGAAGATTACATGAGAGATCATTCATCGTGTGATAAACTAGTATTGTGTTAAGGTTTCTATAGAAGTTACATAAAATCAACAAGTGTTATTGATTTAGCTGGTTCTATAGCAACAATTGTTAGAACTAGCCAAATGCATCTTTCTCAAGAGTTGGGAGTGCCTCGATGTAGTAGGAAGGTTATGTGATAGTCTGACCATAACATGGGTTTACCAGAAACTCATGTAATCAATTTTTTATGATAGCATCGAGAATTACCTCAAGGAGTATAAGATATAAGATGCATTATATTTTTGAAGTTAGAAATTTGTTATCTACTGATGAGTTTACAAAGGTTCTTACGGCTAAAATGTTTGAGGATCACTCAATGATTCTAGGATTAAGAGTTATATAATCTAGGGTAAGTGGGAGAAAAATTCATGGGTATATGATGCCCAGTGAAGACAAACCATGGGTATGTGAATGTCCTAATTTATTGAATTTCTCTCTAAAACTCAAACAACTCAACATTATGTGAATACATGTGTTATCACTGGAGTTTTAGTCCAAGTGGGAGTTTGTTGAGTTTTATATCCTAAAACTCGTGACTTGAACAATAAATTTATTATGTTATCAATAAAGATGTTATCGAGGTTTTATTCAATAAAGTTGTTATTAAATGTATGAATTTTTTATTCAATAAAGTTGTTATTAAATGTATGAATTTTTTATTCAATAAAGTTGTTATTAAATGTATGAATTATCATTTCATTTTAGAAAGAAGAATAAATCCAATAAACTAAAGATCCATGACTATTATATGAATACTTGAACTTTATGTGGAGACATAAGAGTGTATCAAGTTTAGTAAATAGCAAAAATGGTCTATAGTATACGAATAAGATTGGATACCTTACTCTAGTAACACTATCGGATGCAGCTCACTCTGTAGTTGTTACAATTTGTTATAAAGTGGTACAAAGAAGTGATCATGATTCGTTCAAGTATTGACATGAGAAGCGAGAGTGTCATATGCAATGGTTTGCATAAGAGCGAACCAAGAAATAAGTCACCCTTACTTTATAATATTGTTTACTGTTTAAGACTGACTATTTCAAAACAATGACCTAGGTAACTTGACCTTAATCCTGAGGTAACTATGAACTCCTGTTTATTTGGGATTATCCTTAGATTTTCATGGGTGAGGATTGGCTCAACAACGTCGGCTCAATAAGCCTCCCATTTTAGGGGTAAGACTGGGTAGATAGTTGCGGACATAGGGTGCAAGACGAAATTCACTCT
>NC_052357.1:83237337-83320017 GCF_009727055.1 Benincasa hispida
CTTAAGTGCTTATTCCAGGTCTTGAACAAAGGGCCCCACCCTCTCATTGGATCGAGAGAGACTCGGTTTAGTGATTGGATCATAAATCAATTGTTCATTAGAGAATCAGTAAGACTTAAAGAGCAAGATGTAATCTTGGGGGTAAAATAGCTTCAGCCGTTATTATGAACAACCGTTGAAGGGTTAACTTACTAATCATGGTTATATCGAGTGGACACAATATATCTACAGTGAGGGGAGTGCAACTACTGGGCTTTAGTGGAGTTGCCTGTAGCTAACGAATGGTGGTTAATTAGGTTAAAGAGTTTAGTCGGTTAATCTTGGATCGTTGGAGCCCATGATTTGTAGGTCCATGAGGTTCCCTTACTAGCTCATATCGGACTAAACCTTAGAACAGTATGACGAATGAATTTGAAGTGTTCGAATTCGGTTTTTGGAGCAAAGCGCTAAATATATACAATATATTTAACCTAATGTTTAATTGCGAATTAAATATAAAGAGAGAGAAAATAGGATATATTTAAATAAGATTTGAATATCAAGATTATAAATAGGGATTCATATTAATTGGAATTAGTGTTAGATTTAATATCAAATTAAATTAATTAAATTGTTTAACTAATTATTTCATATCAAATGAAAATTAATTTTGAAATTAAATGGAATTGGTCAAAATTGCATCAAAAGTCAAAATTGTTGACTTTTGACTTTGAAAGTCAAAAATTCAAATTGTTAACTTTGGATTTTGAGAATCAAACTTTGACCTTTGACCAAGTTAATGGAAAGATCCAACAATAGTGAGTGGGAAATTCTAACATTTGCATTGTTAAGTATTGTCTTCATTTGAAGACACTTGTCCCACTAATCCTACTTTGAGTTAGTGGATTTTTTATTGTTAAATTCTCATCAAATTAAAAATTGCATGTTTTTGCATGAAATGACCTTTAAAAAGAAGAGATTTATTGAATTTTTCAACTCTTGACCAAGTGGGATTTTATGAGATTATTTGATAATCTCAACTCTTATTTTCTCTCAAATACTTAGCTTTTTCCTCTTCAAATTAGTCACTCACTGGATCTCACCATCCCGTTCTATGGCCGAAAAACAGTCGGTAAGACTCTCGTGGTGGTCTACGAACTGTTTGTGAGGAGATTAATTTGAAGAAGACTTGAGTCTACAAAGGTTGTATTTCTTCTATCCCTTTGTAATTTATTTAATTGCATGCTTATTCTTTGAAATTAACCTAATTTGAGTATTTTAGATCCATTTTTCCTTCCGTCGCGCATGTGTTTATTCCATCATATTGATCATTTAATAATATAACATCTTCTTGAAAAATTATTAAAAAAAATAAAATAAAATAAAAATAAACTCAATATAATATCAAGCATATGAATACTAGAAAATGGACTGAAAATATCTTCAACCACCACGATATATCATCGCCTAATAATTTCAGAATTTAACATAGTTATTTTCTTCCCAGTTACCTCACAACGAATCAAAACTAGTACTTCCTTTTTCCCTACAAAATAATATTCCAAATTCACTACCTAATAAATTATTAAAGAAATAAACTGAGTAGGTGAAAACCGAAAATGTTATTTCTGAAGGGAGAAAACACGAAAATTTTAAAATGTTTGTTTGAAGCTTTGGGCCCAAACGATCAATTCATTTGAGTCAGACACGATGAGCCCAAATGATCATCTGAGTGGAATATTGGGCCCAACTGATCAGTTGGGCTTCCATCCGAGGCCCAAGTAATCCGAAGATGTGATAGCAGTATCTTTGATGGCTGACGGCAAGTTTGCTAAGAAATGCCAATGTAGAATGTGCAGCATTACTTTTACGGGCTAACCATAGGAATAGTAGATTTTCATTTGTAAAAATAAAAAATCAATATTTCATTCATAAAGATGATAAAATAAATTAAAAAATAAAAAATAAACGAATTAATAAAAATCTAAATTATCCCAAACCATACAAATGAGATTGTAACTGTTTTATTAAAAAATATTCGTAATTACACTGTAATTAAAACAAACATCTAGAGGTTATCGGTGTCTGTTTTGGTCAAGCTCTGAGCACTGCATCGACCTCTTCTCCAACCAAGTTGCCACCATTTTTCTCTCTAAAATCAGCTCCTCCACCAACAGTGACGATACCTCCGACTTCAATTATGTCTTCATCCCTTGCTCTGTCAAACCTGGCTCCTCCTCCTTCCATCAAAACTTCAACACTAGCTCAGCTTCAGCTCCTTCTCCACTAGCTTCATTTATTACTCCTTCAGAGCCATCAGTAATCACTCCAATTTCATCTTCTTCTATCTCAACTCCTCTGACACAGGCTTTGTCGTCAACCTCAACCCCTATCAATTGTGCTGTCGTGAATAGTGTTGGGGTTGGTGCCCTAAATCTCGTAGGTTCCTATAGTTTGTAATTGTATTGTACAAATATCTTATTTATCTAATAAAATATATGATGTTTTATTTGACATTTAGTTGCATTGATCCACAAACCAATAAACTCACTTCCAAGGTTATCTTGTAGCTTAAACATGCATATAGAGATATACGGGTGGATCATGTTTAAGTGATAACCTAAATGATCTATAGTAGATGAATAAGGTTTGATACCTTATCCTGGTGACACTACAAGTATGGCTCACTTTGTAGATGTTACAATTGTTGTAAAGTGCTACAAATGATCTGATCCTGATCATTCATGTGGAAACATGTGAACGGGGATATTCTATACGAAGGAGTTTGTATAAGACCGGACCATGAAATGACTAGTCTCATTATATAACGTCGTTCATAATAGAGACTTACATTTCACCAGGATGACCACAGGTGACATGACCTAAATCCTAAGTGAGTTGTGAACGAGCCTATGAAGGCGATCTTTTGATTTCTATGGGTGAGAATGGTCAGATCGTCGACTCAACAAGCCTACCATTTTGGGGATTTGTCTGATTGGGAAATTGGGAACACCGCTACATAAGAAGGAATTCACTCATTCCCCAACGTCGGGATAAGTAGATAAATTGCTCCCTTAAGAGCTGATTCTGGGGCTTGAACAATGTGGCGCCACATCCTCTCCTGACTCGAGAGGGATTTGGTTATAGTTGGACTATAATTTATTGTTCATTAGAGGGATTAGTGGTACTTAAGGAGTTAAATGTAACTACAAGGGCAAAACGGTATTTTTAGCCTAGCTGTATTTACGAGCAATTTGTGAAAGGTCATCATACTGTTGACTGGTTATATCCAATGGACACAGAAATATATTTGTAGTTCAAAAAATACAGCTGTCAGTCTTTAATGGAATGTTTGACGGTTAACGGATGATGAATAATTTAATCAAAGAGTTTAATTAATTATTCACGCACCGTTAGAACTTCAAGCTACAAGTCTATTAGATCTCTTCTGTAGCTCAATGGGAATTAATGAGAATCAATTTTTGGATTAATTTGAATTGTTCAAATTAATTGAGTGAATTAATTACATGTGATATAATTAATTTAATTTAATTATATATGATATAATTACTATAATGTATTTGATACATTATAATATAAAGTTTATTTGAGAGGAAATAAATATTTAAATATGATTCAAATATTAATTATGTGAATTAGTTCATGTAATTAAATTTAATATAAATGTGATATATATTTAAAAGTCATTGGTGAGGAGGAATTGAAACTATAAGTTATATTGTATTTGATACATATAGAAACTATAAATTGTATGTTATATTGATATAACATATAGTTTAAATATATAGTAATATGATAAGATAGTTATCATATAAATATATATATTAATTGATTTATTAAAAATAAATTAATTTTATTTATTTATTAAAAATATTTTCTTGGGAGGAAGTTGTAACTCCTTCCTTTTTTTTCATTTTTACATGATAGTGGGGTATAGGAGTTGGTTGGTTTTCTTCTTCCATTCCAGCTTTCACAAAATAACCTAATTCCCAGAATTACAGTGGAGATTACCTTACAATCTTCTCTTCCTCTCTACTTTCTCAATCTCCCTCATCCAAAATAGCCAGAGCTCACACCTCTTGGATTCTCGTCCAGAGAATACAGTGGAATTCTCGTGGTGGTGTTTCATTTGGTTCCAAGGTTTTTCTTTTTTGAAGAACAATTCTTCAAAGGTAAATGTTTCTAAACTCATTTACTATTCTGTATAAAATTTGATTTAACATGCTATAGATTAATTTTTCTTCAATTAAATGCATAAATCTACCTGTTTGTTTGCTGTAAAATTATTGTTTTGTAAATTTAAGATTTTGGGTTCAATCCCATTTCTGCTCAAGGGTCTTCAATGGTTCCTTCAATTGGTATCAGAGCGGGGTTTTTTGCTCAATTTTTTTTCCAAAATTTCGGAATTAATTTTACAGTTTTTTGTGGGATTTTACATTCTGTCAATCTATTCATGTGATGATTGTTTTTTTTATGGATGTTTAAAGTTATTGGATAATTTCGAGATTGATACTTTGTTTATTACTTTGAATTTACAAAATTGTTTTGTAAAGACTTATGTTTTGAGGCATTTAATTGCTATTGAGTCTGTACATTTAAGTCCTTGAGTTGTTTGTGGGTTTCCCGGTGCTGATCAAGAGAAAATGAGACCAAATTCGATGGAGAAACGATGGAGAACGCGGTTGTACAGTGGAGACTTTACTGCGGCGTTGCAACATTGTGTCCTAGTGTTGCAACGCTACGATGAAGAACAATGTTGTGTTCTTTCCGTACCCTTGCAACGTTGGGCATAGCGTTGCAACACACCGAGATGGAAAGAACAAATCGATTCTTGTCTGGTTCGGTTTGTGACTCATTTGGTTCACTAGCGGTTCGATCAATTCAAGCAATTCAGGTCCGGTTCGAAAGCTGGTTGGTTCGATTCGAGCGGTTCAAGACTCGGTTCACTTGTTTGAACTTGTTGATTATTTATTTATGTAATAGATACATTTTTTGATGAATTAAATTAATATAAGTGTTGTATTAATTTAATTAATTGTTTAATTTTCAATCTCGGTCCAATAATTTATTTGCATTTGATGTATGATTTTTTATTTAAATACATATGTCATATTATATGTCATATAGTATTAAATCCCACCATAGTTATGCATTTAATTTCATGCATCATTGGGTTATAATATATATATTTGCATAATTTAATATTATTGCATGCTCATGCATCATATAGTATAAATGTTATAATATATGTATGCATGCATTAATAACATATACATGCATCATTTATATTATAAGAGTTATAATATATAGTATGAATGTATGTTTAAAGTACTTTATTAATAATTTCATTACTTTAGTATATATAATTTTCATGTATATTAGTAATGAAATGAAATTGCATGAAGCATGACATTACCTTAGGTATTTTATAATTGTTATAATTTAATAAAGTATGTCAATGGATGCAATGTATGGTTTTAATTATTTATTTATTTATTTATTATTATTATTATTATTTGCTTATAATTGTTATAACAAAATGAAATTAAAAATTAAAATCGATAAA
Source organism: Benincasa hispida (assembly GCF_009727055.1). Lineage (NCBI taxonomy): Eukaryota > Viridiplantae > Streptophyta > Magnoliopsida > Cucurbitales > Cucurbitaceae > Benincasa > Benincasa hispida. The sequence continues at coordinate 83,242,904 of NC_052357.1, forward strand.
TCAGAATTGCATGCAGACCTTAGGTTAAATTCATTTTTTTTAAAAAAAAATAGTTTTAAAATATGAATCATATAGACCTAACAATCACATTTCTAATGAGATTAGAAATTTAATTTAATTTTTTAATCAGTTTAATAGGATTAAATTGGTCTCAATTAAAAGATTAACATTGTAACAAATGTATCTATAAATGACCTTTTATCTAAGGATAGTTTTATCTAGGCTGGAGTATTTAAGTTGACAGAAATGTAATACCCCTACCTGGGAACTTTTCTGGAAAGGTGAATTAAATAGATTTGTTACAAGCATGCGATTATGGGCTAACATTTGTTAAAGTGTTAACCTTAATCAAAATTGTTTAACTATCCAAAGCAAATGTTGTTTTTTGGAAAATTAAACAATCACTTAGTTAAAATCAGTGGCCGAATTTTTCTAAGTTAATTGACTTATGGTAAAACGCTCAGTGTGAGGATAATGGGGCATATGATACTTCATTTTATCCTCTTCACGTTTCTCCCTAAAAGTTCACACCGTGAGATCTGTACTCTGCCTTGAGACACCTTGAGTGCTCCCCTATGAATGGTGTTTGTATAGATCAATGTCAAGGTGAATGGAGAGAGTGTTTATAGTAAGCAGGGGCGGGACGTGTGACAATACATCCCTCAATCTTTCTCATTAGTTTGAACTAAAGTCTCACACGACCTTGTGGCACCTTGAGTGTCCTCCTACAGATGACATCTTTGCATGATACTACATTCAAACTCCAGAAATAGATAAGACTTACTTTAGTTTTTGCTCTAATCGGTTTTTCCCTACGGGCTCATTGGGGCATAATTTTATAATCTAAAATGAGAGGTTATACTTACAATAAATGTTAAGCGAGTTTAACTATTTCTAGACCGAACAATGGTGACTGATAGTTACAGTAACAAGGAGTTGTTTTGTCTATTGGTTGAGATAGTCTCATTTCTGTGAATGGGCACCTGATCACCCTACAGTAGATTTTGTCCTATCTCACTAAAGCATCATTGCAAAATAGATATCACTTAGGGTACATTAGATTATTTTGCTAAAATCGATTGGTTTTTCCTAGTGGTTTAATGCAAATAGACTAATATAAATAATTTGTATGATTTTAGAAAATTTCTTCATAATGACTTCAACGACTCTTAGTTTACTCGCTGCCTACAAACTAACAGGCGGTAATTACACGACTTGGAAAAATATAATTAATACTATACTAATCATTGATGACCTCCGTTTTATCCTAATGGAGGAGTGTCCTCCCATTTCAACTCCAAATGTTGTTCGAAATGTTCGAGAAGCATATGAGCGATGGACACAAACAAATGAGAAGGTCCGAGGGTATATCTTAGCAAGCCTTTCTAAAGTCTTGGCCAAGAAGCATGAGCCCGGTTCACGGTCTATGAGATCATGGAGTCCTTGAGGGGAATGTTTGAACAATCGTCCGCACAGCTCATACATGACACTCTCAAATACATCTTTAATGCCCGTATGCAAGAAGAGGCATCTGTTAGAGAACATGTTCTCAATATGATGGTTTACTTCAACGTGGCGGAGATAAATGGGTTCGTCATCGATGAAGCCAGTCACATTAGCTTTAAAGGAACCAGTAAAAGTCTTTGAGTGGCAAGTTAAGTGGGAGATTATTGGGGTTGGTGCCCTAAATCTCGTAGGGTCTTATAGTTTGTAATTGTATTGTAAAAACATCTTATTTATATAATAAAATATGTGATGTTTTATTTGACATTTAGTTGCTCTAATTCAAAAACCAATAAACTAACGTCGAAGGTTATCTTGTAGCTTAAACATTCATGTAGAGACATATGGATGGATCATGTTTAAGTGATAACCTAAATGATCTGTAGTAGATGGATAATGTTGGATACCTTATCCTGGTGACACTACGAGTATGGTCCACTTTATAGATGTTACAATTGTTGTAAAGTGCTATAAATGATCTGATTTTGATCATTCATGTGGAGACATTGAGCAGGGATATTCTATACAAAAGAGTTTGTATAAGACTGGACCACGAAATGACTAGTCTCATTATATAACACCGTTCACAATAAGCTTATATTTCACTAAGATGACCATAGGTGACATGACTTGAATCCTTAGTGATTTGTGAACTCCTGCCTATGAAGGTAGTCCTTTGATTTATATGGGGTGAGAATGGCCAGATCGCCGATTCAACAAGCCTACCAGTTTGAGATTCGTCTAATTGGGGAGTTAGGAACATAACTACATAATAAGAAAAAGACTCATTCCCAATGTCGGGGTAAGTAGATAAATTGCTCCATTGAGAGCTGATTCGGGGCCTTGAACAATATGGCGTCACACCCTCTCCTAGCCCGATAAGAGTTTGGTCATAGTTGGACTATGATTTATTGTTCACTAAAGGGATTAGTAGTACTTAAGAAGTTGGATGTAACTATAGGAGCAAAACGGTATTTTTGACCCAACTGTACTTATGAGCAATTTGTGAAGGTTTGTCATATTGTTGATTGGCTATACCCAATAGACACAGAAATATATCTGTAGTGCAAAGAGTGCAGTTGTCGGCCTTCGGTGGAGTATCCGACAATTAACAGATGGAATAATTTAATTAAAGAGTTTAATTAGTTATTCACGTACGGTTGGAGCTTCGACTACAGGTCCATGAGGTCCCCTCTATAGCTCAACGAGAATTAATGAGAATCAATTTTTTTGATTAATTTTAATTATTCAAATTAAATGAGGGAATTAATTATATGTGATATAATTAATTTAATTTAATTATATATGTTATAATTATTATAATGTATTTGATACATTATAATATAAATTTTAGTTGAGAGGAAATAAATTTTTGAATATGATTCAAATATTAATTATGTGAATTGGATTCATGTAATTAAATTTAATATAAATGTGATTTATATCAAAAGCCATTGGTGAGAGAGAATTGAAACTATAAGATATATTATATTTGATACAATATAGAAACAGATTATATGTTAAATTTAATATAACATATAGTTTAATATATATATTACATGATAAGGTAGTTATCATATTAATTGATTTATTAAAGATAAATTAATTATATTTATTTTTTAAAAATAATTTTTTTGGAGGGTGTTGTAACTCCTTCCCCCCTCTTTTACATGATAGTGGGGTATGGGAGTTGGTTGGTTTTCTTCTTCCATTCTGGCTTTCACAAAATAATCTAATTCACAGAATTACAGTGGGGACTACCTTATAATCTTCTTCTCCTCTCTACTCTCTCAATCTCCTTCATCCAAAATAGCACTTAGTTCACAGATTTTCTGAAAGCACTTAGTTCTCTTTGAAAATCTCGAAGGAAATCAATATAGTATGCATTATAAATTTGATAAATTAATAACAGTGTAATTGAGAAAGATGCATAATGAATTAAAAAGGCTGGTGAGGGCAAATTAATATTCATTTTGTCTTAAATCGGCGATTGACACAAAAGTTTATTAATATATTATCTCAAATAGGATATCCTTAAACCACTTACTTTGATACCATATTAAATAATTGATTGACCTCAAAGTTGAAATAATCATCTAATATTTTATGTAAATTAATTATGGGAAAAGACAAAAGAAATATAGGTCAATTGTATAGGCCTCCATTTACTAGGAAAACCATCTTTCATTAATTTCACCAATCTCTCAATTTTTTATTTTCTTTTTCTTTTCTCTTGGTTCAATGATTTATTGTGCATGTAATGAGTAGAAATTCAATCGCTTGTGCTTTCTGGGGTTTGTCAATGATCAAATCCAACCTCTTTTATTGCTTTGACACTCACTCACTCACTCTTTTGGAACTTCAATTTTAGAATCTAAACATAAAGCCTTCTCTACCGGAATGCCCTTTCTACATCCTTATATTTCCTTCCACTTTTCTCCACATTTCATCAAATATATTCCTTCCCATATGCGATATTTTGTCAATTCTTGTGTTCATTTTCAAACCAACGGTGGAGAAAAAAAATAATTGGTGCTGTCAACTCCATTCCTAAAGCCACTCCTTTATACCCACGCTCCACAGGATCCTATACTTAAATCCCGACACGATTTCACGATTTATCTGTCATGTTATTTATTTTAATTTTAATATCACAAATTTTAAAAAAAGTAAAATCGATCTATCAAATAGAAAATTATATATATATAAATATAGTTTTATATTAATTGAACATACGACGTGTGAGTCTAAGTCTAAAGTAGAGAGTAGAGAATAGATAATATCATATCATTGGTAAAATATTAGGAGATATATCTTAACAACATTTACAAATTACTTGTCCTAACAAGAGATAAGATATTAACATCCACTGAGATATCCATGATATGATGATTTTTAGTTTGACCCATTATACTAACTAATAGTTTAATATCATTAGAAAAGAGTAGTGTATTTTCTTCATAAAAGAAAAGCTTTGATATTTGTGGGGTAGACATAAAATGGTTGGGTATGTGTGTTGAGGTAGCCTTTAATGGACTCCAAATAGTGACATGGTAAAGCATCCAAGCTTTGAGTAAGATTGCTATTTAGAGGCATATGATTGGTGGGGAGAGATTCCTCTCATTCTTTTCATTTTTCTGCAAATTTTTATTAGATAAGTGGTTTGGTTGGTCTAGTTGTTTCAGGCAAAGGCCCACCTTTTTTATGCATCATTCTATTCAATTTTCCAACCCCAACCTTCCTATTCTATGGTTCTCTTCTTAGAAATATTGGATCATTTTAGACTTTTTGTTGATAAATTTTAATGTGAAATGCTACCAAGTCAAACTTCTAATTACCTATTAATATCTCTATTCACTCTATTCGAATTTATTTCATTTAATTTAGATGTTTAATGTCTTACACTTTAATATATGTATTTGTTTTACTAATTTTATATGCAGAAATCTAAATTATTTAATTATTTAATTAATTAAAAGAGAAAAATAGCATAGACATTAATTAAATATAGTATTATTTAATATGTTTTTATATTATTTTATTCTTTGATCATTTATAATAATAATCAATTTATTTTTGTACATTAAACATTTATTAAAATTGAATAAATTAATTTGTTTAATTACTAGAAATGTTTTAATAAGTACAACTTAACTACAATATTAATAATCAATGATAAATTTTATATTAGATAATTAAAGTAATATAATATATTAATCGTGTGAAGGTATTAGTTAAAATTTACTCCATCTAAATAATTTATTTATATTAATAATTAATTAAAGTAAAGTAGTCATGATCAATTAATAGTAATTTATTAATAAATTAGGTTACATTCTTACAATTCATATCTTAAATTCTACCTATATGTATTGGAAATTTGATGTGAGATGAGTTTTAAAACTTCTCAAACATAAGATTTAAAAAGTGAAATGATGTGGAACAAATACTAATATTTGTTGTATATCTAAAAAGCCATAAAAAGATAAAAAAAATTTTTTTGGCAAATACGACATTAGGCTTCTATAATTCTAGAATAATTACATTGTTGACCTATTTTAAAAGTCCAAAATGAAAAATGCCATTTTTTTAATAATAATAATAATAATAATAATGTTAACTGACATTCTATTAATATCATGGACAAGTGAAGTTACAAATTTCTCCTTCCTTCAGATTTCTTTACTTCTTTTTTCTCTTTCTTTTTCTCCGGCAGACCAACTTTGGCAAAACTCTTTTTTCCCCCTTCTTTTCTCCTCTTCTTCTCCAATGTGACAAACTTCGACGAAACCATGTACCAGCTCCCGTTGTGAAAAAGAAGAGATAGAAGAGTGATCTATGAATAAGGAAGGGAAGAGAAAGAGAGAGTGTGTAAGCGAGAGCGAGAGAGGAGAGGGATCTGTGAATGAGGAAAGGAAGAGTGCGAGAGCGAGAGCGAGATGAGCTTTTTGTGTGTGTGAGCTCATTTTGATAATGTCACTCGAATTTAACGTCAATAAAAAGTAAAAAGAAAAAAAAAATCTTATTTTTGAAAAGGGAGACAAACTTCTAATTTTTCCTAAAATTTTTGTAAAATTTAGATCTTACAAAAATCCCATAATCTTGTAGTAATATATCCTATATATATTAATGAGGTGATAGATGGATGACTAATTTTGTTGTCTTTGTGCCCTCTCTACAACTATTAATACTCTAAATATAAAAACAAAATGCCTTTTTAATTTTATTTTTATATTGGAAATATTTAAGATGATTTTGATTCATTCAGCTTGGGGTAATTTAGGCTCTTTTCAAGACATTCCAGTCTATTAAAGTTTTGTTCGAAGATAAATTCATTCTTTTACATGTTCAGACAAGACTTCAGTACTCTTACATTTTTACATTCCAATTTATTCCAACAATCACGTGACTTGTTCAACATTTTTTTTTTAACATGGCATAATTTAACTAAATATATGATCTACTTTAATAAATTGGAATTTCAGAATGAAAATTGGTACACCGTCTAAAAATCGAACATTTTCAGAATAATAAAAACAAAACAAAAAAAATTGACGTGGAAAAGAAAACTATAGGTCAAGAAGAAGAATAAATCCACGAGAATAAAAAAAAATCAACACAAGAATTTTCAATAACGATAGTCAACAAAAAAATGATACAATATTTATAAAATTAAAGTGCTCAAAATTTATCTAAAATCTGATGGGAAAGTTTTAATAGCCTGAAATTAAAGTAGAATATCAAAAAGATTTAAAGGGAATAACAAAATATTTTAAATAATAAAGGCAAAATAGAATAAATGTAAAAGTTGTAAGAACCCAATTCAAATTAAAATCCTAGCATTAACCCAAAGTTTTTTTTTTTTTTTTTAAGTATTATAATTAAAGTATGGAGTGAATGAATCGAACTTCTAACCTCGAGATCGATAATACGAATACTATGGAATTATGCTCATGTTGACAACCTAAAATCTTTTCAAGCTATGAAAATGTTACAAGTTTTTAGTAGAATAATTTCAAGCTGAGCTAATAGACTGAGATGTCTTAACTACTTGGTTTACTCCAAGGAGAAAATGTTGGTAAAATATAAATTTTAGTCAAATCATAATAATTTTTTTGCTTACTCCATTTTAATTATTGATTTTAATATTAGTCTAACCTTCATTTAGCCCTACAACGTTTATTTATTTATTTATTTTAAAGTTGAAGATTCGCTTTCTTACTCTGTATTTATTTAATGATAAGTTCTAAAATTTTAAAATATCTAAACAATAATGTGAATTCAAAGTTCAACATCAAATAAATAACTGGGTTAAATTGTAATTTAACATTTTTTTTAATAAAATTGTAATTAATGCTAATATATATAAAACAAACTAAAAACAATAATAATAATAATAATAATAATAAAATATTTAAATCCTATTTTAGTCTATAAAGTTTTAATCTTATTTTATTTTGGTCCTTAAACTTTCAAAAACATCCATTCTTATCCCTAAACTTTTTAAAAGTATTTACTTTGGTCCTTACTATTATGATTCTACTAACTCTTAAACATAACGATAAGATGAGTTGTATTTTTGGATGAATAGGCTGTCAAATAATTTAATCATGCTAAAAATTTTAGGGTTTTAATTTTAAATTAGATGGTAAAGCGATTTTGTATAGGAGATCTCAAAAGTCATTTTACGTCCAGTATTTTGGTTGTTCACTATTTTGACACGTTGAATGTTGATATTTTACTTCACATTCATTTTGCTCAATACATATTAGATATAATTTCATTTTTAAATGTATTTCATCTTTTAAATATTAACATAATCTTAAAAATAGGGATGAAAATAAATACCTTTTAGAAGTTTTAAATGAATGTTTTTTAAAATTTAGAAATCAAAATAGAATAAGATTCAAATTACAGGAATCAAAATTGAATTTAAAAAAAAATATATGACGTTTGACCATTTGATTTATAAAAGGCCACGTAAGTTTTCAGTCACAACCCAATAAAATACTTCTCAAAAAGGAAAAAAATCCAATAAAATAATTATTTTAGAGAGATGAAACTTAAAAATGAGAGAAAAAACCTGGGAAGTAGAAACTAGTGTGGCGTAGACACGTGAGTAACATGTGAAGGGTCCACGACGGCGGAATCAATCGTGACTGCGGCTGGTGCTACCTATGACCGGCTGACAGCTACCGACTCCTTCGGTTCCCCGTTCCCACTCCCACTCAACCACTTGCTCTTCTTTAGTTGTACTTTGGACAAGTTTTATAATCATTTTATAATTAAACTATAAAATATAGAAATACACCTCCATGATACTATATACTTTTTTAAGAGTCTTATTTTAATTGTTGGAGTTTAAAATTTCTTTAAAAAAAATAATGAAAATTTTTTAACATATATGAAAACATAAATATATATGATATATTTGTGAATTATATTTATTTATTTTCGGTTATTCTAACTGTGGAAGTGTATAAATTTGTTAATTATGAAAAGAGTTAAATTGAATTGTGAGGTAAAATTTAAAATTTCAATTAAGATAAATATGAGAATAAAAGAATGAAAATAGAAACCATGGTATTGAGTATTTAATATAACGAATCTTGAAAGAAAAGGAGTTGAAAAGCAAAGAAGAGAAGAGAGGAAGGGGAAAAGGGAAAGAGTTTGCGGAAACACGGAGCCGCTCTTGCCCAGAGTTTGGAAGATATTCCCCGCCCTTGGAAAGCGCTAATGCATTGGGCCCCACTCCAACCATTCTGTCAACTGGGCCCCACTCCTCCCCTCTTCCTTTTTACAAAAGTCCACCGTCAACACTCTGACATCAAACTTAACCACAGTTACTTTCCTAACCCATACACCATTTCCAATCTCTCCTTCTTTTTAACCCACTCTTCTACCGTTTCTAATACTCCTTCTTCTCCATCCATTTTCATTTCTCTTATTATTTGTATTTCCATTAAAATCCTTTCTCTCTCTCTCTCTCTCTTATTCCCCTATTCATCATTGCCTTCCATCTTAAGAAACCTTTTGTTCTCCATTCCATAATAATCCTCAACTGCAACTGTTCTTCAATCTAAAACTCAACGCCCTTTCTGATTTCGAGATTCTGTATTTAATTACCAATTACTAATCCAATACTCCCAAGCATGAGTTGCAACGGTTGCAGGGTGCTACGAAAGGGCTGCAGCGAAACCTGCGTTTTAAGGGGAAGTCTCCATTGGATTGATTCTCCCGAAGCTCAAGGGAACGCCACTCTGTTTCTCGCTAAATTCTTCGGTCGTAGTGATCTCTTGTCCTTCATCTCCGCCGTTCCTTATCATCAAAGACCCGGTAACTTCCTTTTTCTTTACTGCCCACTTCTTTAATTCCTCAATCAATCGATTCTGAGATTTCCCCCGTTTCTTCTTCTTTTAAGCTCTGTTTCAGTCACTGCTATTCGAAGCTTGTGGCCGCACCGTTAACCCAGTTAGCGGCGCTGTTGGTCTACTATCCAGCGGGAACTGGCACGTCTGTCAGGCGGCGGCGGATACCGTTCTCAACGGCGGAGTTCTCCGACCGATACCCGGATTCGAAATTTCTGGAAATCTCACGCCCAACCTCGATGAATCCTTGCTTACTTTCAATACCGATGTCTGGACTACCACTACACACAATCTTCAATTTTACCCATCTACTCCGTCTGATTTCCGGTGCCTTCCTGATCTTTCTCTCGGCAGAGGGAAGAATCATCCGTTGGAGAATCGGCGGTCTCTTGATTCCGAAGAGTCGGTCATGACCAGCTTCGGAAGCGGCGATGTCGGCGACCGGCGGAAAGAGACGAAGCTTTTGAACTTATTCGTATGAAAGAAGGAAGAGAGAAAGAGGGATGGAATTTTGTTTCGAGTTTAGTGACGGTGTTGTAGAAGCAACGACAGTGAATAATCCAATGAGATTTTAATAATCAGTCCGTTCGGAAAGGAACTGTCGCAATGGATTTTCTTCCACCGGCGACGGTGATTTTATCCCTTCTGTTTAAAATTAAGATAAAATACCTAATTTTTTGGGAGGGGGGCTTTACGGTAATTTTAATAATGTAAGTAGATGACGTGTAATTGTGGAGAGGGAGAGGTTGCATGGATAATCAAAAATCAATATTGTCCTCGCCGTACCGTACAGCCTCAACTCATGACTCTTCTCTGACCTTCTTTTTCGTTTTTTTAATTAACAAAAAAAAAGAATAATTATTTTAAACGGTAGAATTAGTAAAAATATTTTTAAATATAATAAAAATGTTGCTGTTTATTAGTGATATACTATAATAGACATTTATATGATAGACTACTTAGATATCTATCAATAATATTTACTGAAATTTTTTTATTATACTTTATTATTGATAGATAGTAATTAAGTTGAGTTTATTTTCCTTTACTTAATAATATACATATACACATTAAAAAAACTCAGGCTACCACCGCCTTTTTTTTATCTTTCATTTATTTCTCACAATAGAAAATAGATATCGTTTTATAGATATTTAAAATTCAGTGTTTTATTTATATATTTTGTATGCAGTTTAAATTCGTGTACGTGGAAGTTTGTGAGTTTGACGTTGTTGGAAAATATGAGTCATTAATAGGTGTAATTTTGATGATAAGAGGAAAAGAAAAGAACTGTTTCTTCACGAAATGTGTTGAACAATTTATTCATTGCGTTAAGATAATATTCCGAATGTGAAGGCATTGGGACTATAAATACAAAATGAATAGAAACAAACAGATTCAAGTCGGTTTATATTTGACTTACCATACAACTTAGTTTTAAATTCCATTTTCGTCTTTATAATTTAAAATTTATTCAATTTTAGTCTATTTTCAAATCTATTTACTTAAAATCTTAAAATTTGAAAATAGAAATCCTGATTAGGACAAACTGAGATCTTGAAGTTAAGACTAAGACAATTAAAACCATAATTTATATATGTATGTATTACGTTTGAAGTCCGTAAAATTTATAGTTTGTTTTACTACATAAAAAAGTTTAAAATATTATAATTAATATATTAAATAGTTTTTAACATTATTTTATTCTTAGGGCGTGTTTGTTTCAAGGATTAGGCTTGGGATGGGTTAGACATCCTAAACTCAACCCTTGTTTGGAATAAGGGTTTAAGAAGCCAGACTTCCTATCCTCTTCCATGGATTTGAATAGGAAACATTATTCAAATTCATAGATTACATTTTTTTTCTAATTTAATTTAGGAAGTTTGTCGGTCAACTTCTAGAAACCACCCCGGCGTTGCTATAGGCCAACACCGACCATTGCTGGCCACCCTCAGTCACCACTTCCAGTGATCTTGTCGGCGGACTTCCAACGACCTTGTCGATGGACTTCTGTTGTCGACTATAGCCAAACTTCGATCGCCATCGGCCAACTTTGACCACCATTCCTGGTGATCGCTGTAAAAAATATTGTTAGTATATAACAAACCAAACAAAACTTATATATAAAAATACTTCTAAAAAGGAGTTGTAAAAAACATGTGTTTTTATTTTAAATCAATAGTGTTTAAATAAAAAAAAAAATCTAATTCATTCAAAACAAGCCCTTAATTTAATGATAATAATATTTTTTAAATAAACTCTTTCTATTTTTTTTATATGGAGTTTTTTCTTTTTACTTATTATTATTTATTAGATTATCTTTTTTAATTCACTCTCTTCCCTTTATTTATATATTTCCTTTATTTTAGGAGATTTTTTGTTTTTTTTTTTTTCTATTTCTCCTGGCATAAATCGATCACTACAAGAAGCATCCCTATATGCTTTTCTTCTTATTATTATTATATACATATTTTTAACAAAAATTGAATAGTAAGGAGGGGTAAAAAGTAAATTGAACTAGATTTTTGCTTAACTAAGTATATTTATTTAAATTATATGTGTAGAAAACCTCAATTTAAATTAGTAAAAGATGTATAACATTTTATTTCAAAGTCTAATAAAATCAAAATATCAAATTATAAAACAATAAATCAAATAAATTTATAATTTTAGTCAAATCTATATTTCAAAATTCAAAAAACAAATATTCTTCAAAAAAATTTAGATTATTTTATATTTGACTATATTAAAATAATTAAGATGACAAGTTTAAACTAATCTAAAATCTAACCTTATTAAATACAAAAAAATATTTCATAAACTCAAAATTTATAAATCTACACTTCATTCCCAGACATCCTAAGCATGCATTCCAAATGTTTTTTAAACCCATACTTCCAAAATCTGCACTCAAAACACAAATTTCTTAAACCCGGACTACCTAAACCTCCCAACAACTTAACATGCTTAGCATTCCAAACCTGCGCACCAAACACCCCTTATAGTTTTAACTACTTAAAAGACAAAATACAAATTTATTATACTTGTAAAGTTAAAAAGGTGTGATTGTCCGTTCAAATATATATTCATCATTAGATATTGATGTTTTGTATATATGATATAAATCACACCCATATATGAGATCTCTCACTCCAACCTTAATAGTTGTAATGTGACAAAAGACATAATTATCCGTTCAAACATATCTCTACGACCAAATCAGGATATATTCATATATATGGTCTACATCACATTCATACACAAAAATATATACCACCTAGACCTAAATAGTTGTAACGGAGAATTGATGTAATTTTTCATTCAAACATGTACCTATAGAACATGATATGTCATTATGGTCTAAAACACAGTTATACACTAAAGAATACACCACTTCGACTGTAACCACTTCAACGCGAATAGTTGTGATGAAGGACAAAATCGGAATGATGAAAAATGATAAAGGCATAAGGGTATCTAAAGATTCTTCCATTATATCTGCGTGCGTGTGAATAATTATTTGGCTAAGAATGGAGACCTGCACATAAGGTTAGTCATGAAATCATAAATTTATTTGACCAAGTCTGGAGACAAACCAATAGTGGCGATATTTTTTATAAAACCATTTAAATTATGTATTCCATCAGGTCAAAAATAAAAGTAATTAAAAATTGGTCTAAAATTCTGTCTCTTTTAAGAACATCAATATATTCTGAGGTAAAAAATTTAACTTCTGACCTAAATAAAGCGAAATTGTTAATGACTTACCATATGATACACAAATCTGAATTGTCTATTGACTAAATGATTTTATTTAGATAATTATTTGTGCCTTTTATTTTTTTTTTATGATAAATGAAACCACCTACTGATGGGACAATCTAACATTATACAATCTTTTGCTTACGATTTCAATATTATTCATAAAATATAATCGCTTGTACAAACTGATTTAAGAAGAAAACTAACTACATATTCACATAATAAATAAGGCACCAAATATGCGTATGGTTGGAATTAATCAAAGAGTGAACCCAAATTCTCTATAATCAGCATAAAGAATCATCAATTTCATGTAATTATGTGTTGTTGTCTTAAACTCATGCTTTGATTTAACAAAGTCTATGAATCCACATCGATTGTGCCAAGTGGAGAATCATGCGTCTCATAGTACAAGTGGACCATAATTAAATAAATCCCCTAATGGAAGTTAGATAATTTTCCAAGATATCTCTAAATGCAAAGTCTTTACTCTGATTGGAGCAACTTCTTCCAACAAAAAACTTCAAATTTATATATTTTCCATCTACGTCACACTTCTAACCATACAAAACTTTTTTTTTAAAAAAATCATAATTATTTCTTTAATTACCATTCTATATATAAATTATTTGACTCCATTTAGAAACATAAGATAATTAAGCAAATGATACATCATATGAAATAAAATTATGCAACTTGACCCACATTAGACTCAAATTATAGAGGTGGAGAGGAATCTACATGCATTGTATCTGACCAAATGAATATCCTAATGTCAAAACCATAGATTAAAGACAATTTTTTTAAGGGCCGCGACGGGCCGAGAAGATCAAAGTTAGATTATTAAAGAGAAAAATAAAGAGTGAGGTTAGAATAGATGAAGTGATGTGAATGTGAAGGGTGTAGACGAAGTTGCATGAGGATTCAACCCCAAACTTGAAACCCAAAACTCTTTTCTTTTTTCGACTTTACATATTGTTTCTCCTACTTAATGATAAAAAATAAAAAATAAAAAGGACTTTTTAAGAGTTATTTATTTATTTATTTTTTTTAATAATTTGTAACCCTAAAATTTCATAAAAGTAACAATAAATCTCTAAACTTTAGTTTTTAATGATTTAATCCCTATAATTTTTGTAACAATTTAGTCTCTACACTTTACTATATAACAATTTAGTCAATATATTTTAAATTTTGTAATAATTTAATCTCTATTGTAGAAATTATGTTAGGTTTGATGAGATTTTACGCATAAAAAAGTCGATAAACTAGTTAAAAGACTCAACGTTTTTATATAATACCAAGTTTACATCATAAAATATTAAAGATCGCTATCTAATTTTGATTTTTTTTACGTTGAAGACTAAATTGTTACCATTTGAAAGTATATTTGACTAAATTGTTACAAAATCAAAACGACATAGACTAAATTATTATCGATAAAATTTTAAAGACTAAATTGTTAATTTTTAGAAAGAAAAGGGTTATTTATTTATTTATTTATTTTTGGGGAAAACTTTTAAAAGAGTTTAGGAACGGGTGAGTTGAGAATCTTGAGAAGAGGATGGGTCCCATTATTGCTATATTATATATATATATCAAAATTTAACAATGAGATTATTATCATTTTTTAAAGGATAAGAAAAGGAAATAAAAAAATACAAATAAAAAATGGTGCGGTGCACGTCAGCATGGCCCACCAGACAATGGAAGTGGGTTCCACGGCATTATCACCACCAGCACCTATTCGGCGATACCGATTGTTTTTGTTTTTTCCCCTTTACAAAAGCCGAAGGCCAAAGAAGATGATGACACCAAATACATTAGNTTATTTATTTATATTAAAAGCAAAATTGAAAGCACCACATTCTCATCCATTCGCTTCGCCGCGTCTTTACCAAAATACCCAAAATGCTGACGTGGATCCCACAACTCACCATTTTTCTTTTCTTCTTATATTACTGATTTAATCTTCGACTTTCATATTCCTATCTACGCACTTTAAGATTTATTTATTGATTTTTTTCAACTATTCAATTTTATGTGTAATAAATTTTTGAATTTATATAAAAAAAAAATCAAATATGTTCCTGAATTTGTTATCATAAATTAACTTTCGTATTTAAATAGACATTAAACATTTAATTTCGTATTCAATACATTTTTTAGTTTTAAAATTGTCAATAAGTCAATAACCAATCAATTATAGTACACAAATTAAAAGGATCAACTCCTAATTAAATACAAATTGCAACCAAGAGACTTAGAGTGTGTTTGGTAGACATTTTCAAGTGTTTAATTTAAAAAATAAGTCATTTTTTTTGTTAAAGAAATGGAATGTTTGACAACCACTCAATATCAAAAAGTGTTTAAGTAAAAATATTTTTTTTTAAAAAAAACACTTCATTCTCAGTTTTTTTTTTTTTTTTTTAAACACTTCATTCTCAAATCAATCCAAACAAATCTGTTTTTTTTTTTTTTAAACACTTCATTCTCAAATCAATCCAAATAGATCTGTTTTGAAGATTACTTTTGAAGCGCATTTTAAACCGTTTTTATCAAAAAGTGTTTAAATAAAAATAATTTTTTTAAAAAAAACACTTCATTCTCGGTTTTTTTTTTTTTTTTTTTAAAACTTCATTCTCAAATCAATCCAAATAGATCTGTTTTTTTTAAACACTTCATTCTCAAATCAATCCAAATATATCTGTTTTTTTTCTAAACACCTTTTTTTAACTTTTCGCCCCTATCTTTCTTTCAGTCATCCTCTAGGAGTGGGGAAATTAACTTTTTCTTCCTCTATTACACATAGAAAGTGAAAGTTGAAGAAATCACTATTTGAGTCTTCCCAATAAGGAGAGGGGAAATATGGAGGTTTTGTAGGAGCATGGAAAACATGCAAGAGGAGGGAAAAGGAAAGTGTACCTGAGTCATCAATGTACTTGAATTGAATCAATGGAATCTCCTTCAGATGGGGCCTCCCATTTGCCCAACCAAGCCCATCTCCTTCACTTCCTTGTCAGCCCAAAGCCATACGCCACACACCATCTTTGTTCACATCTTCCTTTTCGTCTTTCTTCTTTCCTGTAACAATTCCATATGCATCAAATACGTATACAAAAGGCAGAGTATGTATGTAAGTGCAGTGTCTCCATCATAATAAAAAGGAGCTGCTGTGTTCTGTTCTGTAACCATACGGGAAAACAGAGCCGTCTAAGCCCAGTCCCAATCTTAAGATTCCATTCTAATCAGAATTAAAGAATCATAATGTTGTCTCCTCTCAATTTATGTGAATTCCACTCCGTGGTATCTAAATCCTTCTTAATACACTATCAAGCAAATGTGATATCGTTTTCCTCGATGGCTTCTGAAAAGTGTTGAGGTTATGTACCACCCCAGACACTTCACCCTCTAATCATAGCATTCCACGAGGTTGGATCCTCTTTTTTTGACCAACTTTGCAAATCTTATCATCATCAAATTCGATGCTTGATTCTCACTCAATCACATTTTTATGATGGAGTGTGTGTGTGTGTGAGAGAGAGAGAGAGAATCCAGGCAAAGAAAAAGATGGCCATTTCGTTTTGTAGGAATTTCACTCAAAATTCGACTAGCAAAGCTACAACGTGAGCAGAACAGATAACCATATGAAGAAACCAGACTAGACAGCACTTGAAAAAGAACACACCATTTCATATTTTATAAATGAAAACCTCTGGTCCGTAATGAATGGATCTGTACACAATTAATTTGACATCAAGGACAATTCCTGCTACCTATACACGCAAATACACAATACTTACAATTTTCCTGTAAACAAACAAAAGCCAAATCAAATATGTGGACACTCTTCTGCTTCAGAAAACCACAAGCATCCAGATGTCCTTATTGCCTCCGGAAAAAACAAAGAGTTTAATCTTCTACTATAAGGTTAGCTTTGTGACAGTGAACAGCTTTTACGTGTAAGTTGTCAGGTTGAAAGTACGTATCTCCGCTGTAAAATTTGCGTTCGCAGACTACACTCTTTCACCTGATTTCCCAAAAATTAGATACAAAATTACAGATATACATGCAAAAATATATACAAGAGAAATAACAACTAGTCCAGATTCGTGTACATGATGGAAGTGAATGTTGAATTGTGTTTTGAGAGGAATTAAGAAAGAAAGAAAAACATTTATGTGAAGAAATAGGTGTGTGAAAACAAATCGTGTAAACAAAGTAGCAACAAAACAGAAGCATTTACCTGTAGTACAGCAATTGCAGACAACAGATATTTTACCCGCTCAAGCAAAGCACATTCCTTTGCACTCACATTCGCAAGCTCAGAAACAAGAGAGTTTACCTTTCCAACCTATCAAATGAAATATGCTTAGAAATACGAACCGAGTGGCAAGATCCATGCAAATTGAAAAGCTGATTGCGAACGTAAACTTAAATTTCACGTGGTTATAGGATTTCCCTGAATGTCAGGTTAAATTTTCACAGTAAATATTATAGAAATCCTGTTCCACGAAAATGACAAAATAAGAGAAAAAAAGATCGTTCTTTACAAGTTCTATGCTACAGATATATTGGTGAAATTGGATGTTTTACCAGCTCTAAGAGCCCTGACAAGAGACTATAAAAAGAAAACTTTCTTCTATGAACTAACAAAGACCATTCCATATCTAGGAACTAGGATGAATTCACCTTTTAACAGCCGAGTTAGTCCTCCCAGATTACAATTCGATGCTGGTTAATTCGTGTGAATCAACAAACTCTTAAAAGCTAAACGCTTAAACCAGACCAGTCTGAGAGCACAGAAGCAACGGTCTAAGATTACAGACAAACTTGGTTTCCGCTTTTCAGTTAGCAATTAGAGCTAGTCACTTCATGTACTTTTGAAGAAGCGCATTTCCCCCTTAAGAAATGAGTGAAAAAGAATACATGATTGGTTAAAAAGTGGTAGTCATGCCAACTACTGGTGAAGGAATTACCGAAAGCGAGACAATCCTGAAAAGGTATAGCTGTTCAACTGAAACAACTGCAAACGAATGAACAAATTTGGTCCTACAAACCCATTTTGTTCATGAGATTTTTAGAATGGCCGTACAATGAAGCCAAAGTCTGAAGGTTTTTAAGCTTTTATAGCACATTTCCATGGGGTTCAGTTCCACACCATCCTAAGGTAGTCCTGTCTAGAACACATTGTTTGTGCTTTTATTAATTCTCATCACTTAGACATCCGGAAAATTATTTGATTACCAAATCTACCCACTTTTCACGCCCATTTTGCTTCTCGTGTAATGAGTTTGGTTTCTCAGGTTTTCAGCTACCCATACATCACATGCAGCAAATTAGGCACGAACAGTGTACAACTTTTCAGAATCGGGAAAAAAATGTACAACTTTGTTTTTTTTGGTTTAACTTATAAAGTTTCACTTTCAGCGCTGAGGAAGTTGGAGGATATTTTAGGCTGAGAGCAGTTGGGGGGTGCGGGTGGTGCATCCTGACAGGTTAGCATCAAAAGGACAGTTTCATATCATATGCAAGTTGAAGACCACTAGATTTATATTCGTAAGGCTATAGTGTGAAACTTATACATAACCCTTGTACAAAACACACAATAAGAATTGAGAAATAGTTACAATCATGGATTGTTATCATCTTTCCATAGAGGTTATGAGCTTATGAATTGAGAAGTTCTTATTCTGTAAACCTTTTCCTGCGACCCTATGCCCTTGCAATTAACTTATTTGTGCAAGCTAGGAGTTAAATTTAGGAAGAACTTTATTGTTAGCAAAGGAGAAGAATAGACTGATTGGTTGTTAAGGTGCAAGATTTCAGGACCAAATAATCTCTACAAGGAAAAATCGTTCGAAAATCTCTCCTCAGTCACCTTAATCCCAATCAAGAAATTCTTTCTGAAAGGCTTGGCTACCCTCGTCCAATAGAAGCAAAATATTCCAAGTGGTTCTAACTTTTTACGGAGTTTAGGAAGATACTGGGACTGTTTCTCAGCTAACTTTAAAGCTTTATGTTCTAAGGAGAAAATTTGAGCATCTTTTTTCTTAATAGATACCAAAGTGGAAGGAGAAAGGCAAGAGCCTCTCGTACCCTAACAAGAAGGGATTAATAGAAAGGGCTCTACAGTTATTAGTAATATATTATTAATAGAATAGTAAGAAAACACTTACTGTAAAGAGCTTCATTTAAGCAATGCCTTGGGTACGGTCTGTACACCTCTCTAGATACTTTCCTCAAAAAACATCCTGTTTCTTACCAACTAAACACACCACCGTATAATATAATAAATATTCATCAAGCAGGTCATTTTTTTATGTGGTCTTGCGTAGAGCACCAGCTCACTTTAATAACTCAGGGCTCGTTCCAAAATCTAATAGACAACTTGTAGCTGAATTAGAAAAAGATCAAAAAAATTCCATCATGATTCCACATAGGTTGCAACCTTACTGTCTGGAGAATTTTGAAGCTCCGCATTTTGAAGAAGCGATCCATCCAAAAACCCATCTTATCGAAGGTTTCCTATAGATCTGCAATGGGAAAACCCCTAATTGTCGAGGGCCCACCACACATTATCCTGCTTGTTTTTATAGACAGCCCAATGTCACGGGATATCCCACAATGGAAGCCATTCTCCAACTCCCTATCAGTAAAATATCTGCCATATTGAACTCCAACACGATATTAGTGTTCTTCAACAGATCCTCTAAGTGTTGCAGTCCATTTTCTAGTCTTACGGTGGTTCTTGTTCGTAACTTTTGGGATTCTTATGCGATCCATCCATAACTTCCTTAATTGCTGACTGGTTTTCCCATTGGGGAAATGTACGGATCCATTGGTCTAATGCAGTTAAATCTATTGCTATGAACTAAAATATTTTGAAGACATGTAAATATGCCGAGGAAATTTTGGAGTTGGGTTGTTTCTCGCTACTTATTGCAGCTCGTTGGCAATTACTTCTTATTTATACTCTTCTTGAGAATCTTCTATCGTCTGCTTTGGGCAAACATATAGGTAGGTTTCTCGTCTTCCTCTTTCCTTCTAGTTTAACCTTTTCTTGTCTAGCGAATATTTCCTCAGGGAAAAAAAAAATCAAATCTCATTCATATGGACAAATTATCATATGTGCAAGCATCATAATCTCGTGAGCATTCTAGAATACCTTGAACCAAACTTGCACAACAGTTCCATTGGAATAAATTTAACAAATGACTAGCAACATTTTACAACTTCAAAATCTATTGAAAATGGAAACAATAAAAAAATGATGATCATCACCTTTGATAATAGAAAGAAAATTGATGATGCCATTGTCTGCAGCACATCAACGGCAGAAGAAATTGCGTCCTTAATACCTTGGACATCCGCCTGTAGAAGAAAGGAAAGACAATTTCAAGTAAGACAGCTTATTAAAACAATCAAATCAGTGAAACAATGAATCACATAGCCAATTATCTCTTGCTCTCAAAGACATCAGCATATACAATCATGTACTTTACCTTTGCTGCCCCAACAACTGGCAAGCGAAGGGTACTAGCCCTCAAAGCTTCAGTAACACCTGATAAACTGTTGGAAAAGTTTTTATCCAGTTCATCCCATTCTTCCAAATGCAACATCTATTGTCACCAAACAGTGGCAAATCAGAAGAGAGCAAGACAGGAAATAGAAAAAGCAATAACATTTACAAAATCGAAATCGAATGCGCCTCATACAATCCTAAGAATATTTATCTTACTTGCCAGCTGAGGATGGAGGTTAACGTTAGTTTTTGCTTGAGTAACTGTAACTCCGATCTTTTTGTTCTAACAGATTCACGCAGCTTCGAGGTACTCAGCCAAGCATTATAAAGGCTTCTCTGATGCAATTAAAACTATGTAAGTACCATCCCTTGAATTATTCAACTACGGGTTTAAAAAAACAAAATTTAGAAGACAATAAAACCCAACAATTCTTGAACAGTCAACCTACCACCATCCGCAGATTTGCGACCAAAAGAACATGGAACAGGAGGCAAAATAAAATAATATATCTTTAAAAAGAACACCTCAAAAAACCAAAGGAAAGAAAAAAGAAGAAGAAGAAGAAGAAGAAGATAATGGGGGATTTTAGAACAAAATAGAAACTTATCGCACGACTGATAAAGGGAGAATACCCTAAGCGTACCTCTGCATTCAAACTGAGGCCGGATTGAGCAGCATCTGCTCGGGCATTGACAAAACGCCATTGCAATAGCCGGTTATGTAAGAGCCTCAATGAATGTGCATCTACAATTCGGTTCTCCGCAATCTTTCCCCTTCGAGCATCGGCAACAAAACTTGTCATTGATAATGGAATGTTGTTCAAACTATTAAGAGGGGTACTCCCCACAGCATTCCTCAACCGAGGTCCTGTGGACGATGCTAAAAGCCTACTTGGTGACATAGGGCGAAGTGAACCGCGAATGGGAGACAATTGGCCTCTACTGTTAACAACTTCCCGTGGAGATGATGCAGGACTATCCATTTGAAACTTCTTTGGCACGGTAAGCTTGGAAGGAGCTAAAATTCTTACCCCGATATTTTTGGACAACGGCGAGCCATTTTCCGGCTGGCGCCGCAACCGGTTGTTTGTCTCCTGCCAAAATCTTGCCGGCACTACAATCCCTCGAGGTCCACGCTGCCCTTGTCCTTCGTTAGGACTGTACTCTTGAGTTCCAGAACTGCTACCTGAAGAGACGCTATCAGAATCAGACGAAACTACATTAGAACGATCAGATATGTTTTCTGAATTTGCGTCCATATCGAGTTCATCCCCCTTCTCCAATCCCCTATTTACAGAATCCAAGTTCAAAACCCTATCAAAGGAACCCCTCCCCTGAGCCTTAGAATCTTGCAACTGCCTAATGACATTCACAGATCCACCACTAACCCTCTTCCTCTCGGCTATGTCCTCACAATCCAAACTCCTGCTCATCAAATTAGCCTGCCGCAACCTTGAGGGCCATCTATGTTGATCTATAATAAGCTTCGAGTTCTCTGCTTTTTCCGCGACACCGCCTGCTCTCGCTGGCGTCGTCGACTTCCTGCGTTCAGGCGTACCCTTCCTCACACCTCGTGAAGGAACTGGCTTCGCCTTACTAACTTGCAAAGAGAAAGACTCACCCTGGAATGAAACAGATAAGCTTCTTGTAGAAGTAAGCAATAACTTCTGAGAGGCAGGCATCTCGCCCACTCCACCATTATCATTGCCAGTCCTGAAATCAAGAGAATAAGGCCTAGGACTCCCAACCCTTCTTCGGTCCACCGATACCGAACGCTTATTAAGGGACGAAGCAGCCTGCGTCGGCGTTGGAGCTAAACTGGAAGTTCTAGAGACTGAAGGAGAAGAAGAGCGTTTCGTAAGCAAGGCCGAGGCAGAGGAATTGGATGGAGGCATAAATCGAGAAGTGACCTCTCGTGATTTCGGCTTGCGGGGATCAATTGCATTGTCGGACTCCGATGGAAATAACGGAAGTCTATTCGAATTCTGTCGTGTAGGATGAAGATGAGGCCCTTTCTGGGGGGCAGTCTTGGGGTTTAGCGTCGTTGATACAGCAGCTACCATTGCTGAAATTCAGAGACGAACTCACCGCCCATTCCAGAAACCCTAACAAAATTTCAAAGATTCCGTCATGAACAAGAGCGATGATGTTCCAACGCCAGCTATAAGAAGAAAGAAAAAGGAAGAATCTACAACAATAATAAGTGGAAAAAGAGAGAGAAAGATGTTGAGTGAGAGTGGGTTTCGGAGAATTAATGGCGATAATTAGGAGAGAATTTATGCAATGGGATCAGTCACCGTAACAGTAACCGTCCGCCGGCGACGGAGAATGGGGAGTTGGTGTAGGCGAGATTTAGTACCATAACCGTTTCTTTTAGTTGGAGCTTCAAAACAAAATTAAAAATTATTTTTAGTTTGTGTCAAATTCGTTAAAAGAGAATCCTCTACTCGCGGTGTTCGTTTCGATTAAGAGTACTTGCGTTCAACAACAGCAACGTATTCGGAGAAGGGTATTCTGGGGAATTAGAAAATTTGTTTAATTGGGGCGTGGTTTGCACGCGAGGCGCGTATTCAGGGAGGTGGAAAGATGGAATGTGTGGGAGTGATGGTGAGGTCATTGAAGCTTCGAAGAGACGTTACATTTAACACAAAAATTCTGACAAATGTGCAATAAAATCCATTCACGAATATCCCGTGTTTGTTTATCAAGTAACTCGTAATTTTTATCCACGTTTGAAATAAATATTATGGAAATTAATAAAAATTATTATAATGGACTTAATTAGATTATAATTGACTATTTTTAATCTCAATTTTTATATAGTAAGACAACATTTAGATATCTATTGTAAATGAATGTGTAAGTGTTGATTTGAAAGCAAAAATTTTAAAAACAAATAGAAAATTATTACAAAATAATATAAAGTTTAAGAATGTTTTAAAGTAAAATAATGGAAAAATTATAAAAAGTTTTGGATGATTAAAGAAAATAAAATTCACATCAATCCAATTTTGAATCTAATTTTGAAGTGAATGGCGTGAAGATTTAATGATAAATGTTCGAATGAGGTTAAAGATAAGTATATTTTTTTTTTAATTTTTTAAATTCAATTTCTTTATAAATGAAAATTTTGGGTAAAAATAAAGTTAAAATTTGATACTCTTGGAAAGCATAAAGGAAAACAAGCAAGCAAGAAAATTTCTAATGAAACTTATATAAATTTAATTGATGAAGTATTTCAATTAATTAACCATTCGATTTGCCAAAAAAACAAAAGGAAAAAAAAAAAAAAAAAGAAAGAAATCCATGTCAAATGAACTTCAAATTCAATCCATAAAAAAAGAAGGGGGGAAAACAATCTTTAGACTATTACAATTAAAAAAAAATAAATTTTAAATAATTTGCATTTGTTTAGAAACTTTTTTTTTCAAAGAAGTTTAATCCTTAAATAATTTTGATATTTGTGATCGGTCTAATCTTCCATACTTAAAAAATATCCAATAGATTTCTTAACTTTGAGATTTATCTATTTATTTCTTGAATTCTAAAAAATATTTAATAAATCTTAAATTTTTAATTTTATATTTGAATAGATGTTTGACAAACCATTTTCAGAACTAACAAATTTATTAAACATAGGTTTAAATTTTATATTTAATATAATCTAAGCTTTAAATTTTCTGTAGGGTAGATTCGTTAAAATTTCAAAATTATCATAGTTGAAGGACTGGAATTGTAATTAAAGAGAAAAAGTCCCAAACTTATCCTTTTTTTTCCCTTGGAAACAAATAAAATTAAACCAAACAATGAACGAAGGTTGATTTTTTTTAAAAGAGAAAATGGTTATAAAGAAAAGGATAAATATGAGAAAGTCAAATGTAGAAACTTATTAAAATATCTCGAGCAGCTAAAATTGTTTGCTTCGTAAGTTTGGCAAGCAACACCAAATATAAGCCATTTACCCAAACATATATTTACCCAGACAAAAGTTGGTAAATATATATTACTATTTATTAATTAAGTTATATTTTTCATCACTATTAAAAAATAAATTTAAAATTTCATTTCATATGGATTTATTTTAAATTAATTAATTGACATTAATGTCAAAGATTGAAATTGAGTATTTAATGAAACAATTTATGTTAAAGTGTGAATCTTGAAATCAAAAGATCAAATCGAAACAAAATTCAAATCTCAAGATAAAATTGTAACATTACAGAAGTTTGGGACTAAGTTGAAACAGAACTTACTCAAAATTAATTGATTAAAAATATGACATTTTAAAGCCTACCGATCAAATAGAAATTAGGCTCAAAATCAAAAAATAAAAAATATATTTTATCAAAATTAATTGAAATTAAAAGTGTAAATCTTGAAATCCATCAACTAAAAAATGAAAACAAAAACTAAATCTCACTAGTATTGCCTTGAAAAAAAAAAAATCAACAGTGAAATTGTAACATTTTTTAATTTTAATTATATTACTCAATAGTGAATTTATGATGATATGTCAAAGTTAAAGTGCAACTCTTAAATCCTATACATCAAATTGACAAAATTCAAATCTCAAGATAAAATTGTAACATTGTAAAACCATTTATACTAAATTGAAATAAAACTTATTCACAATTAATCGATTAAAAATATAATATTTTAAAATCCAGAAATCAAATAGAAATTAAATTAAAAATATAGAGATAAAATTATATTTTATAATAAAAAAAACATTTGACAATCTCAATACTAAAAAAAATAGTTTAAAAGGAAAAAATGAAATAGAGATAACAAAAAAAATGTAAATAGATAGAAAGATAAATAATAATAATAATAATAATAATAATAAAAATGGGGCGTCTAAAACAACACCATCTTCCTAATTTATTTCTAAACAACCCTCTTTCCCTTTTTTTTTTAAAAAAATTACCCCTCTCATCAAATTAACCTTATAATTACACATTTAAACTTTTAGTTATAAAAATTGAGTCTCTAAACTTCTACGAGTTATATGATTTTCTATCAATTGACATGAAATTAAAATTGGGTGTAACTTAGACTACATCTAACCTTATTTCTTTTTTTACCCACAAAGAAAAATTAAAAACAATTCATTTTTTTAAAAAATTCACATATGGCAAATTCTCATTCGACAATTGATAAGATAGGTCTAGACCATATATCCAAATTATTATATTTTTTAACTACAAAAATCTATAGTTGTCTCAACCTTGTCCAAAGTTCACTTGAATATAAGACATTGGACAAGACTAATAGGATTCTCTTACTAAATTGAGCAAATATTGATTTTTTTTCATAAATATTATTCCAAAAATTCAAAACATCTAAAACTCATTATACAAGGATGACTGCATTTTTTTTCATGCTTTTAAAAATAAAAACAAAGTATACACAATATCTATAGTTTAATTAGAAAAAGAAAAAGAATGATTCAAGATATTTAGATACATAACATCACACACATATATAATATCTTTAAGTTTAAGCAACATAAAATAGGAAAAATAGAAAAGAAAGCAATTAGAGATAGATAGGGTTTTTGACAATTTGAGCGGTGCAAATTAATAAACAATTCGATTAATTTTATTATTATTTATGTTTCTTTTTTTGAAAATCATATGATGAATAATCATAATCATACTTGATCTAGAAAAATCATCATTCATATTAAAAGCATTTTTTTTAACAAAAAAAATAAAAAGCATAAAATCTTTAAAAGGGTTCCTTCAGTTATAATGATAATAATAATAACATATGCTTAGTGTAACATTGGGTTTGCTTGTGAAGCGAGTTGCTTTTAGACTTTTTATTTATTTATTTTTACTTTGACTCAAATATTACTTTTACAAATGATTAAGACACACGATTGGGGAAGCAAAGGAATGCCATTGAAGAAATGCGGGTTAATTAATTAATAATCAATATATGGTTAACTTAGCAAATTAGTCATATTTAGCATTAATGCTAAACCAAACATTCCACCTTTTCATAAAAGCAATCAACCCGCTTCCCTTTGAGTTTTACAAACTCAATTAAAAATCTCCTCAAAAGTTTTAGGTTCCGGTCATAATTTCTTTGAAAATTAAACATATTCCCTCTTATTTTTTTTTATTATTTGTATATCTTTTTTATAAACATATTCCCTCTTCGTTTTTTATAATTCTTAACCAAATTCCAAAAATAAAAACAAACTTTTTGAAAACTACTTTTTTTAGTTTTTAAATTTTGGCTTAGTTTTTTAAATCATTGGTGAAACGGTAAGTAACAAACAAGAATGTGAAAAAAACCAAAAAAGAAAAAAAAATCCAAATTGATCCATTGGTTTGATTTGCTTTATAGTACAAAATTAGATATCTTAGTTTGTATTTGGAGAAAAACTAAAAAAATTTGGTTCAGATTGATTTTATATTGAAAAAATCAATAAAAAACTGAACCAAACCGATGGTATGTGTATATCTTTAAAAATAAACACTAACGTTAGATATCTTTTAGTATTTTAATTCTTATGGTGTTTATATATTTGTTGTTTAGGAAAAAGACCAGTTACCATGGAGAGAAAAGTGCCAAGAAAAAAACAAAAACGTACAATTTCAATCTATAGAAAAACAATAGACTTAACTTTAATTTAAAGGGAATTTTCAAAAATAGAAAAATAAGAGAAGTAATTTACACAAAATAACAAAATTTTAATCTTCTTTGATAGAGACCGATAGAAGTTGATAGAAGTCTATCAATATTTATCCGTGTTTTTTTTTTGCTATTTATGTAAATAGTTTGATACTTTTTCTATATGTGAAAATTTTCCAAAACTTAAAATTAACAAAAATGACCAATTCAAAACAAAAGTGGAAATAAAAATAAAAAATTAGAAGAAAAAAGAAAATGACAAAAATCGAAAACCAAATCGATTATAAATCGAACCAAATAAAAATTGATCCTTTGATTTTGTTCGTTATTGGATATTGGTTTGGATCATTTTTTTGTAAAACCGATTGGTTCAATTTGGTTCTTGATTGGCTCCAAAACCAATAAAATCAAACTAACTATCACCTCTAATAACAAAGGAAGAAATTTGGAAAGTGAATGAGTGTTTATAGACTTAATATTCAAAAAAAAAAAAAAAAATTCAAATGGTTAATGAACCTTAATATTCCATATGAATCATAATTTAAATTAACCCATTTGTTATATTTTCTCTCATAGTTCTACAACTTATTCTGAATTTCAAAATTTTGTCAAACAATTTCTCTAATACCTAACTCAAAAAATTTTGGACAAATGAATTGGAGATTGTGACAAAACTTTAAATAATAAAATGTATGTAGTATGCTTGTCACACTTGTAATAAATTAATCAAAGCCCTTATTGAATAATTAAATCATTGGTTGCAACATGTGATAAATTGATGAGGTATAAGATTTGATTAATTGTGTCTTACCTTCCTTGAATGGCTTCTTCTTGCAACATCCATAATCATGAAGGTTTGCTTAATTGTGAGAGAACTGTTGGTGGTTAATGTGATTATTAATGAGAAAATCCATTACTAACTAACTTATTAAAATGGAAGGGGAGAAGGGATTGTTTCAATATATCATGAAAGCTAAAGGTGTGAATGCTTAAAGCTAGGGAAACTTATAAGTTACAATTACTAAAGATGATGAAAGATTATGAATCTCAATGGATTGAATATGTGGTCTCTTTCAATTATTTATTTATTTATTATTATTTTTTTTTTTTAAAAAAAAGACTTTTGTTTCCTTTAGAAGATGTGAATTTCTTAGTGTAAATAAAATATAGAAAAAAAAAACCTTTTTAACCTTTAGATTTTGGATCTAGTTTCTATTTAGTCCTTACGTTTCAAAAGATTACACATTTAGTATTTAAGTTTTGAGTTTGGTTTCAATTTAGTCTCTAGGTTTCAAAATGTCATACTTTTATCATTAACATTTGAGTTTTGTTTCAATTTGATCCCTATATTTCAAGATTTTACATTCCTAACCTCGATTTTTTACTAAATACCTACTTTTTGTCTTTAGAGTTAGGCCATGTCAATAAATTGAAAATCATTAAAAGAATTTTAAATAATTAAGTTTCACTACTTTTATTACTTTTAAAATTAAATTTACAATTTCACTTCGTAATTATTTTTAATTAATTAATAGAAATTGACGTCAATGATTGAAAGTAAGTATTTAATGAAAAATTGGAGCTAAAAATATAAAATCTTGAAACTGAAGAACAAAATTGAAACAAAACTCAAATATCAAAAGTAAAATTGCAACATCTTAAAACCTAGACACTAAAATGAAACAAAATTCAAAACTTAAGAACTAAATGTGTAACATTTTAAAACCTGGAACTAAATAGAAACTAGAACCAAAACATAGGGACAAAAATATATTATTCCCTAAAATATATCATCGATATACCATATTCGTGATAAAGCATCAATAATATCATTAACATATCACTCATTGATGTATCATTTTTGCATCATTGGTAAAATATATATCACTAATATATGAATTAGAAAGTATATTACTAATACACAATTTTTGTCTCATTGATAAAAAGATATCGGTCATTATTTAAGATTATATATTATGATCGCAAAAAGCCTCTATTAATATATTCTTATGGGGAAAAAAGATCGTAAATTGAGGATGATGAACATGTGTGCATGTTTAAGCCAAGAAGGACCACTTTCAAAAGGTTTGAGCTTTCCTTCTTAGTTCTTACGACACTCAATTTCTAAAGCCCCGAAAAAAGGACAAGTTTCTTCCTTTTCTTTTCTTTGTAAAATTTATGCACTGCATACTACAAATTCCTTTTTCCCCATAATCCCATGTTCTTAGTCAATTTGAGTTACTATAAGATTTATAATTTTATGTAAATTGTTTAAAATAAGATCACAATTATTATCTTATAAACAAATGTTTATGACAGTTTAAATACCATACACCTCTAAAATTAAGCTAATCCATCGGCTATTATAAAGTAAAGTTTGACAAGTACAATACTATAGTCCAAATTTGACCACTGCAAAGCAACAATGGTTGAGTTGGGTCCCTTACTTCTTCGCTTTATTTAATTTCCATTTTATTTCACAATCATAATTTCTGACAAGACTACAATAAATATTAAATTTCAAAAATCATTATTTTTGAACTGGGACATTAGATTTTCATAAAAAACACCATCTAACTTTAGTCCATTGATTTTCAACGGTATTACCAGCGAAGAATAAAGTGGCATTTAAAACATTAGGGTGTGATTCATTTAATATGAAAAAGGGTTTATCTTTCTAGAAATGGTACTATGAACAGAATTAAGTACAAAACCCAGTTAAATAAAGGGAATAATGATTTGTTTAAATATGAAGGAGGAAGTTGGTTCCTTTCTTGATGACTTGATTAAATTATATAATCTCTAAAAGGTACTTAAAAATCATGTTCCAAGTACAGAAGCTTCATTAGTGTTTATTTGTAATGGTAGTTTAAATAGAAGCAGCCACCACATTCTCTGCATAAAGGTGGAGGGCCAACAGCAACAGCTCAGTTTGGTAATGGTGTGTTTTAAGCCAAAGTAGAAAAAGCATCCCTTTTTTTGTGATGCTGTCCCAAATTTCTTGCCTCTTCCTGCCCCTTCTTTCTTTCCCTTGCTTTCTTCTTTACACCTTTTTCTTTCTCTAAGACATGGGTCCTATTTTTTTCTATAATCACTCCAACTCAACTTGAGAGCACGTTTTGATGTTAATTTCTTAAATCATTGATTGATCTAAAAACATAAGTCCATAGACGAAGATAAGTTATTTCTCAATTGCTCAGTGATAAAGTAGTTGATTGTGAACAGATTGGTTGTAAGTTCAAATCCTACTATAGGAGATTTGATTCATTTTGAATTCTTTAATTTAGAATCAATATTCATACCACAATGTAGGTTGGGGATAATCTTTTGTTCCACAATTTGGGTCTATTTATAACTAGCCAATTAAGAATTATCATATGTATTGTATTAGCAGCAAGTGTGAAGCATATTAATGGCGATGACAAATTTTTGCTCATGAGCTTGAAATTTGTGGAAGACCGAATAAGTAGAAATCGATATTAATTGGAGAGGACATGACATTAAAGAGGTTTGAACACATGGCCTCTTACTGTGATACCATGTTAAATCATCAATTGATCAAAAAACTTAAGTTAATGAGTGGAGGTAAATCTAATATGACATCAATACTATAACATAATTACCTTAAGGTGTTTCTTCACTTGACTCTAATTAACTTCTATTAAAGTCCAACATAATTAATATCTTGAACATTTCATTTTTTTTTTTTTTTTACAAAAAAGACTTCTTGATCTCCCTATTTTCACTAATATCAGTAGCTATTTACAATTTAGTCCTCATCTATGTTGTATATATATTATTATTATTCTCTCCCCCATACTTCAAGACAATTTCTTCCTCCTCCCTCTCTTTTCTTCTTCTGGTAGTGTGAGTTACAGACAGGAGACAGATGACGTGAGGTGATCAGACGACGGGGCGAGCACAAGACAACAAGAACGGTGATGACGGACTCGGAGTGGACGAACGAAAATTACAGATTTGAAGCAAATGAACGGCGACGACAGACTCGGAGTAAATGAACGACTATGGCTGACTCGGAGCAAACGAACAACGGACCTTATTCAACTTTTAATGTTATTTTTCTTATTTTTTTTATATATATTGTGATATATATATATACTTTTTTTTAGCTTATGTGGGAAATTTGATATATAGTATGATATATGTATGCGTTTATTTGATATAAACAAGAGTTTTTTTTTTCATTTAGACTTCATGTATTATGATATATATACTGTGATATAAATACAATTTATGAAGATTTATATACTATGGTATATTTCATATATTGGTTTATAGTGTAATCCATGTCAAACATTGAGTCAATCTCTAATTTATAAACGACAATATATTTCATATATTGGTTAGAATATTTTCAAATACCTAACAAAATGTTATAAGATATATTTAAAATAACCATGAATCCATAAAAAATGTTTTATAGTATATTCAAAATAACCATTGATTCGTAAAAAATAAAAATCAATAAGTTAATAT
Source organism: Benincasa hispida (assembly GCF_009727055.1). NCBI lineage: Eukaryota > Viridiplantae > Streptophyta > Magnoliopsida > Cucurbitales > Cucurbitaceae > Benincasa > Benincasa hispida. The sequence goes on from NC_052357.1 coordinate 83,274,704, forward strand.
GTGAAAGCCAACCTAAATAAAAAATATAAGAAAATTTATATTAGATGCATTTTCTTTTTCTATAATAAATGTATTTTCTCTTGCTTCGAAAATAGAAAATAATATATAAAAATAAGATGTAAATAAATGAAAAGGGTATAATTGTCCAAAATTAACCCTAAAAATCATCTTTAAAAAAATAACAAATTTTAAGACATGAAATTTTAATCATAATCAAAGAAGTTTTATAATTAGGCTCCACAGTCCTGACATAAACCCAATATTTTAAAATGTTTCTTTTATTTTTCTCCCTGAGTCTCAACAACCAAACAAGAGACATGCACCAAACATCCTTAGGAACAGAACAACAATGAATTGATTTACAGTCGAGGGGTCATTACCATAATCAACATGTTTCATTAGTTCAAACTTCAAACATTAATTACTAAATAAATGACACCGCCCAGGAGTTTGAAGACATCACTGTTTGAGAACCATCTCTCATCTTAATCATTAACCGCAAAATTTTGATTTAGGAAGCGTTTTCTGAACCTGGAAAAAAGAAAAAGCAGAAAAAGACCCTCCAGCCTTGGGATAAAAAATGACTGATTGTTTTGGTTTTGGAGGTCCCAATGCTTTATTGGCAATGAAAATGATATCCCCTTCCCACTAGGAAAAAGTAAAAGAGCAAAATAATTAAAAAGCTAGAATTGGCCTTTGCTCATTTCTGAGCTCAGCCTTCATAATGTTGTAGTGAAGGATGCAGGAAAAAGACTGAAGTGGAAGGAAAGCACACTGGTTTAGATGTTGATTGATGGGATCTTAATCCCCCAAAGTTGGTTAAAAGTTTAGCTTAAGGAAGAAGAAAATAATCCCTTTGATCTTCTGTCTATTTCAATGGAGTTGGTGTTCTTGGTTGATTACCACTGCCCTTCAGCCCTTTTGCTTTCTGTAGATATTTCAACAGAAGGGATTAAGACAAAAACACATAATATAATGCCTCAAATCCTTGAAGTAGAGGTCATATCATCAAATGCATTGGTTCTCTTAGTATATCATTCTAGCACATTGTCTTGTTTCTGTAAATAACAGAAGATATATTATTTAAAGGATGCATAATAGGAATGACAAAACACTAAAGACAACTAAATACACAAAATTGGATAAAGTAGTTGGTTTGGTTTCCAGGAGAAACAAACTTGGATTATTTAAGACAACTAGTAGAGAAGTTAAATGTCTGTACTATCTAAGCGTAATCGCCCGGCTGATGGGGAGGTGGAGAATTTGGCATATGAGGCAGGAGAGGAGCGCCATGCTCTATCGGCCCGGGTTTCACTGATGTTTTTGAACTTGGAACTGGATCAATGGGATGGTAGTCATCAAGATTTAGATCACCTGGGTGAACCTTCTTTCTCCCCAGGCTATAATGTTCATCAGTCTGGAACTGAGAACCAAAAAAGGAATTCAATTCCATTCAATATAGACAGTTGTAAGGTAACCAATCTCATTAATCGAGGACCAATTAATTTAGAAGAAACTATGCTCTCCTCTAAGTAAGAATGTACACAAGTGAAAATGACTTGTTGGATTTAAAAAGTCTTTGAAAAGCAAGTACCTTCAGCTTCCTGTTTAATGGTATGTCAGACAAGCATTTGTTTGGATTTACATGGTGGTTGTTCAGAGCCACATCTGCGGTTGCAGTCAAGAAAAATCACAGCAAAATCAACATGCAAAACTACAGTAGAATAACATATAAAGTTACAACTCAATCTCTATTTATATACTTGACACTATAACTTCAAATATCATTACACGAGTAGGAAAATGTTTAAATTGGACTTGAAAATGGCTGAGCCAGTGGTGCTTAAATATGTGATTCAACTTAGTATGAGCATACTACCATTGTTAAATAAAGATAGGAAAAGGGCAAGAAGAACATAGTGTTACAGAACAGAAGCATTAAAAGGACAACAGAATGGCTCTGAATTAGCTTCAGTAATCATGGAGAATGAAGGGTTTTAATTAATTTAGCATAAAAAACCAAAGAACCGAAGTAACTATAGTATGGGGTATAAAAAAACGTTACAAATAAGGAGACATTTATATAAATGCAGTAAGATTGAAGTCAAGTGACAAGGTAAACAGATGGGCCAAAGAACAGTTGATGGGATAAGCAAATAAAGAAGTAAGTATTGTGATAAAACAAACATTAACTTCCAAATTACCGGAGCTGGAGGAGGCATTTATATAGCTGGGAAAGAAAAGCATCAATAAAGTTGTTTGGAGGACGAAAAACAAAACCCAAAACCCAGAAAGCTTCATAATGAAATAATGACGAAATGCCTAAAAAAAAGTGGATCAAACCCAAAAAAAATCCAACAACTCCAAAATGAGAATGTACGAAGAAAAAGAAACAAAAAACACAGACCCTCTTCCACTTCCAAGGAGAAGCGCTTCAAAGTTGGCTGTCCATGGGGGCTTTAAAACAACAATGGAAATATGGAATAGCATTAAATTGGATCAGAAGAGGAACAATAAAAGAAATCAGGGGATCGTCAATGCTTCTTTATCATATCATCTGCATTGGGTACAGGCTGTGGAGGAGTAAATGTTTGCTTTGCGTTTGCAGAAACTTGTGTCGATTTTACAAATTTAAAATGGCAGAGACTTGGAATGCGAGCCGTCTGAAAACTGGAAAGAACAAACTAATATTTAAATAAATTTATTTAGATTAATTGGAACATCAACGGGGGTGTAGCTCATATGGTAGAGCGCTCGCTTCGCATGCGAGAGGCACGGGGTTCGATTCCCCGCACCTCCATGTTTTTTTCTTTTATTTCCCTTTTTCTTGTCGTTTTCTCTTTATTTTCTTCCCAGTTTATTTTCTGAGAAGGATGGGCAAAATTATATGCAAAATCAAATGACTATTTTCTTTTATTATTATTTGCATGAATTAGTTTTCTTTTAATATTATTATTTTTCAAAAGAAAACCAAATTAGTTTGTTATTGAAACTCCCAATTGGTTGGCATAATAAAGCTTGCACTATAAGATATCTAATACCAATGGATTTAAATATGGAAAATTTTTACAAATAAAAAAAAAAAAAAATCCCAATAAGTACGAATAAATTTCTATTAACATCTAATACATAGTATTAGTATTAGTGATAGACTACTATAAATTTCTATCCCTAATAGACTTCTATCGACTTTTATAAAAAATTATTAAATTTTACTATTTTGTGTAAATAATTTTTCTTATTTTTAATTTTTATTTTTGAGAATTCCCTTTTAAATATCTTTTCTTTTAGCAAAATGGATATGATGTATTGTGAGCATTGCACAAATCAATCCAAAATCAACATACAAGAGCTAAAACTCACAACCAAAACAAAGTAAAAACTCACATCTCAAACTAGAAGAAACCATCAAAATCACACCAAAAGAAACTAAAAGAAACTATCCCAAGTTCTTTGACATTTTGAACTTTTAATTATATTTAACATTTTTGAAGAAAAACGAATACAAACTAGCTTAATTAGCATAAATTTATATTATCGACCTCTAAATATGAGGTTCAAACTCCCACCCCAATATTGTCAAAAAGAAAAAAATAAAGGAAAATCAATTTTTATTTTATATTTTCAATTTCATCGAATTTAATCTCAAAATCGACACTCCAATTTTTATTTTGGGGCGAACCTCCACTTATGAATCGTTAAAAAGAAATATATGTTTAATAAATTATATAACATATATTTAATATAAAATTGATGGAACTTAACAAAAACAACCGATTCTTTTTATTTAAAAGAATAGATACAAATTTCATGACTAGGCCTAATGTTTTTGGAAATCAGTGACTTTAGTTGTGCGGCTGCAATACTTTATTCTAATTTGGACTAATTGGATTAAATTGAAATTTGAGGATGAAATTTGCAATAGTAAATTTTATGGATAATGGCAGATGCTGTCTAGACTGTATCTATATTCCATGTTTTTTTTTTCATAGTAAAAAAATAATAATTTATTTTTTAAAAAAAATTAATTGATATATGATAAAAAAAAGTGGGTCCCACACCTAAATATTTTTCTAATTTTATTATCGAGTTAAACAAGTGAGTAAATTTAATAAAACTTATACTGAAGGTTAAATTTAAAAGTTGCAACACTTCATTCTAAATCATTTCATGCCATTAAAAAGTTTGGGAGAAATTTGTTCAAAGTTCATGGACAAAATTTTGATTTTTTTTTTTTCCCTTCCCAACGTGTAAGAATAATCCATACAATGAATCAATTTGTTCCAAACATAGACAAGATAGAGAGGTATATTAAAACCACTGATACATTTTAAGATTACAGTTACAAAACTATAACTATGAAGAAATATCTCTTCCAACAAAAATGGCTCACCCATATAGATTTATAAAACAACTATTAAATACTTTGAACAAATCACTTATAGACTTCAACTAAACTATATGTGGTATAAGTAGACAAGATCTACAAATACATTCATTTCCTAATACATCATTCCATTACTTCATTTTAGTACGGTAGATAATACGAGGCGTGACTATTTACAGGACGATGACAGTAAACATAGCTGGTTTGACAATAAACACATTCAGTTTATTTATAACTTGTAGAGAGAAAGGTATCTGCTCTCTACACAAAACCACCAGGCTGTGGTTGATCAGGAGGGGAAGGATTTGGCATATGAGGTATAAGAGGAGAGCCATGCTCTATTGGTCCATGTTTTATGGATCTCTTAGAGGTTGGAACTGGATCGATGGGGCTGTAGTCATAAAGATTCATGTTACCGACACGAACATTCCACCTCGTTGGGTTACTATGCACGGTATCCTGCAGCTGAGAACCAAAAACAGATTTCAATCTCATTAGTAATGAAGCGGTCAATTAGGAAAAGAAACCATGTTCATCTCTAAGTAAAATATAGGTTGCTAGGATTTGAAGCCTTCACAAAGCAAGTACATACTTTCATCTTCCTGTTTGATGGTGTGGCAAACAAACATTTATTTGATTCTACATGGAGGTGGTTTGGAAACATTTCTGCAATTGTTAGTTGAGGAAGGCACATCACATATAATGAAAATGTATACAACACAAGTTCACTAATCAAACCGATAATTCAAACATGTAAATCGATCGGATTTCAATATACATGAGGAAGAAAAGGCTAAAAAGTTCTGAACATCAGGAAAAACTTAAAAAATGATAGTGAAGGACAAGGCTAATTCTGCTTAAATATATAATTGAACCTGCAGAATATTCTTAGTTTGAGGATAACAAAATGGTTATTGAAACATTATGGCTTGAACAGGCTACTGAAATGGCTACAAGAGCATATACTGTTTCAGATAAAGAACATGAAGAAGAAAAAGTAGTAAAGACAGAAGGACTTAACTTCTTGTTTGGTTGAAGGGTTGCATCTTTAATTCTCTTTGTAACCAACACAGATCATATCAAAGGACAATTAAAAGAGAAGAGGATAAACACCTATATAAATATTATATAGAGGTGGTACAGACGGAAGAAACTCATTGAAAGGATTTATCTTCATGTTTGATGACAGTCAATTAAACTGGAAGGCCTCACTAAAAAAGATTGGTGCATAGTCCACGAAAAAAGTAGAGTTCATAGCAACAACGGAGGCAGTCAAAGAAACTCTTTAACTAATAGGGCTGGCCAAGGAATGAGGCCTCAAGCAAGGTAAAGTAGAAAACTTTGTAAGTTATATGAAAAACCGAGCATAAAAACCTCAAAATCAAACAAAGATAAGTTCAGTTTCTACTTGGACCTCCTACTGGAGTAGGAAAATCATGGAGATTGGGGTTTCAACCACAAACCTCAAGAGAGATTGCATGTCAATTAGCAGCAAACAAAGATAAGTTCAGTTTCCGCTTAGACCTCCTCCTCCTGGAGTACAAAGATTGCGGAGATGGGGTTTGAACCTCAAACCTCGAGAGAGATTGCATGTCAATTACTAATAACTACTAAGCTAAATTAAAGTAACCTCAATATTATCCCTTAAATATGGTCAAGATGCTCAAAGCAGCAATTGTCCACATAATGTAAAGCTGAAACCATTACATTGGATATCACAACAAGCACAAAACACACTCCGCAATGTATCAGATTCATAGTGAATATAAGGTTGCTAATCTCATGGTTAGAAATATTTCAATTTTTTCTCTTCTTTTGTCTCTTCTCTTTAAGAAGTTGAGAATCCCACGTTGGAAAGATTAAGAGGCCTCACAAAAGATACCTATTTACTCTTCTCATTCCCATTTGGTTTTGAGATGGAACGTTATATTATCTAATATGGTATCAGATTCCATAAATCCTAAATGAGCATTGGGTGAATTAGAATCTGATTCAAGGATAGTGCTTTATGTGACCGATGAAACTTCATCTTATTTAATAGTCAATTCTACTTAAATATTCTGCTAGGTGTTTGTAGATTGGTCCCATCTGTTTTATTAGATCATTTCATCTGTTTAACAGAAGTAAAGAGGGAATTGTAAACCTGTTCAAAGTATTATTCATGAAGAATATTGAAGATTAATTTTTCTTTTAGAAGAAATAATTGTAATAATATTTTGAAACAACTTCTTTCAAATACAGACAAATTGAAGTCAACATGACAGCATCATCGGGTAGAAAATAGCAGAGAACAGGGAAATATAGACCCTTTACAGTAAAGTACAAGGCCAACAAACATTTATAAGAACAAACAAATAAGGAAGTGGACGAGATTAATGTTGAAACGGAAGAGAAAGAACCAAAATTACCGGAAGTTAAGGAGGCATTGTTAATGCTGGAAAACAAAAGCAGTGTGCAGAGCAGAAAAGGCATAACCGGAAACCTAAAAGACTTCATCATAACGTCCAAATGCCCACAAATACAGTTCTAAGAAAATCACTCCAAAATGAGATCAATACCCAAAATTGAAAAGAAGAAAACACCCTTTTCTTCCAAACACTCTTTTTGGGAGGAAGCTCTTCAAAACCGCTTGTCGATGAGGTTGTAGGGAGAACAATGGAGATTGTTTTGACATTTAATTCCTGTCGGGAAGTGAAGTGAATAAAAAGAAATAAATTAAGCAGGAGAATTAATTGTTTTTGCAATAAATAATAATGTTATGTGCCATGGACGGTCTGTAGAGTTAAATACCACTGCGGTGTGGAACAAACAAATTTAAATGAACGACAAGAAGTTGGAATGCGAGCCGGTCGCCACGTTTTTTTGTTAATTAATTAAATGACTTAGTTTAATTTTTTGAATATTAATCAACAAAGGGGGTGTAGCTCATATGGTAGAGCGCTCGCTTCGCATGCGAGAGGCACGGGGTTCGATTCCCCGCACCTCCAATTTTTTCTTGGTCATTTTTATTCCCTTAAATTTTATGATTTAGAAATTAGAAACCGATTAATTAATGATTATTTTGTCATTAAAACCATATTTATTTATTCTATTTGTTTCTTGTTTCGTTCGACTCTTCGTGTTTCATTTTACATCTCATAAATTATTTATGCTGTTTTCGAGTTCAACACAATCATTGCACATCCCTCTTTCCGATTAAAATTTTATTTTATTTTATTTTTAAATTAGCCTAATTTGTAAATGTGGCAGCTTCTGTTGTCAAATTTATTATTTCTTCTTCTTTTCTATAAAAGAAATTAGGAAATTTGCATTGAATAATATAAAAGGGAAAAAAAAATGGGATTATATATACCACATTTTTAATATTTGCTATTATAGCAATCATTGACCGGTCAACCTTTTCTTTTTTTTTTCAAAATTCCAAATTTACCCTCTCTTTCCCATTCTTTTTCTTTTCAACCATTCGTCACCTGCCGTACTTTCCTTTTCTTTCACGTTCGTCATGGTGAAATATCCATGAAATCCCATTCGTGAAGCTCCATGATACTTTGATCAATTCCGATTCGTGAGTTCGTTTTTCTTTTTTTGATTTCTTTGATTGAGAGTTTTTTTTTTCTTTTAGCGTTCTTCTTGTTTTTTCGATTCTGTTTTTCAATTTTTCCTAAATAGTTTCTGGTCATTTAGTCTTTTCTTTCTCTTTTTCTCAAGAACCTAATGATTTTTTCAGCTCACTGTGAACATAATGGATTGTGAGCAGAGTTTGTGTGCTTTCATGAAATTTTGCTTTGTTCATTGCGTTGATATTTTTAGTTTTGATTGATTAAGTTAGGGCTTGCATTCTTCACTGTTTCATTTGATACTCTATATTCTTTCTATAAACATATCAGTGTATTTTGATGTTTATATTTTTAGGTTTGACATTATAGCTATATTGGCTTTGTGTTTGTCATTGATAATGTCTATCAGTGTATTGGAAGATATCAGTGGCTATCATTGATAATGTCTATCACTGATAGAATGTGTGATGGCTATCATTTTTTATTTGTTCATTAATTTTTATTGATATCCATTGAAAGACATGCCTAGTTTTAGATTGGTATCAATGGTATTGATAGATTTATATTTGCTTTTGATAGCTATTAGAGCCTATTGATATTGTTATTCAAATGTGGTTTTTGTTTACTTTTGCAGGAATTTTAAAACATGGTTATTCCAATAGTTGTTTTTCATAGTGGAATATGGAATGAAAAACACTGTTATGTGAATTACAAATCTACTTGAGTTTTAGTAGATGATATAATGGTTTTTGAAGATTTTATGGGTTAATAGTTAAGGAGACTTGTTTGGATGTGTCTACTTCTTCTATGGAACTTTCAGTTTTATTAGATTTTGTTATGAATAAGGTTCAAAATGTAGTTCAAATTCGTGAAGATAAGGATATAGCTTGGTTTTTGGCTTTAGTTGAGGAACACAATACACGACATCCTTTGGTTGCTCATGCCAGTAGTTCATATTTAGAAGTGTCTTCTAATGTTGTTTCTAGTGGAGCTGAGAATTATTTGTCTACTATTCCTTTTCTAAACCTCATGATTGATGATGGTGATTTCCAAGTGTTTATGGATATACATATTGCTTGTAATTTGAAAAGAAAAAGATGTGTTTGCTAGTAAAGAGATTTTATCAAATTGTGTTACTTGATAGCGGTTAAGAAGAATTTTGAATTTAAGACTATAACGTCAAATTCAAGAGCAATTGTGTTTCGATGTGTTCAAGATGGTGTTTAGTGGTATGTGAGGGCATCCCGTTTACAAGCGAGAGTGTTTTGGGATGCTTAGGAAGTTTATTGATATTCATGATTGTTCTATAAAAAGTATTCAAACTTGTCATAGGCAAGCTTCTTCGTCGTCTTAATAACTGAATGTTTGAGAAATGATTTTAGATTTAGCTCTTCTCGTACCTCAACTTCTAGTGATATGTGAATAAAGTCCGTAAGGAATTTGGAGTAACTATTAGCTATTATAAAGCATGGAGGCAAAAGGCAAATAATGAAGTCTTTGAAAGGCGATGCACGTGAATCATATGCTTTGATTCCAAAGTTTTTGATGAAGTTAGAAGAAAAGAATCCAGGTTTATTGTTTCTGACTTATTATATGATCTATCAATGATAGCTTCTATCACTGATTGGAGTCTATCACTGATAACATGAAAATAATGGAAGCTATTGGTGATGGACTGCAACCAGTGATAGACACTATTGATGGTAGACATCAATCAATTATATACTTTTTGTAATCTGGCTTAACTATTTATTTTCTTCTTTTAGGTACATTTACTGCCTATGAAGTTGACATAAATGGGCATTTTAAGTATTGTTATATGACTATTGGAGCATCAATTGAGGGTTGGAAACATTGTAGACCTAATATATCAGTTGATGGGACGTTCTTGAAATGTAAATATGCCGGGACTCTTTTGACGGCTTCAACAATTGACGGTAACAATCAGATTTTTCCTCTTGCTTTTAGTATTATTGACTCTGAAAATGATGCATCCTGGAGATGGTTTTTTGAGAATTTAAAGAAAAGTTTTGGTGAACGAGAAGGATTAGTCATTATTTCTGATCGGCATTTTAGCATTCTGAAAGGTGTTATGAATGTTTTTTTAAATGTTGAGTATTGTGTTTGTCTACGACACCTTTTGCAAAATATGAAGTTGATTTATAAGGATTCTTTAATTGATGAAATATATTATAGTTGTGCAAAAGCTTATACAATTGATAAGTTCGAGTTTTATATGAAATGGATGGAATCACTATATCCTACAATTCGGGAATATCTCAGTAAAATTGGTTTTGAGAAGTGGGCACATGCATATTCTAGGAGAAGAAGGTATAATATGATGACTACTAATATTTCAGAGTGTTTGAATAATATTTTGAAAGAGCCTAGGGAGTTCCCCGTTGCATCATTACTTGATTATATTAGAGAAATACTTTTAAATTGGTTTTATGAAAAATGTCAATCAGCATTATCCATAAAGATTGTTTTGACTAGTTGGGTAGAGTTTGAGTTGCGAGAGCAACACAATCAGTCAAAAAGCTTCAAGGTACAAATACCTTAACTATTAGAAAATATCATTAATAACATGTTATCAGTGATAGAAGCTATCACTGATAGTTTTTATTTTCACTGATATTTTTTGTTTTCACTAATAGCTTGAAAATATTTAATAAGGTAGGGATAATATCACTTACTATTTCGTTTATATTTTAGTTTTCATTGACATTCCATTAGTTCACCTAGTTGATTACATTTCGTTGACTGTTTTATTTTTCAGGTTGATCCTATTAACAATGAAGAATATAAAGTAGTTGATGGGGACAATCACTTTTTGGTAAATTTGGCCTATAAATCATGCAGTTGTCGTGTTTGAGATTTGGTGGAGATTCCATGTGCTCATACTTGTGTTGTTATTCGTGGGCTAAATTTAGATATATATATTTTTGTGTCAGACTACTATTTTTGCAGTATATTGTTATCAACCTATAAAGAATCAGTTTATCCTATTGGAAATCATTCTGATTGGAGATCTATCGATGTTGGTGTGAATGTATTACCTCCAATAGTTAAACGTCTGACTGGACGACCACATAAACAAAGAATATTATCAATTGGTGAAAAGAAAAGAAGCTCGAAGTGCAGTTGATGTCATCGTCGTGGCCATAATTGTAGGACATGCAAATTTCCACCAGTTATTTAATAAAGAAGTTTGATTTGTAATTGATGTTTGTAATGAAGAAGCTTGTTTTGTAATTGATGTTTGTCATCAATTTATCAATGATAGTGAGATAGTCGATGTTTTTCAACAATTTGTCAATTAGATTGTAGTTGTTGCTTGTTGTCATCAATTTAACCATTAGATAGTGAAACAATTTGTTATTGATGTTTGTCATAAATATATTAGAGACCTTCTTACTAATGTTTTGTTAATGGAACAGACTTTTTTGTTGATATATCCATTCTTTAGTCAATATGATGCTTTTATTTATGAAGCTTTCGTTTTCCTTTAGCCACAACAATTGAAAGAAATGATATCAAGCTATCTGTAATAGCTTATGTCAGTAACTAATACAATGAAGTGATAGATTCTATCACTGACAATAGATAAACATTTTTGTAGAAGATCCATCAATGATAGATTCTAGCACTGATAGAATCGCCAACCAAATGCTACACGATAGTATAGCATTACTAATACCATACTATCAGTGATAGAAGCTGTGCAGCTTGTGTTTAGAGGATTTTGTAAGGAGGATATCGCTCTTGGGGTAATTAGTGTCGCTCTAGAGGAGTAACTATTAGCTATTATAAAGCATGGAGGGCAAAAGAGCAAATAATGAAGTCTTTGAAAGGCGATACACGTGAATCATGTGCTTTGATTCCAAAGTTTTTTATGAAGTTAGAAGAAAGGAATCTAGGTTTCTTGTTTCTGACTTATTATATGATCTATCAATGATAGCTTATATCACTGATATCTTTCATCACTGATAACATGAAAATAATGGAACTATATCACTGATATCTTCCATCGCTGGTGTCGCTCTAGAGGGTATCACTGGTGTCACTCTAGAGTATCTTGCCGTAACAAAATATTATACGAAGTTGCAACTATATCAATCACATTTATGAATCAGTCACATTTATACTATACGATCGTCTTCTTTTCCCTCCAACCAAACAACCTTTAAAATAAATTGAAAATTACAACTATATCAATCACATTTATGAAGAATTCATATTGATTCAATATAACTATCATTGATCTTGTAAAATAACAATGTAATTTCCAAAATCATAACAATCACTGTATATTGTCAAAATAATTTCCAAACTATTGTCAAACAGAAGTCTATTATCAATAAACAAGTCTATCTATTGTCAATCAAAGTTGTGATATTTTGAGATTAAAGCTTGGAGCGTCGTCATTCCACCTTGGAGACTGCCTTGTAGCTTTGCTTGGAGACACCTTGGTAGACACATTTGGAGAGACCTTATTTTTGTCTTTCTTTTGTTTCTTTGTGTTTTCCAAAGTTTTCTTGGTTGGTTTTACTTATCTTTTTGGTCTCTTGTTGTCTTCTATATTTTCGATGACAACCTTTGGTCGACATTTTTTTGGACTCTTTTTAAGAGTCTTTTCAATCATCTAAAATCATGGAATCAAATATAACATGACATCAATGTGCTATCAGTATCAGTCAAGTAAATAAAGCTTCTTATTATTTATACTATCACTGATAACAAACTATCAATGATAGCGTGTTATCACTGATAGTTGGTTATCAATGATTTCAGATATCACTGATAGCATTCTATCACTGATAACAAACTATCAATAATGCTATTAGTGATAGCGTGTTATCACTGATAGTTGGTTATCAACAAACTGATTTCAGTTATCACTGATAGCATACTAATGTTATATTTAAGACCATCAATCAATCAATACTTACATTCTTTTTCGTCATATCTTCTTTATCTTTTTCTTCTTGATCTTCCTCTTCATCTTCAGGATCATCATGCAATTGTTCTTGTTGGTCATTCTCTTGATCATATTGAACCTCCTTGTCCTTAACAGTGTCAACTTCAGCCTGCATGCATATATCATTTTTGTTATTGTACTTCTTTACATAAAAAGAAAATCACAAGTTTTACCTCTAAAACTTCCAAACTTGCATCTAAAAGCTCCAAACTAGATGATGGCGCTTTGTTCTTCTCAAAAGATTCTTGAGATTGCTTTTTCACCACCTTCATCTTTTTGTGGAAGTTTATCACTGATAGTTTCTTTTATTTAGCCCAATATATCAAGAATCTCTTTGTGCTTTTCATTAATGTCTTTCTAATATCTTCTTGTCCTCTTTTTAATTCTTCAATTGCCTCTTGTAATGATGCAATTCTTCTCCCGGTTGACATTTGTTTTTCTTCTTTTTCTTTTTCAATATCCATCTCCCTGGTTTCCACCTCTGCAAAATAGGCATAATAGTTAGATTGCAATTCTTGTTCAGTTGGAACAAATGAAGCAACAATAAACTGAAAGTTTAATAAAGATATTAGTGATACAACTAATTTATAGAAACAATCACTGATTTCAAGCTATCATTGATTGCTTCTATCTACAATAACATGCTATCAATGATAGAAGATATGACAATATTTCCAAATGACTGATAGAAGCTATCACTGATAGTGGTATCTTCTATGTCTTAAAAGTTGAAACATCAGTTATAGTTTCTATCATTTGATAGCATGCTAATAATATATATAAATAAAGGAAATAATAGTGATAAAAGACTTACACCAGTGGCTTTGAAAATATTGTTGTTGATGTGTTGCCAATCATTAGGTTCTTGAGACTCCCATTGAGTAAGTCTAAGTCCATCGCTTTTTATTCTTCGTGCAAATCCAATAGTGGGGTTGGATAATCTTGGTATAATTTCAAAAGCCCAATATACCAAAGCTAGTGGAAATCCTTGGAGGAAAATGGAAGATGCCTTATTGATGACAACCTTCTTAAAAAACTCTATAATTAATTCAAAGGAAACTCCGCCCCATGGATAAGATCTAAACCTTTCTTCGTCATCCAACATTTTTAGATGCTTCCAACTTACTTTGTTATGTTCTTGTGTAGGAATTAGGAAGCTTTCTAGAAAATACAAGTGTGCAAGTTTGACCTTTATATCAATGGGTATGTTGGCATCAAAACCTAACAAATTAAAACTAGGTTGGAGCTCTCTTCTTATAATTTTTTTATTTGTCTTGAAAAAGAAGTCCCTAATTATGTTGTCCATTGATTCCTGTTCATTATAGATACCATCTATAGGGTAATCATCACAATTTAAATCTGTTACTAAACAAAAATCCTTGAGGCCAAATTCTGAAATATGTCCTTCTAAATTAAAGGCCAATATATTTTGGTTGGTAGTTGTGCATTGCCTTCTAATAAGGTGTGATATGAGTTGGTTAGACATCCTTTTCATTTTCATATCTAAGAAGTGCCCAAAAGGACCTTCTCTAAATAGTTCGAGTGATGGCTCATCTAATTTTTCTATTTTAGACAAGACATCTAAATTTATGAAGGAGCTGACTTTTAATGGATTTGTCCATTCACTTCCTGGAATAATTAATACATTTTCATGTATATATAACAATAATATAAATGTAAGAAAATGGAAACCATAAATCTATATAATTTTATAAAATATCATTAGATTGTGACCTTGATCTTCTTGTGTTTTTTCCCAGATGTTGATCCTTCCAAAGTTTTTCTATTTTCTTTCTCCATTTATCCTAAACATGTGGAACCATTACATTCATAACATTGATAGCAATAATAGTGATAGATAATTTTTCTATGAATAAATAATCATCAAATCACAGAACAGGGAACTAAATTAGCATCAATGATAGCATCCATCAGTGATAGTTTGTTGATAGACAAATCCATCAACAAACTATCAATAAACTGTCAACATATTCCCTAAAGCATCCTTGATAACTTTTATCCTAAAAACAAACATGTGGAACCATTACATTCATATCATTGATAGCAATAATAGTGATAGATACTTTTCCTATGAATAAACAATCATCAAATCACAGTACATGAAACTAAATTAGCATCAATGATAGCATCCATCAGTGATAGTTTGTTAATAGACAAATCCATCAACAAACTATCAATGAATTGTCAACATATTGCCTAACGAAAAAAATTCAGTTAAACAAAAATAAATAACTTCAGTTAAAGCATCAGTGATAACTTCAATAATAAATAACTTCAGTGATAACTTCAATTAAACAACAATAAATAACTAAATTAGCATAATATTCACTGAAACATCAGCAAATCACAACGAAACACAGTACTAATCTTCACATAATTAGCAATCAAACACAGTCAACAATAAACTATATACATATTCCTCGAAAAACTAGCAAATTACAATCAACATTACAAATAATCTTCACATAATCAACATTTTGATGACTATTAGTCTATGATGACTACACTGTGATGACTACGCTATGACCAAAATGCATAATAAAATGGAACACCTAAAACTGTCAATGGAGAATGTATGTAGCCCTAATTTGAAAAACTATTTATCTTCTTATATAAACTGTCAATGGAAGAAGAACGAAGCCCTACGTTTTCAAATTCTTGCTATCAGTGATGAAAAGATGAACAAAGGAAAAAGAAGAAACGAAGAAACGAAGAAGAACAATGTACCTTTTGAGGTTTGGAGCGAAATCGATGGGGAAGAAGACAGCACTGTCAGAGCGGTAGAAGATGGCATAGTCGAAATCGAAAGGTTGAAATCGGAAGGAGACGCACTGTCGGAGCTCGAAAGGGTTGGAAGTGTTTTGTTTTTCGGATGAAGTCAAGTCAAGCTATGCGGCCGGGTATTTAACAAGAGGAAATTATGGTTAAGTATGGCCCATAATGGATGTGGACGACTATAATGGAAGTTGAGTTGGCTATCGGGTGAGTAAAGTGTTGGTTGAGGCTGGTAAAAGGTGCAAGCGACCAGTTTCATATGATGTAAGTAAAGGCTAAATGCAGGCAGCATGTGAGCAGTCGAGTCGCCTAAACGAACGCTCCAAGTGATTTGAGGCAGAGTGCTAAGAGGGGCGCGGGATGAGGACTGGCTGAGAGGTTTAGAGGTTGGTAGGCAAGGTTGCCGTGAGTATTCACATAGATGATGCGATGAGGTATGTTATGAAGATTATTCAAGGAAAGATGGTTGGATAAGACTTGTAAAGGTGCCTAAGATAAAATGATATGATTAAAGGTTAGAATTAAGCAAAGATCAAGGAGGGGCTTAAGTGGTCGGAAGCCCTATGCGATGAAGTTAAGTGGAAGACTTCAGCTTAATCACATAGTAAGTGAGACAAGTGGCAGTATTAGAAATGTTAACTAGGGGTTATGGGTCAGCTGGAATTTTATTAAGATAAATTTACATGCGAACTCAAGTATAAATAGGCCTTGCGAAGAAGAAATCTGTTTAGCTAATTTGGACATGCTTAAGGAAGGGGATTACTGCCACTTGAAGTCCAGAAGGTGTTGAAGAGTTCTCAAGTAAGCACGAGAGATTAGAGAATTTCCAACCTATACGAAGGAATATGAAGCTTAAATTATAAGGTAAGAAAGTTAAGATGTTTATGATTAAGTTCTGAGAAGGAAATTTAGTTAAATAATGGCTGGATTTAAGTTATGAATTTAGAAGTTGAAATATGGAATAAAATTATGGATGAACAAGCAAACAACTGCATCCGAAGAATAAGCAAGCAGTTGATCCGACGAGGTTTGCAGTGATGCACGTACGCGATTAGTGAGGGCTTATGTGAGTGAAGGAAGTCGTTGGGTAAGATGTGCGCATAGAGTGAAACGTGGGGCTGCAGAAAAAGGGGTTTCAGTAATCGAGGCACGCTGAGGGAGACGCGCACCTTAGTAAGCACCGGTAAGCAAAGGTTGACATTGTTTAGCCAATTGTAAGGTAAATTGATTAAGTATTGATGATGTGATGCGATGAGATGGGTTGAGATGCGATGAGTTGAGTTAGGTGTTCAGACCCTCTTTGGTGTCGTTTAATTTCCAAAAGAGCCACGAATCAAAAGAAAATTTATACTTACAAACTACTCCTATTACTACAAAAACGTAGTAACAGTGGTAAATCTGGAGTTCATTTTGGTCATGGTACTAGGAAATGGAATCCTAGAATGGCATCGAAGCACAGGGAGTCACAAAATTGATTCTCTCTTAAGTTAAATTTGACTATGGAAAAACAGTAAAAATTGGTTTTGGGTTTTGATTAATTTGGAAACATGTAGGAAAATAAATTGCAATGGATAAATGTAAACAAGAATTGATTCATCTAGTTTTCAGATCAAGTTAGACATTCAATGTAATTTCGATCACCATTTTCTGTAATTGACTATGCATTCGAATTATCATGCATAACTACTCGCTCGATTCAATTTAACTAGCCTCTACAAAGGCAGACAACTAGCATGAATCTAAGTGAGAAAATGTCCTAATTATTAATTAAGGTCGGAAAGGTCATACCCTAATTAATCTACGTGCTTTTAAATTCTATTGGGTTTGATAGCATCCATATATAACCAAAAACACATGCATTATGATTTAGGATTCAATTATGTCGATTAACTGTCAGAAAATCCATATTCAATTAACCAATTTTGTCTTTGAACCTAACAATTAGACGTTCTAGGAATAGCCATCAAAAGCCTAATTTACTATTGCTACTTAAAACCTTAGCAAGACTAGGAATCAATTAGCATGCATGATAAAACGTGAAAGTCAACATCAATAATCATGCTTGAAAATTTAAATAGATTAAAAAAAACACAATTATGAATTGCAAGAATCAATTAAAAACAGAAAACTCATGAAAATGACATTGAATCCTTGATCCAAGAAACTAGATGAAGATTGACTCATAAATTCATAGACAAATTCAAGAGTTCAAGCTAATACATGTTTACAATCCAAACTAAAACTAAAATCTAACCTAATGATACTGAAAACATCAAAGGGAAAGAAGATAGAAAAGCCTTTCCTCAACCATCATAGCCTCCAAGTTCATATCCCTTCAGCCTCCAAGAATTTCCAGCATCTTTTGAACTAAAACCAAAGAGATGTATTTATAAAAAAAATAAACGCAGCATTACAACGCTAGAAAGAGTGTTGCAACAATCGAAAAATTATGCCATGAGCGTCAGGGAAGTTTTGCAACGGTGGCGTTGCATTAATATTTGAGCGTTGCAGCGCTGGCCTGCACATCAACATTTTGTCTTCTAGCACCTAACGAGCATTGGACCTGGGCAAGGGATGAGTGTTGTGACGCTGAAGCAGGGGCATTTTGGACATTTTTGCTTATTTGAAGCCTGAATGCTCAAATCGACTACAATTTGCTTCAAATTAACCCTGTTTAGCTCCAAATGCTCGGTTCTACCTCTTAATTGCTCGGTACCTACAAAATAGGGCATTAAACACATGAAATCCAATAATGAGCCCAAATTAAGCTAGAAATAATAGCTCTTTTTTAAAGCTATCATTAGGTTATGCGATGATAAGTTAAGAGGAATGTCTAATTTTGATGATAAGTTCTAATGCTAAAATTAAGCTCAGAATAGAGCTAGTCTTATTAACCAAAGGTATTTATGGATGTCGCAGGGCAAACACAAATAGAGAAAGCCTACAACCCTTTGAGGAAATAGCCCAAGACTGTGAATGACATGTTTTATGAATGGTTTTCTTATTAAATGATTTCAAAGCATGTTTTATGATGAATTTTTTACTTAAAAGTTTTCAAAGGTGATGTATGTTTAAGCTTGAAGGTTTTTAGATGTTTTTCTTAAAGAGGTTTTTAACACATTGGCTATCTTCCATGTGACGAGTTTTCACGAATTGAAGTATGAGTATAAAGCAAAGATGTGGACGTATAGTCATATCTCTTCAGAATTTTTTAAGGAAGTTTATGATGAGTTTAACGAAAAATCTTGAGTTTTATGCGATGAGTTTTGTTTGGATTGAGAACCGATGTCGTTAATTCGAGTCCAAATTGAAACGAAAGAAAATTTATAAATACCGAACTACTCCTATTACTACTAAAATATAGCAACAGTGGTAAGTCCGAGTCGATCCACAGAGAAGCACGATTGGTTTTGTTGAGTTAGTTTTCTAACTAGAATGATAAATGAGGAGGTTTTGTGTAGACAAGAGATAAATGTATGAAATTAAAATAAAAGGGGTAAATGTAATCTAGGATAGGGGTCTATCTAATTTCTAGAGCAAGAGAGAGTTCCTATGTAATTTCTTTCATTAGGCACCAATTAATTACATTGAATCTGTCAATCTCTCAACCTATTAGAAAATCTAATAGCCCAATTAGTCAATTTTGATAAAAATCTAAATTCAGCGACATTCAAGTTAAAATTGAAAAGCATTAAGAAATGGTTCAATTGTTGGGACATACTACAAGCCGGAAAACCATATCTTATAGCATGATTTATTTGGAAAAGATCATACTAGGGCATACATGAGTTTGGTCAGAAAAAATCTAGATCATAAACATGCGATCCTAATGCGCAACTTAATCAATCAACGATGCATAGACTAGAAAGATTTTGCAAAAGAATTTCAACAAATTAAATTATCAGAAGAATTTATCGAAACTCCATTAAGATTAAAACGAATCCAACCAAAGAATTCACAAGATTGTAGTTAAATTAATTAAAAAACCCTTCAAGAAATTAAATGCAGGGCTCTTGCTCAAAGAAACTAGATAGAATTTACCTCTCAATTCATAGACAAATCTGAGATACACAACCATTCCATCGATTACAACCCAAAACGAAAAGAAAAACAAACCTATAGATACAAAAAATTGAAGGGAATAGAAGAAGGGCCAAGTTTTACTTCGGCCTCCATCAATTTGGCCTCCCAAATTCAACATGTTTTGACCAAGGCCAAAGAGATTATTTATAGAAATTGAGGCATCATCGCAACGCTGAAAATAATGCTTCAACGCTCACTTGTGCACGTGCTCAACCAAATTTCTGTCAAAGTTCGCAGCGTCACGACGCTCTAAAGAAGCGTTGCAATGTTGCGCTTCTATCTTCCAGCGTCAGGGTCAAGCATCGCACGGTGTTGCAACAGTGGTAATGATGATCATTCAGAGCATTGTGACGCTTGAGGCTGCGTTGCAACGCTGGCGCAAGGCAAAACTATCTTTTTTCAACTCAACTCAATTCAGTACGTTTAGACTCCAGTTTTTCCACTCTTTTGCTTGATTCTTTGTCTTTTCCACGTGTTTACTCAATAGCGTTAATTATTCTACAAAATAAGACAATAAAATCTAAGAATTACCCAAATATAGGAAGTTAAGACCATAAATTTAGATCTTTTTGAGAGCTAACACACACTCACATATCTCCACATGAATGATTTTGGGATAACATCATCTGTATCAATATACAAAAATGGGTCGCATCCAATAGTGTCACCAGGATGAGGTACCAAATCTCATTCATATACTTATAGACCATTTTGGCTATATACTAAAACTTGATCCTCTTTTATGTCGCCACATAAAGTTAAAGTATTCATATTATAGTCGTGGATTTGTTTATTGGTTTTTTATAACATAATGCAATATCAATAACAATTTATTGAAAAAATATTCAATAATACTTTTATTGATAAATAGAATATATTAACAATATTTTCGAATTGCGAGTTTTAGGACATTCCCAATTGCAGAAATGTTATTTTGGAGATGAAGTAGAGTCGCACCAATGTTATTTTCGACCTTAGAGAGGTATTTCGACCTTAAAGAGGTCTTTGAATCATGTGCTAAACTTTGAGGCGTCTCTGAATCATGTGCTAACTTTAGAGGGGTCTATGAATCATATGCTGACGTTAGAAGGGTCTCTGAATCATATGCTAACATTTGAAGAATCTCTAAATCATGCATTGACCTTAGAAGAGTCTGAATCATGTGGTGGCCTTCTGCATCAGATTAGGCTTTACATGCTTTCATCATGACTTGAACATTGAACTTGACATCATGCCTTTAGCATCAGACTTGAAATTATGACTTGAGCAACTGACCTCATCGCGAAGCCTTCAATCATAAGTATGATGCAGTATTTGCGAATTGTTCATTTGACCTTGATGAATCTTTGACAAATCCTCTAAACTTGAGTTTGATGAAGCATCCAGAAAATCTTCGAACATAAGTTTGATGAAGCATTGATGAAGCCTTCAGACATGAGCTTAATGAAGCATCGATGAGCTCTTTGAATATAAGTTTGATAAAGCATTGACGCACTCTTCGAACATAAGTTTGATGAAGCATTGACGAATCCTTCGAACATAAGCTTGATGAAGCATCAACGAACTCTTCAAATATAAGTTTGATAAAGCATCGACAAATTCTTCATACATAAGTTTGATGAAGTATCAATGATCGGACATAAGCTTGATGAGCATCGATGAACTTTTCATATATAAGTTTGATAAAGCATCAGTGAATTTTCCATACTTGAGCTTGATGAAGCATCGGTGAATCCTCCACACTTGATTTTGAAGATGCGTCATTGAAGCCTCTACACTTGAGTAAGCAAAGCAAAACCAACCATGCCATACTTTGAAGATAAAGCAGAGCCACCTACACAAAACTTGAAAATGAAGTGAAGTGGCTTCCGATCTTGAACTTTGAAGATGAAATGTTGTTTCAAGTGAGCAAAGCCCCATAGTTGAAGATGAAGTGCCGAAATTTAGGCAACCAATGCCTTGAACTTGAAGCAAGTGACAGTCAACACTTGAATCTTCTTTATTTAAGATAGTGATGACAAGATTGATCTTTTTTTTAAAAAAAAAAAAAAAATTAGTGAAGACCCTTTTTTATATGTATCTTATTTGTGTAGTCTCATGTAAAGCAGTGTATTTCTTCAACTTACTATATCCCTTCTTTCTAGGGATGGACATTTAGAATTTGTTGCTTTGCCCCCAATTTGTTGGGATGTCATCAATTTGTTAGGTTGTCCCATTTAAAGATGAAAAATCTTCAATTTAGAGTTTTATTTTTCATTGAGGATAAACAATATCAAATTTCTAATGTCATGGTTAGGTGGTTGTGGCACTCCTATTTTTTTGATTATATGTTATGGATTGAACTTAAATTTCACCTTTGGTGCGGAGTTCCATCTCTCTTTGCCTGAAGCTCTCTTCCTTGATAGTTTGGACTGGAAGAGAAGCTGGAATTTACCAATGACACTAGTCCCGATGTCTTGTGGGAACACCTGCTACACTTCTCTATTACTATATCTGACCATATCTCGTACCAAGGCTGAAACAATACCGAGATGAACCAGAAGTAGGGGGTCCTTCTCAGCTCTTCATTGCCAGCTAGCGCAGACTAGCGGTTAGACGCTTCGTTTGATGGCCTTTCCCTGTTATTATATTTGTATGCTTTGATCATCTTCTTCGATTCATCAATATGATGAGTTTTTACTTCATCGTTAAGGAACCTTCTATACTTATGACAACAGACAACTTCCTCTTCGTGTATGAAAGGACAAAATTGTAAATTTTATTGTCATTGTTTGCTTCACGAAATGGCTTTGCCTTCAAGGTTCTCATCTTTATTTCACGTCGATCGCTTATCACTTTGAAACGATCAAAAGCAGATGGCAAATTTCGATCTTTTTTTTTTTTTAAGTGAAAACATTTATCCTTTTGAAAGCTGAAGTTCGAGTAGAAGCAGACATTAAACATTTATTTTTACCCAATCTTGGGAAGATTAAAGATCGAGTAGTTGAAGGCTTAATACAATCAAAGACAAAAGTTTTTTACTCGATTTCTTTTAAATCATTGGCTTCTTCGACATTGATATGATATGAACTTATAAAATTTATTTGATTGCAACTATTTGTTGTTACTGCGACATAATTTGATTGAGCTGTTTCGTCAACTTCTAGCTCAATTTTTCCCTTTTGAGCTAATCCTAAAATTGACTATTTTAGAACAAAGCATTTTTTCCTCGGGATGACTAACAACAACTCGATGATATTTAGTTTGGATCATCGGTTGAAATGGTTGGAATCTGACTTGAACGATGAGGGCTAAAGGTAGTTGGGCAACGACTGGGGGAGCGAACGGTGAGGGAGAGAGAGATTCGGCAGCGGCGGCCCTCAACTGGCCAAGAAGAAAAAAAAAAACGCGAAGAATAGGTTCTTTTGTAAAGGGAGTGAAGGATCTTTTTTCTTTTTTTACTTTCACGCTTACCGAGATAACCCTATATGTGATATATATATTTCTCTTTTTTTCCTCTCCAAATCAAATTCTCAAATTACCAAATCTCATTTAATTCCTTTTAAACAATTATCACTTTAATTAAATTCCAAGATCCATTTAAACCCCAAAATTCAAATCATCTCCAAAACAAAATCTAAAATAAAATCGAATCAATCAAAATCATTCAATTAAATAACTTCTTGCCTCAAAAATTTTTAAATTAAAGGAAATAAAAACTCAATAATTTTATAAACTTAATTCAAATTTAACTAGAACTCGAGATTTTACAACGATGAACCAGCGGACACAGTAGAAGGGAATGCGAAAACAGTAGTGGTTATATATAGTGATTCTGACTAGGGTCTTCTTCTTGGGCTGAGGGTTGAAGTTTACAATTTTTTTTTTGGTTGGGTGAATAACAAATCCCAACCCCATTAACTCTCTTTTGTATGATCATCCACTAATTTTGTGATTCTAAAAATGGAATATATATTTCTGTTTGCTATTTTTTATTTCTTTTATTCATCAATATCTAGTTTGTGAGGCTGATAAATCCATATGCATGGGACTTAATCGAAAAACCATGTTAAAATTTCCCTATCGATAGAACATCATAGTGGTAGATCAATAATCATAGCATGAATGTGGTTATAATAAATTTTAAAAAATTCAACGTTCTTGATGAAATAAAATAAAATCGATAAAAGCATCGGGAACCACTATCGACTTCACCATCATAATCAATAGATCAGTAAGACAAAGAAAATAGGGTTATAAAACTGTTAAAATGGTTGAAATAGCTACCGATACTTCCATATGCAAAATCAGTATCACCCACTACATATTCAAATGCAATTGATTGAAGATGGTATGGTGGACTCCACTTTTAATTATGATTTCGAAGGAATGCATATACAAAATCTAAAGTAATTCGATGGGCCTAGAAAACGAATTATGATTGATTTATATCATTTCCCTATGTAGACGTGGGCTTAATTCATAATATTTATAATAAAATAAAGGGAATAAATAGCGTTTTAGCAAAAGAATGTTGTTGAATTTAATTTATTTGACTAAAATTGTTGATGGAATATGCAAAAGAAACCTATTAGAGTAGTGTTTTCTTAACAATCGCAAGGAAAAAAAGTAAAAATTTCATTCCAACCCACACCTAGTTGAATTTTAAAATAGAATAATAATTAAAAGAGGATAAGACATTTTGAATTTAGTCGATCAGTTTATAATATATTTTATCCATTACACTAATCTTAGTAGTTAATACAACATAATATATTTTATCCATTATACTAATTTTAATAGTTAGAAAAACATATAACTTTATTTCTCAAATGAGCTCCAAATCAGTGGTAGAAACATGAAATACTTTCTAAAGATTTTTATCCATTTAGATTGATGTCACTCACATCTTTAATCGACTTATTCGTACTCTATTAAAAAAGAAGCCTAAATAAATTAATAGAGTTCCAAATAATGAAAGATATGTAAAAAACATGTCCAATTACACGATTTCCAAAAACATTATAAGTAGCTAAACCGGTGTGTATTTGAATATTTTTAATTCAATGATGTTTGCATATAAGTAGCTAAACATGTCCAATGATGTTTTTAAAACCTTGTATTAAGTATAGAAATAATAATAAGAAATTGACGGGAAACAAATTTTTGAGAAAGAGTAAATAATTGACATTAATAGAAACACTTTTAAGAAAATGTATTTAAATTATTTTTATCAAAATGTTTAAATTAAAAGGACCAAAGTGTGTTGTGTTCTCATAAAATTGAACGGTGTTAATGAATCACATTCCACAACATAGAAGATGTCAACGAATATGTGTGATGCGATCATGCCACACGACAAATATTGCAAACGTGCGATCGCCTCGCAATTCTGGATACCTCTTAGAAAAAGAGAAAGCCAGTGTTCACCTCTCAATCAGAAGCAACCTAACAATGGCATAGTGCTTCATATATTCCAATTACAACAAGTTTTGAATTAAGCTACATAAAATTTAATTTCTAGACAGTAACTAACATCACCTAATACAGAGTTCTCGGTGCATATTAATGTATAAACCCGATTCCTTAATTTCAGTTTCAATTCAATAAGTAATGCCAACCAATTTGTCATAGTCAACTCTAATCAGGAATCAGAAGTAGAGAAGAAAGTCGAGGGGAAGAAGAAATGGAAGGCAAAATTTATAAATTATTTTATAGATATAAAGATAAGAAAGCAAGGAGAGAAGAGGGGGTCATGATCAAGATTGGATTAAACTAGGTAATCAGTTGGTCATCTATGTAGTAGTGCTAGTTTTTCTAACAAACAAGTAACATCTTTAATTATCTGATATATGGGTAGATGCCTTTGTTTTTTCAATCTCTTTCATTACCTGGTTACCATATGACCCAAACTCATGGTGGTGATGCTTGGATTTGACCAAGCGTGGTGACTGATTGTTCAGAATCTGCCGCCAATGCAAGGAGCTGATCGAGCCCACCCAAATATATTCCACAACGATCTGCTTTTTCGGCGCCTTTCCGACAACCGAATTAGCTGATCTGTTTCGTTTCTCTTCAGCATCTCCCACATCACTTGCACGTCCTCGTATTCACATGCCTTCACATCTCGCCCAAGTTTCACTAGCCCTAATCCAATTACAAAATCCCCAATCATTCATTCAATATTCCATTTCTCAAGTTTTAGATCAACAACAATACAAACTATCCTTCAGAAATTGAGAATCGGATCAAGAAATTACGTACTGCGTCTGCGAAACCCAAGACGAGAGGCGACTCTGAAGGTAAAACTTCGCAAGGGAGAAGTTATCTTGCTCCACCATTCCATTTTGGAGTTCCCCGCTTCTACTCCAGCGAGAGAAGAGATTAAAGAGAGAAGAGAAGCTAAGATGTCAAATCTGAACAAACAGAAAATTCACCTGAAACACCAAACGAAAACCAAACAAAATTTGATTCAAAAACTTAGATCATCAACACTGAAACACAAAATCAAGAGAGATAGATAATCAACAAAATTAAAACAGATTATAGTAAAGATTCTGATGAAGAAAGTAGAAGGCAACTTGGCGAAACTCGCTCTCTCGTTTCCCTTCTCTAAAGAGTATTGTTAGCACAGTGGAACATAATTCGAAATATTAACCGCTTTCCGGCCAACCTCATTCTACAGATCCGCCTTTCACCGATTCCAACGCGACCGTTGCGTTCATCATGCGGGCTTTTTCATTCAGATTTTGCCTCCTCTCGCCACGTGGGAATTTTTCATTGGCTAATCAAATTTCTTTTGAAAACGCCGTGACCTTTTATCGCTTCGTGGACCACACGTACTCTTTGTATTCCGTTCCGTTACAAAATTTCGTGAATTTAGGTCTTTCCTATGAAAAGTGAAGGCGCGTCGTCATCACGGCCCCTCTAACCGTTCGAGTGATGCTCACGCTCATTGTAGCATACTGTGGGCCCTAGGTGATCCTCGTGTACTCAGGAGAGTGCTACTACGTGGCACTCATTCTGCAGCTTAGTGAAAAGATATTTTTGTTTTTAATTCCTTAAAATGAATTTACCCGAGTTATAATATTCATTTTAAAATAAATTTTTTTTTATATTCAGTAATTAAATATATCGACCTAATTTTAGTATCTACGAGTGGGACCCAATGTACTAATCACTCATACTCGATCTTATCAAATATGATACCAAGATCATTTAAATAACTGCTTTTAATCAGAGCCGTTGATGATGATTTGATTACACGGCAACTTGTAGCCATCTATAGCGTCCACAAATGTTTTTTTTTCAATTAAATTTAATTGAAAGAAATACAGGTGTGGAAATGATTGTAACATATTAACAAGATAAATACATGATTCTAACAAAAATAAAATAATTGCTACCTTATCAACAAAAATATAATGTTCAATTTGATGAGATTTTGAATTCTAAAACGTTTGACAACTTGAGCATAGCAGGAAGTTCAAATTTACACTACTACTTGTTCAGGTAAAGTAAAAGAAGACGAGATGGAAATGTTGGAGCTTTATCAATAGATATATATACTTTGACAACAAGACAAGCATATGTTATTACATTGAAAGGCGTGTAGCCTCTAGGAGCATTTGGGAAAGTTTTTAATATTGAAAAAGAGAGATGAGAAGGGAGGATAAAGCTAAAGTTGATTGATTGTGGGGTTATGAGTTTGGAATCATTTCTTAAGATGAGGAAAACAAGCATATACATCAGATTTTGGGTGCCTTGCTTCTGCATGTTCCCTGCACTTCACCTCTGTAGTTGTACATATAAATGTCTGCATGCATACCTTGCACTGCAACAATTCACAATAACCCACTTTCATGAACACTTTTAAGTTTCAATCAACAAGCTAAACAAGGAGTAATCATCACTATTAATTCAATATTTGTCCCTCTCAAGGAAACAAATTAGGTACATAAAATTTCAGAATTTTACCTGTATTGTCATGGCTTTCTTGTTTGTTTCCAGCTGACTTCCTGTGGAAATTATTACAGTCATAATCAACTCTGAACTTTATACACGGGAAATCATCAAAAACCCACAAAGAAGAAATAAAAAGAAAAAGGGTTACAGTAATAATCATTTTAGTTATCATACTTGACATCTAAATCAGCAAAGCAGCTAGATTTGGTTGATCTAGTAATGAAATTTATGTTTGTATATCGTATATTTTGCATTACTAATCTTCTAATTAAACTTTCCATTACTCAAGCTAAAGGCTAAGGGAGGACAGAAAGAGGAATCAAGAGCAATAACATGGTCTTTGCAAATCATTTTCTGAGAAGCCAAACTGAAAGAATTGAGTGGCAGGTTGAATTGATTACCTCTTGATGACTTTTGTTTCTCCAGGTTTCTCTCCCGGGCCATTTTAGACTTCTGGCCATTGCCTCCGCCCATTTCCCAACAGGAAGGGTTTCAAATTCAGAATCAACCACGTCGTCCCAGAGCAGAACTCTTTGCAAATATATGAGTTTCTTGGCCGTCGGATAAAATGGGAGCCAGTGATGATAGCACGAATAAAAGTGGAAAAACACTGTACAGCGATTATTCTATTAATGGTAAAGGATAGGGAAACGGCATCGTATGGTGGGTGCAATCAATTAATGGAGTAGTTGGGAAGTGTTCTGGTATTGAAAGCTAGCCACCTCGTTCACACATGGAAATTGGAAAAGGAAACACTCAAAATTGTCTCATCCTCTGCTTTTTGCCCTATGAAATGAGCACATGTGGCGAGTTACCGGTAGTGTTTTGTTCATGCCGTGACACCTCCCAACAACACATGGCGCGATGGGCAAAATAGAAAGCTTGGAAAAGTGGATTATTGTAATGTGACATTTTATCAAACACTTGACGTGCGAAGTAGAAATATGCAATGGCTGAGTCTGAAAGAGAGTCGGAAGAGAAAGGCACGGTTTGTTTAATGATGTGGATAAAGAATGGAATTAAATAGGTAAATACAAATACAGCTGCAAGGCACTATAGTTTGTAGTGGGCGTGGAAGCTGATGACAAATACAAATTAATGGATGGTGGAGCCACGCAAGATCAGCCAGTGTGCAGTGAATCGGCAACTATTGTTTCTTTAAAAGAGAAGATAATGTATCATATTCATCCCATACTCACTCCTAACTTCATGGTCCATGGAGTTCAATTTCAAACAACCACTCCGTATTCTTCATTTGCCCATTTAAGATTGGACAGTGAAATTTCTTACCAGACAAAGGATCATGTTAAGGCAATGAAATTCTTGTGGTGGAGTTAGAAATTGACTACTTAGTAATTGACAAGTCTTAGTTTAGAATTCGACAAGATAAGCTTTCTAAGAAAGTGTAAACAATCACATTAGATATCTTTTTAATATCGATGAAGTTTTTCTTTCAAAGGGGAAATTTGCATCGAGTAAATTTAAGACCTACAAAAAGGGGTAGCGTTCTTTTATCTATTGCATTAGTTATAAAAACATAAGAGGAACAAGTATCTTTATTTGTCTCAATTAAAAAACTTTTGTTAAACATCTTAGCAATGAATTAAGCTCGATATAGAGTCCTCGTTGCCCTAGTACGCGTTTACTTGTTGATCAAGGATTATTCATGTTGCCTCCATAACTACCACCACCACCCATGCCTCCCGACCCACTTACTCCACCGCCACTGCCACCCACGATACCACCTAAACTGCCTAGTCCACCGCCACCGCTGCCCACGATACTACCTGACCCACTTACCCCACCACCACTGCCACCCACGATGCCACCTGAACCACCTAGTCCGCCGCCACCGCTGCCCACGATACCACCTGACCCACTTACTCCACCACCACCTCCAATGCCACCTGAACCACCAAATCCGCCACCCACACCACCAAAGCCTGAACCTGAGCCATATCCAATTCCAGGTCCAAAGCCACCATCCGATCCATAACCAATGCCCGGACCGAATCCACCGCCTCCAGTCCCACCAGACCCAGAACCACCGTAACCTGAGCCAAAGCCTCCCTTAGCTCCGACGCCAGAGCCACCACCAGCTGATATTCCCCCATAACCTCCAACCGTGAGCTCGAAAAGGTGAATTTCCTTTTTAACATTTGTGTTGTCTGGAAGGACATTTCCCATTTCATGAGTAATCACGTCACTCCCAAGCATCAATTTTCTTGTACTTGCAGCGTCAAAAACATTATGGAAGAGGACAAGACAGAAAAGGACAAGCCCCCGTGAAACCAAATAGTTTCTTGTCATGTCTACTCGCCAACAAAATGCAACTGCACCACTGGAAGAGAGAATAACGCTTTGTATATATAAGAAAGCAATAGAATGAACACAGTACCCGCCGAGGATCACATGACAAGCTTTTGAAACCATGATTGAGTGCAAAGTAATTCTGGTGGAAAGCACGATCCGCATGAAGATTGGTGCAGAGATCGTGAGTGACCTTCTTACGGTTAAGAGACCCTTACGAGTTTTATAGACTTTACTGATTTTTTGAAAAATTAGTCCACAAAAGAGAAGTATTTTTTATACAATCGGATATAGTGAGTTAAGTCTAAGATTAGATGTTATCTCAATTCCATCCAAAAAGAGTTCAAAAGATTTAAAAGAACTTAAAAAGTGTTGAAGGTTTAAACTAGGCAATAATAAGGGAGAGATTAAGCTCAGACTTTTTTGGAATTTGTGGATAAATCTTTTGGGTCCTTGATATCATAATTCTGACTTTGGTCCTTGTCAAATTCCATTCCCTGAAATATCATCCTCGAGGACCGATACTTACTCCCGTAAGCCGTGCCAAATCCCCATCCAAGTCCCAATCCAACACCACACCCACCACCTACAGAAAAGGATTGCAAAATAAATAACTAATTGCAATCAGATGAATGTGTATAAGGAAATAATTTGTATGTAGAGTATTCTAGTTGGTTACCCGCACCAAGGCCGAAGAAGTTCAAAGGCATTCCTGTAAAATAAACATCTTATTCAGGTGAGGCACGTAATGGCAGAAAAACTATATTCCATGTTAAAGAATGCTGGAAAATTTAAAGGGAAATAATGGAATATACAACTGGATCTAAAAGTTATATACACGACCATAACTTCCATGGTTCCTATGCAGAAATTAAAATCCAGTTCTAATGCAGAAAAAAAGTCTGTAACACAAAACTGATCATCTGAACATGGAAACGTGGTCTTCCATTGCAATTTTCGAACTATAGGAGAGACAAACTAAATCCATACGAACTTAAAGTTCCAGACTCTTCTAATATCCTGAACAGCGAAAATGAGAGTTGTAACAGAAGCACGGAACTTAGTTTCTAGCCCGTCAAGATTCTTGTCTATAGGTGTCCAAGGCAGCTTACACCCTTTCAATTAACCTGTGAAACAACTGTTTGATTCCTTCCACCTTCTGATGTTAAAAAACTCATAAGATGAATCATCATGGGTTGGGTTAGTTGTCAATAAGGACTGTGGGTTGAACTCAAAACTATTAATCCTTCACTAGCCAAGACAAGATACTCCACAACTTCTGATGTAAAATCTCCCATCGAACAAGACTATTATCCAACATGTATATTTACTTCTTTTAGTGTAATGTAACTAGTAGATTTCAACACAAATACACGCATTGATACATACATAATACATGGGCATTCAAGAACTACTCGCTGTTGGGAAGGTGGCACTGAAATTCCAAATGGTGTTAGTGGCTAGATGTAGACATCTTAAGATCAATGATGTCGATAGATCAGCACTAACCAATTCATGAAACATATGAGTGAACAAGTACAGTTTATAACTTCCAGCCTTACATTTCATTGTTCTGCCTCTAGCAATCACAAAGCAACTCCACCATCTTCATCCTACTTGCCAAAAGAAAAGGCTCTATTTATTCCAAATAAATAACCTGTTAAATTGGTATATCTCGGGCCTGCCAGTGATTACATTGTCGAGCACCAACTATAGCTTCAAAGAACAAGACAAATTATTTTCAAAGGATAAACTAATCATCCAACCCCTTTTCTGATCTGTGTTGCTTACACAAATCTTTTTCAATCCACAATTCAAAGCTTCAGGGCTCTGTAGCATTCATTTCATAATATTCCCGAAATTTTTTTCAGCCCACTTTTCAGTACTTCACCCAGCTAATATATTAAACCCAACCTAATTAGGGAACAACGCAGATAAACAAAATGCCTGAAATCATGAACAAGCTCCCAAAGTACCATTGGTGCATGAAAAACCAAGCCAGAGAGAAAAACGATCTTTAGTAACTGGGGTCAGATGTCACATACCTCCGAAACCCCATCCTACGCCGAACCCACAACCGATACCAAAACCTCCAAATAAAGAAAATAACAGCAAGAATCAGTTAAAACGATAGAAAAGAGATAAAAAAAATACTCAAGATTATTGAATCTATCGTACCAAATCCAACGCCAGCTCCATTGAAGTTGGTGAGTACCATTGCTCGCAGATGAGGCGCCACGAACGGAGAAGCTGATAACGAGTGGAATCAAGAATGAAGTGGATAAAGGGTGCGAAAATTCATAGCAAAAACAACAATTAGCTCGAGCGAAAAAAGATGTCAAGACCGAACGATTTTGTTGTATACTTCACCTTCTTCCTATTTGGTCGCTAATCGAGCGCAGTCTACAACTCTACTAAACTCAGCGGTAAGGGGAAATTTGTGGGTCAAATTTTGAGGGCACTCGAAATTTGGCCCATCTTTAAAAAAATATATTCGAATTTTAGCCTTCTGATGACGTTAGTCGTCTGTGAAATATTTGTTAAGTCCTAAAATGCTCGATGTCGTATATGCATTGCAGTTTCTCACTCGTTCATCTCATTTTGGACTTATTTCTCTCGTTGGAATGCCCATAGCACACATTCGACCCGGATTCTTGTGCATTCCTCTCGTTTTAGACTTCTTCCTCTCGTATCTTCCCCTCATCCTCAGACAGAAATCGAACATTTTCCATTTTTAGTCTGACTCTCTCATTCCTCTCACTTCATCTTCTTTCCTCTCATTTCTACATTTCATTCTTTACTAGATATCGATTTCCACCAATTTCCATGTAATTAATAGTCGTTATACAAATTTTACAATACTTCAAAAAACCATAATTCTTTCAAATCAATTTAATGAAAAGTGTTGTGCACGTTAAGTTCCACTAAGATAACAAAACGTAAAATTGGTAAATTGAGTATCATCTGTTCTCTCTAAAAGAACTCATAATATGTTCTCTCCCAAACAACTCATAACATTCAACGGCAAAGTTTTCCAAAATTACGAATTTGTAACCTTCTAATCATTGTTGAATCAACAAGTACAAGCAATTTTACACTCTAAGTATAACCATGCACTGTGTTGTTTCTAATTTACTTAAGTCGTACGAGTCGTGATAAGAACAGTTTGTTTGTGAGTTGGTATTATGCTACTATAGATAGGCGAGAGGAAGAAACAAGAGTGAGGCCAATCTAATGTGAGGAAGAAAATACCGTGTCAAATATATAAACGAAAAAAATGAACGAGGGCGATAGTTAACAAGAGAAAAAAACGAGAGTTTAATAGAATCTAAAATTTTAATTTTACTCGTTTGTGTATTATTGTAAGATGGACGAGAAGTAGTTGTTTGTTCGATATGGAGGGTCATGGGATGAGAAGGAACAATGCTATAATGGAGGATGTTTGAAGGGTATCCTAGTACCAATGACATTGAAGTATAGTGAATTGAGAAATCGATTATTTGACCTTATGGAAATTAATTTTTCAGAGTTCAACTTGATAATAAAGGTAAAATATAAATTGAATTGTGAATATCCTCTTGTATTTTTATGAACGATAATGATGTTAAATTTCTGCTTTTGGAGTTAGATTGTAACAGACTGCCAATATTCATAAGTGTTGAGAAAATCCATCAAGTAGTAGACTTCGATGACATAGAGGCAGATTGCGAACCAAGGCATGTGGGTGATATTAATAATCAACCAGATACTTTTCCATCGGTGTTGTCGATGAAAGACGACAACATGAATCCATGGGAGTTGTATACTCATGGCCAGAAGAGGGGCTGTAATAAGAATTTTGTGAACGAGACTTATTGGACCATGGAATACATTAGAAATGACACCAGTTGCAACAATGTTGTAAATGACATTGACAATATCAGATCCTCCTCTTAAAACTCGAAATACACTGGGGGCTCGTCAACTCGAGTGTCCCTAAATTTCCTTTCTGCATTAGACATTGTTAACGGGGTGATCACCAACTACATGACAAACATATTGTAAACAATGTTAAATGACATAATACTAAAACAATGTGAAGTGGTGTGTAATGACCCGACCCCCTAGGACTTAAGTTAGGCCGTTACTAAATACATGCATGCATGAAACTCAAAACGACACTCGGTTATAGCGAAATAAATGCTAATTGAATAAGGTAAGTTCAAAAGTCTTTCATTTAATTCAAATACTAAAACAATAGTAGGGTACCCATAAATCATAAAGGACAATAAATAAGTCTGAAAAACAATTCTTAAAAGTAAGTTTTAAGCATCAAAACTAAAAGTTAAGAGGAACATGAAAAGAACTTTAAATCTTATGAGCAGAAGCGTAAAAACTAGTCCCAGTGGCTCGATCACGAATTCCGCTTGTCCATCGCCGGTGCATCTCTACCCTTACTTGAAACAACAACATGAGAAAGAATGAGTATAAAATACTCAGTAAGTAACCCTACTACTGGGGTCAAGCTGGGCATCTATGTCCTCTAGATACCCACCTCTGGTGAAACATATAAATTGCTCTAGTCCTTATGGGACATATACATACATGAAAAACTGAGTTCTATTCTACTGTAGTTAAGTATGCCCACTATCTCTAGTAAGTTCCATAGGACTCACAACCTCTGGTGAATCCCGAAGGAAACATAATCTCTTACATACGCATGGTTATGCATACACCTCTTTCGTATACACATAACCCACTTAATGTGTACCTCTTTCGTACACCTGGTTAAGTATACACCTAACCTACTGAGTATGTACCTCATTCATACATCTAGTTATGTATACACTTTTTTCGTATACACATAACTCACTAAGTATGTACCTCTTTCGTATGCCTGGTTAATTATACACATAACCTACTGAGTATATACCTCTTTCGTACATCTAGTTATGTATACACCTCTTTCGTATACACATAACTCACTGAGTATGTACCTCTTTCGTACACCCCAGATCCTCTCTATAAATGTAGGGATGCGTAGCTCTTTCGTATTATACTATTAAATTCCTTTCTGTTTCAAAAGAAAATTAATTCTTGCCATTAATTTTTCAAATTGAATAATTTCAAGCCAATAATTAAATTCCCACACTTACACTTGAAGTCCAAAATTTCAAAAATGTCCTCCAACTAATAACAATTACTGAAATTCCAAATAATAAAGTTATTGAAATTACATTATTACTAAAAAAATGTACGCGGTATTACATGGTACTTGTTACTTATCGTAGGGGAGTTGAAAACACCTTTCTGCAATAGCTTGTTGGACAATGAATGAGAGCATGACCACCATAGAAATTGAGGCACACATTATCGTTAAGTCAAACAGTAGCTCTCCTAACAATAGTGGATATAATCTCATATGCCCAAACTTATAAAACCATTTTAGTTTTTAAGAAAATAATGAAAATTTGTTAGACATTTTATGATAAAGAAAATGTAATAATTGATACCTGGAACGCGTGAGGGAATCTGGATAGATTGTTTTTCAGCACGTAACTTTTATTTGTTTTCAACTTCTCCTTGTACGAAGTGAACTTGTCCTTTAATGCTTTCTTCAGACCATTGAAGCTTCTCTCCCATAAAATATGTTCCCAATTCAAGTTGTTGAAGTATTCGAGGTCCTCCACGTCATCCAACAACAGTATATCAATGCTACTTTTTGTCTTTTTTTTCCTATCAACCCCAACTCATAATAATACACAAGACTAACTTTCACTGCGTCTATATAATTTTTGAAATCTAATCCCTTATAAAATTCTTCGAACTTGGTGGGATGCACTTCATCACCATTAAATTCTTGAAATACTTCAATCGTAGCGATTCCGTCACTTCAACATTACAAACCAGTTTAGTAGGTGACCGCCACAATACCGTCACTAATAGGAAATCCTCCTTCGAAAATTCAACAATCGTCCCATCCAAGTCAAAGGTCATGGAATCAGGCCTACTACTTTCCACCTCCCTCAATAAAATATGGTGGACTAGTGAGCTGTTGAAGACTATATTCATATCCACAAAATTTTCAAATACAGTCCTCCTAAACATTTGAAGTTACCTCTTTGTAAGTTTCCCTTTGATTATCTTACTTGTGATCCCAATGTAAAATGAATGGCTTGTAACCTGTTTAGGAAAACGATCCTTTATAGCAATTTTGAGATTGGTCATTACAAATGCAAGTAAAAGAAAAATAGAATTAAAAGAAAAAAGGAACAAAAATCACATTATCGAGCATTCTATAAAAATCTCGTTCCAAAATCTCACTCCTTCCTCTCATTCCTCTTGTTTATTCATCTCGTTCTTTTTCTAGTGCATTCCTCTCGTTCTTCCCCTTGTTCTTTCTCTCATTCTTTTTTTTTCGTTCTTTCTCTCGTTACAGAAATCAAATTTCTACATTTATAAATTTAACCAAAGTTTCTTGCCGTTCGACGGTACAGAAATCGAATCGCATGCAAGAAATGAAAAATGTAAACCACAATTTGTACCAATGTTACCTTACCTTTTGGAGGTGTAGAAAGGAGTGAACGAGACAATTCACACAGCAAGTCACTAATGGAAGAAGATAGTTGACAATTTCTTGATGTTTGAAGGTACAAAAATTGAATCGCATGTAAGTTGTGGCGTTTGATTTTGATAGTACTGAGAGAAAGAAAAATGTTGTATTGAGGAAGAGGAAAGAAGTTGAAGTGAGAGGAATGAGGGAGTCGGACTGAAATTTAAAATTTAAAACGTTAGATTTCTATCCAATGAAAAACGAAAGGAATGAACGAGAGGAATGATTCCAAACGAGATGAATGAGCGAGAATTTGCGATGTTAAGTGAGAATTTGCGGCATCAAGCATTTTGGGGACTAAACAGATATACCACATGCGGCTAACATCATCTAAAGGCCAATATTCGGTTTTTTTAAAAAAATGGGCCAAATTTCGAGTGGGCCTCAAAATTTGACCCAATCGTACAAATTTCCTAGCAGTAAGGACTATTTGTTTAAGATGGCCTACCAAAGTAAAACGATCAAAACGAAGGTCTTTGGCCCACTTGTATATTGGAATCAATCAGTTTATAAGTTCATGGGGTAATTGAAGGAATGTATCAATAGCAGAGAAGTACAAGGATCATCTAAGCACTCAAATTCACTAATTTTGGCAATATATAAAGCATGCTTTTGCAGAAAAAAGTGAATTTCAAGATATACCTCTTGTAGAACTTCTTCAAAGCTCCTTCACCAGCTGCTATCTTCTCAAAATCTTGTTGTAGACCACCTCGAGATCTTCCCCATTATTCTCTTGGTGCTTTAGATTGAGTTGGGGGACTCAAAACAAGCTTGAATCAAGGGTAGAAGGAGAAAAGCTCATTGTAGAAAATCAGCTAAAGAACTTTTTCTTCAAACCGATTTTTCTCTCAAAATCTTTATAGATTGCATGCCCGATTTTCACTCAAATCTTTTCATTATATTGCAGATCAACATGCAAAGAAAAGAGTTGCATGAGTTGCAGCTTATGCTTGGAGAAGACAAAACAAAGATATTACTTCTTGTGTGAGCTACTTCAAAAGATGGATAATGGAAAATCTTCATTTTCAATTTAAGTATTTTGTTTTGTTTTCCTTTTTCAATTTTATCTCAAAGAAGTCAAAATTTGATTTTAAAATGAAAAATTTAATTAATTTCATAAATTATTTATTAAATAGAACTTAATTAATTTAATATCAAATATTAAATTAATTTAACACATATCCATCTTTATATATTTAAATCATATTTAGATATATAAATTCTTCCATTTCGTTTAATTCTAAAATTAAACATATAATTATATCTCATATAATTACT
Organism: Benincasa hispida; assembly: GCF_009727055.1. NCBI lineage: Eukaryota > Viridiplantae > Streptophyta > Magnoliopsida > Cucurbitales > Cucurbitaceae > Benincasa > Benincasa hispida. Next base: position 83,312,632 of record NC_052357.1, read on the forward strand.
ATTTCCCTTAATTCTAATTTGTACACTTCAAATTAACTTATCACGCTATTCTAGAGCTAGTCCGTTTCGAGCTAGTAGGGGAACCTCGCGGACCTACAGATTATGGGCTTCAACGATCCGAGATTAATTGACTAAATTCATTAGATCAAATTAATCCCCATTCGTTAACTAATAGGTCACTCCACTAAAGCCCATAGTTGCACTCCCCTCACTGTAGATACATTATGTCCACTTGATTTAACCATAATCGGCAAGTCGACCCTTCACAGGTTGTTCGTAATAACGGCTAGGTCAAATATCTGTTTTACCCCCGAGATTACGTCTTATTCCTCAAGTCCCTATCGATCCTTTAATGAACAACTGATTTGTGATCCAATCACTAAACTAAAATTTATCAGCCCAATAAGAGGGTAGGGCCCCTTGTTCAAGACCTGGATTCAGTACTTGAGAGAACAACCTTTTTCCTATCCCTAAATCGGGTAGGTGTGAACTCCATCTTGCACCATATATCCCCAGCTATCTATCCGGTCTTACCCCTAAATGTGAGTCTTATTGAGCCGGCGCTGTTGATCCAACCCTCAACTATGCAAATCTAAAGGCAATCCCGAATAAACAGGAGTTCCTAGTTAGCTCAAGATTAAGATCGAATTACCTAGGTTATCTAGGTGAAATAGTCAGTCTTAAATAGTAAACAATGTTATAAAGTAAGAGTGACTTATTTCTTAGTCCTAATCTTATGCAAACTCATTGCATAGGACGCTCCTACTCCTCATTTTATAACATGTACGAATTAGGATCACATCATATGTAGCACTTTACAACTCTTTGTAACAACTACAGAGTAGACCGCATCCAATGGTGTTAGCAGAATAAGGTACCCAATCTCATTCATGTACCATAGATCATTTTGACTATTTACTCGAACTCGATCCATTCTTATATCTCCACATAAAGTTCAAGTACTCATACTATAGTCATGGGTCTTAGATTATTAGATTTAGACTTTCATACAATTTATGAGATCAATAACGAGTATATTGATAATAAAAAAATGTTTATTATTTTACAAATTGTGAGTTTTTAGGACATAAAACCCAACAATATGTCCACTTAGACTAAACTCCAGTGGATCAATATATACAAATATATACAATGTTGAGTTTACATGGAGAGAATAAAAAAATTACAAATACAATAAACTAGGGCACTACAATACCCACAAATTCTCCCACTTGCCCTAGTGATACAAAACTCATAGACCTAGTCCTACTAGGTAACCTTCGAACACTTTAGCCGAGAGAGCCTTCATAAATGGATCAACTATACTTCTTTTGCTGATTCACTTGCAGCTACATACCCAGTTTCCATTGTGGAGTCCGCAATACAACTCTGCTTGATGCTCGTCCACACAATTGCTCCTCTATTAAGAGTGAATACTGACCCCGAAGTTGATTTCCTCGAATCAATATCGGTCTGAAAGTCAGAATCAATGTATCCAGTAAGGATCAGATCCTTAGGACCATACACAAGCATATAATCTCTCGTTCTCTGAAGAAACATGAGAATGTTTTTAACAGCAGTCCAATGGTCATGATCAGGATTGGACTGAAATCTGTTGAGAATTCCTACGGCATAGCATATATCGGGACGAGTACACAACATTGCATACATCAAACTCCCAACAACAGATGCATATGGAATTCGATTCATCTTCTCAACTTCTTGAGGTGTCTTAGGACTCTGTTCCTTAGACAGGTGAATTCCATGCCTGAAAGGTAAAGATCCCTTCTTTGAATTTTGCATTTTATACCTAGACAACATCTTGTTTATATAAGATGCTTGAGATAATGCCAATGTTCTATTCTTGCGATTTCGAACAATTCGGATTCCAAGAACATATTGTGCTTCTCCCAAATCTTTCATTTGGAATTGTGAAGCCATCCATCTCTTAACGTTAGCTAGATATTCTACCCCATTCCTATTGAGTAGAATATCATCAACATACAACACCAGAAAAGCGACAGTTTTGTTGACAATTTTCTTGTATATACAAGGTTCATCAAATTGTTCATTTGGAATAGTGAAGTGACCCATTTGTTACCTTTCAGACATGAAATTCATTTGTCTAAGAATCAATGTCCTAAGACACCTCAAGATGTTGAGGTTATAAAACGAATTCCCTAAGCATCAACAGTTGAAAGTTTGATGTATGTCATGTTGTGTGCATGCCCAGACATATGCTATGTAGTTGGAATAGTCAGCAAATATCAGTATAATTCTGGATATGATCATTGGACCACTGTTAAGAACATCCTCAAGTATCTTTGGAGAACGAGGGACTATATGTTCATATATGGTGCTAAGGATCTGATCCTTATAGAATATACTGATTTTGATTTATAGATCGATGTAGATTCTAGGAAATCAACTTCGGGATTAGTATCCACTCTAAATGGAGGAGTTATAGTATGGAGAAATATAAAGCAAAGTTGTATTATTGACTCCACCATGGAAGCAGAGTATGTAGTTGCATATGAAACAACTAAAGAAACAGTATGGCTAAAAAAGCTCTTGACTGATTTGGAAGTGGTTCCAAATATTCATCTGCCAATCACCCTCTATTGTGGTAACAGTGGAGCAGTTACAAATTCCAAATAATCAATAAGCCATAAGCGCAGAAAGCACATCAAGCACAAGTACCATCTCATCATGGAGATAGTACATTGAAGAAACATGATCATCACACAGATAGCCTCAAAAGACAATTTAGCTTATCCATTTACAAAGACCCTCATGACTAAAGTATTCAAGGGTCACATAGTCGAACTAGGATTACGAGATAAATAAATCTAGGGCAAGTGGGAAAATTAATGGGTATATGATGCCCTAGTTTATTGTATTTATATTTATTCTCTCATACTCAACATTGTATATATTTGTATATATGTAAACTCACTAGATTTTTACTCCAAGTGGGAGTTTGTTGGGTTGTAAAGCCTAAATCCAATAAACTAAACAAACCCCTGGCTATAGCATAAATACTTAAACTTTATATGGAGACATAAAAGAGGATCAAGTCTAAGTATATAGCCAAAAAAGTCTATAAGTATAAGGATGGGGCTAGGTACCTTATCCTGAGGATACTATGGATGCGGCCAATGTGATCCCGGAATTGTTCATATAGAGACATACAAGTAGAGGCATCCTATGTAAAAGATGTTTGTATAAGACTAGGCCACGAAATAGTCAATTTTCTTTATAACGTCCGTTTACTGTAAAAATTGACTATTTCAATTCGATGATCTAAGGTAACTCGATCTCAATCCTAAGCTAACTATGATCTCTTGTTTATTCGGGATTATCCTTTAATCTGCATGAATGAAAGTGGCTCAACAGTGCTGCTCAATAAGCCTTTTATTTTAGGGGTAAAACCAAGTAGATAGTTCGGAACATAGCCCTACAAGATGGAATTCACTCCTACCCGTTTAGGGTTAGCAGATAGGTTGTTCCCTTAAGTACTGACTCATAGTCTTGAACAAAAGAGCCGCCCTCTCTATGACCGAGAGGGACTTGGTTTATCAGTGGATTCATGGAGACTTAAAGAGAAAGATGTATTATAGGAGTAAAATGGTTTTTGACCCACCTAATAATACGAACAACCTATGTAGGATCGACTTATTGATCATGTTTAAATCAAGTGAATACAAATATATCTACAGTGAGGAGAGTGCAACTACTGGGCTTTAGTGGAGTGACCCGATAGTTAACGAATATTAATTAATTTGGTTAAAAAATTTAGGCAATTAATCTCGAATCATTGGAGCTCATTATTTGCAGGTCCATTAGGTCTCCTTACTAGCTCAAAAAGGGACTAAACCATAAAATAGTGTGATGAGGGAATTTGAAACATTCAAATTCGAATTACGGGAATTATTAATTATATAAGTTATAATTATACGTTTAATTATCAAATTAAACGAAATTAGAATATTGAAAGATATTTAAATATGATTTAAATATCATAGATGAATAGAGATTCATGTTTTGGAATTGGTATTATTTAATATTTGATGTTAAATTAATTAATTATCTAAAATTAATTTGAAGATTGATGAATTTTATTTAATATTGATTTTAAAATTAGAAATTCATTTTGAAATTATTCAAGAAATTGAATTATTTAATTAAAAATGAATTTAAGTTAAGTTGAGTGGATTTTTCCTACTTTCTCCACTCAACTTAACACTCACAATTCCACTCATATGTGGTTGATTTCGTGTCAAGCCTTGATGCAAAGGAGTGACATGTTGAATTTGTTCAAAATCAAATTCTTTTTTGGTTGAGATAGATGAAGCATGTGTGAATTTAGGAGAAAATGAGTTCTCTCTAGTCATTGACAAAAGGTTGAAAAATTCTACTATGTCCTTTCATGATTCAACCTCATTTTGGGCTCTACCACCCAATCTAAGGTTCTTGAGAATAGTAGGGAAAATCAAGTGGTAGTCTTGAAGCATTGGAATGAAGATTTCAGCTGGATTTAGAGGTTGAAAGAGGATTCTATGAAGGTAATTTCAGAAACCCTATTATTTTGTATGAAAATACATGCTTGATTTCTAAAATCAATGGAATTAGATTGCTTAAGATCCTAATTGCTTCTGCTTGTTGATTGTCAACACCAACAGTAAGAGTATTTGCAAAGTTTAGAGTTTGAGTATGTCAGCTGCCAAAGCAATTTTGGAAGGTTTATTCACGATCGAGCAGGTATGGTCTTGGTCCAATATGCCATTAGAGGTGGACTCAATTTGCTGAATAGAAAGGAGAGCTCCTTAGTTGAAATTGGGTTTCTCATTGAGGACATTATTTTTGTTACTAACTGTAGAACCCAGATTTCCATTATCTCTACTTAAGCAGGTGTTAAAAGGAATTAACTAAGTGAAAGTTAAATCCTATGTTGAAGAAAAGGAAATTTCTAAGTGTTGAATAGAATTTCCTTGAGTAGTTTTGAGTTAAGCTTTAATTGGTGAAATTTGACTAAGTATTTGACAATGTGTTAGTATGTGCCATGCGTTGGCCATTAGACTTTGAGAGGTTATTTGGGAGGTTAATAGTGCATGTAGTAGCCAAGGTTTGGAAGAGGTTAGAACAATGCATGCGGCAGCCTCAAGTTGCGCATCCAAGGGGGCTGGACGTTGGATGCATTGGATGCGATGGATGTGTTGGACGCGATGGATAGAGGCATGCAGCGATAGAGGCAGGCGCGATGGATGCGTTGGACGCGAGAATATGCGGCCGATGGTTTGTGGCCGAAGGGATGTGCTGGTAGCATGCGGCGATGGATGGCATACGACACTAAAGGATGCGACGATGGATGGCATGCGGTGATGGAGGTATGCGTCGATAGTATGTGGCAGCAACTATGCTTTGGCATCATGCGGCGGTGCTATGCGTTGTGCGGCCAAAGGTATATGGCAAGCACTATGCATTGGTGTCCCACGGTGATGTGATGCATCGATGCTATGCAGCCGAAGGAATACGTTGGTAGATTGCAGGGATGCATTGATGCGGTGCGAGGCATGCGGCGATGGACGTGGCAGTGCTATGCGATGGATGCGATAGACGCGATGGACGCGACAATGCTATATGATGGTAAGCAGCGATGGATGCAATGGATGCGACAATTCAATACTATGCGTTGGTAATGTGCTATGCGTTGATGATGCACTACGCGTTGGTGATGCACTATGCGTTGGTGATGTGCTATGCGTTGGTGATATGCTATGCGTTGGTGATGTGCTATGCATTGGTGATGTACTTTGCATTGGAATCCAAGGGCATATGGGGACATAGGACAAGGCTAGTAGTATGCGTTGAAGGAGTGTTGGTCATTATCCTAGTTGAACGCATATGAAGTTGGATGAACGCATATGAAGGATGGATGCATTCGAGGACGTCATCCGGACATGTGGCTTGTTAGGAAGAAACTTAGGCCTTAAGCAAATGAAGTGGATGCATAAGAAGACATGCAAAGTTGAGGGCTATATGTTGGTAAATGGAGAAAAGGACACCTTGGGTTGCGCTGATGCAAGATTGCGTTGATAGTGTGGGGAAGAGACACTTGGACATACGGGCAAGTAGGAGGTGTCAGCCTTAAAAAGAGTTTGGACGCCTATAAATAAAGCCAAGGACATCAGATGAGAACTCAAATTCTCTTCAAAGGACATAAAGAAGAGTGTATTGGGAGGAAACTATGCATTGGTATCAAAACCATGCGTTGGTCAAGAGGTTCTAAGAGGGGAGATGCTATCGGACAGAAAGGACAGGAAGTAGCATCAAATTAGGATGAGGAGTTCTCCCAGAATAATCGTGCGTTTGGAGTGATTCCAAAGCCATCAGAAATTTAGAAGAGTCTAGTTTTCAGGGTAGGGCTGCTAGAGAAGAAGCTCCAAGTAATCGGGCTGGAGAATGAGGACAAGCCAGAGGGGTTGAGCTGTTGGGTAAGCTGGGCCAGTCTTGATATTTTGATCTTTCCGACCAAACCACGAGAATTGAGCTAAGATTTTGAGGTAAGCTTTCTGAGACATTTTAGAACATGTTTACAGAAGGAAGTATCTTAAAATAAGGTCTGGAACTCTGAGTAATCTAAGCTGATAATTGAATCTGGAATTTAGGGTTCAAAAAGGAACCAAGGAAACCTAAGGAACTTCGGAAAGGAAAGTTCCTAACCAACCAAGGTGAGTGGTTATTGTGTTGTTGTATTGTTGATTAAATTTCTATATATAGGTAAATATATATAGGGGATAATGTTAAATTGGCATGATCAGGGATATATGTTTATCTTGTTACTATGCTTGTTAAGATATTATTTGTATGTTTGTTTTGGAAACTGAAATTGTACCCGGGATATATAGTTAACATGCTTGAAAAGGTACTTGGCAGGAAAATATAGTCAGCTTCGATCGATGGGAAATGATAGTCGATGACGACCGGTGGGAAATATAGTCAAGTTACCTAAGCATAGCTAGCGGGAAAATAGTCGATATGCACATTGGCAGGATAATAGGGTACAGGGAAAGTTTCCATAGGAATTGTTGATACATTACTTTAGTATATGTGTGAAAGTGCTGGGGAAAAGATATGATCATGCCAGGGATAACCAGTGGTAAAGCTAGGGATGTTCATATTATGTAATAACCAGCAGTCAAGCTGAGGTTGATTGTTTTAACCAGTAGTTGAGCTGGGGATAATCCAGCAGTCTGACTGGAGAAATAATTGTGAACTTGTGGTAATGTTCTTGTTGACTATACATTGATTTCCAAAAATTATATTTCTGTAGTCAAAGTTATTTGTTTATCTAAAGGCACCACTAACTGGGCTTTATAGCTCATG
>NC_052357.1:83320037-83341526 GCF_009727055.1 Benincasa hispida
GGTAGCGAAAGGTGAGGATTCCAGGATGCTGCTAAAGTCAAGGTCTCCCACAAGCCACAATTACACTTCCAGAGGGTTTTACAGTTGTTGTTATAAACCTTGTAGATAAGTCTTGGAGTTGTATAAACATTATATGGTTGTAATAAAATGGGCCTACTTAATCCGTTGTTGTTTGCCTCCTTCACTTAATTAGTTAATTGTTAAATTTGTTCATTGGTATCAGAGTTATTTTCGCAAGAGTTATTAGGCAGTAAGTGTCAACAAAAGGGTTGATAACTGCTGCAGTGATGCCCTTTCCTAGGCTCAGAAGGTAGTTTGGGACGGGGTGTGAGACTAACTCTATTAATGTCTCTATTTTTTGTCACGTCCCTTGAAAGGTAAACAAAAATGTTCTTACTATTGCAGTTTTGACATCCTTTCAAGGTTGTTCTCTATTATGAAAAGATGTCTTCTTTTGTTGTATTTTCTCTCTCATCCGTGATGAGAAAGTGAGGAAATAATTTGGTTTAGTTTTATCTAAAAATTTTTGCTAATGGTAGACTCAATTTGATTGGCACAAGATTCAATTTGTCTTATATATGATAAACATGTTTCTTTTTTATTTTTTATCATATTTTTTATTATTTGGTCGTTGTGTCGATTAGTTTGTTTAATAATTACCCTATTTGTTTTGCAATTATATTAGGCAGTTGGTAAATAGGGCTAATACAATAATATAATGTAACGACCCGACCCTCTAAGACTCAAGTTAGGCCGTTACTAAACACATGCATGCATGGAACTTAAAACGACACCTTTTTATAGTGAAATAAATGCTAAATAAATAAGGTAAATTCAAAAGACCTTCATTAAATTCAAATATTAAAACAAACAATAGGGTACCCATAAATCATAAATGATAATAAACAAGTCTAAAAAACAAATCTTAATAGTAAGTTTTAAACATCAAAACTGAAAGTTGAAAAACATGAAAAGAAATCTAAATATCATAAGCAAAAGCATAGAACTGGTATAACGACCTGATCTTTTGAATACTCTGATAATGGTCGATACTCATAATTACACATTTATATTCAAAACATTTTGACCATTGAGGAAAATAAATTTCATTAAAATAATAAAGTCAGTTTTTCAAAATAAATAACAAATAAGTAAAACCTTTATTTAGGACCCCTAAAATAATGAAGAAAAAATAACTCAAACAAATAAAATTTTGACCAACATCGAGTTTCAAATCAAAACTTTTAAATAGCTTGAAAACGTAAACTAAGCGGAAATGATTTCATGTCCCATATGGTATGATCACAGGTTCCTCTTGTCACCTGCCGGTCCGTTCCTATCCTTACCTTAAAAACATAAATTAAGAAAGCTCGAGTATAAAAATACTCAGTAAGTGATCCCATTACTGGGATCAGGCTATGCATCCACGAGCAGAGAATGATGGGACATGATGATGAAAAGAAACCAAAGGACATACTGTCTTGCCTTGACACGCATGTCTAGCGGCCCGTAGGCACACCGTCAAACATGAAAAAGAACCCTGTCTCTTATACACATCTAGATGTGTATAAGAGACAGGTCTTAGATGATGAAAAGAAACCAAAGGACGTACTGTCTTGCCTTGACACGCATGTCTAGCGGCCCGTAGGCACACCGTCAAACATGAAAATAACATGAACGTGAACCTGTTGGCTCACGCATGTTTAGCGGCCCGTAGGCACACTGTCAAACATGAAAAATAATATGAACGTGAACCTGTTGGCTCACGCATGTCTAGCGGCCTGTAGGCACACCATCAAACATGAAAAATAACATGAACGTGAACCTATCAACTCACACATGTCTAGCGGCCCGTAGGCACACCGTCAAACATGAAAAATAATATGAACGTGAACCTGTCGGTTCACGCATGTCTAACGGCCCGTAGGCACACCGTCAAATATAAAACTAGACCCGTCGGTTCTCTGAAATAAAACATGCGTCATGGCGAGACGATAAACTACCTATTGGTCTACTCATGCATCAATACATAATTTCAGTACTGATTAGAAACTCGAACATGCTCATAATACTCATAACCGCCATGCAACAAGTAAACCATAATGACAAAATCATGCTTCAAGAGTCCATTAGTTAACTTTATAATTCTAGACTAGGTCGCCTGGTACAAAGGCACCGATAATAGTACCACTTACCTCAACTTGGTAAAAAACGTAAAACAAAATCTTCTTAGAACTTCTTTAGCATACTTGAATCAACCTAAAGTTGTAGCTTGGTCCAAGACAAATTCCAATACTCGATTTAATTAGCCAATCTAATCATGAATTAAATCCAAAATCAATAACTTAATTTTCCTACTATTACTCTCAATCCAAAATAATAACCATCCAACAACTTACAAAATTTATCTATCTTCACCAATTTTTTGCAAAACAAAATGGTTTCTAGCTTGATGGTCAATGCCTCAAAACTTCCAAACTTTGAATTTAAGTTTCAAACCAAAGAGAGGTTACTAATTTAACCCAAAATCAAAGGGGTGAACTTCACCTCCCAAATTAGAAGGAAAAATAAGTCTTATCCAAGGTTTTCCTTAAAATTTCGGGAAAGATTAGGGTAATGGCGGCCGACGATGCGTCGAATTGTGGCTGCCATAGATAGGCAGCGGGTGTTGCTATCGGACATCATAAATTGTTAAGGCTAGTGGCTGGTAGTGAGGGTCTTGCATGAGGAGGGTTTGCGAGAGTAAGAGAGAAGGGAATTTCTAGTTTTACAAATTTTATTCAGCAGAAATTACGAACAAACTAGAGCTTCAACACAACGATCCAACCGTTCAAAATGAAACTCTATATATCTCGAACAGACTGACCAAATTTGAGCATGATCCAACGGTTTAAACTTCAGCAATCAATAATTTTGTGAAAGCTATTGCTGAAAAACTGAGTTGCTTTCTCCTAATTTTTTATCTCTTTTCACTCTCATTTAATTTCGAAAAAAATCTCAATTCTTTTATTTTTTTCAAATTTTGAAAAGATAAATAAAATATTTTATCACAATATCTCCAAAATCTCTAAAGATTCTATTAAATTTATAAATCAATTAACTTTTCAAATTATCTTAATTTAGGCTTCAAAAACCAAAATTAAAAGGCATAAGATCCATCAATTTGATACAAATTAAATCCTTCCATATATTTAAATCAATTTAAAACCACATGAAATTAATTATCTCTTTTAATTTTTTTTTTAAGTTGGCCCTAAAATCCAAAATCAAAGGGAAGCAAAATTCAATATTTTCAAGATAATCAGTTCGAATATCTAATCAATTAAATTCAATTTAACCAATAAAAGTTTTTCAATTATTTCAATTTAATCCCAATTTTTCAAATTAAAGGGAAATTTAAACTCAATAATTTTAGATAATTAACTTAAATTTTCCTGAAATTGGGGATGTTACAACCGGTCCTAGTGGCTCGATCACGAATTTCATTTGTCAATTGCTAATGCATCTCTACTCTTATCTAAAACAACAACATGAAAAAGGATGAGTATAAAATACTCAGTAAGTAACCCCACTACTAGGGTCAGGCTAGACATATATGTCCTCTAAATGCATACCTCTGGTGGAACATATAAATTTCTCTAGTCCTCATGGGACACATACATACATGAAAAACTGATATTTTATCCTACTATAGTTAAGTGTGCCCACTATCTCTAGTAAGTCTCATAGGAACCCACAACCTTTGATGAATCTCGAAGGAAACACAACCCCTGGTGAATCCTGAAGGAAACACTACCCCTGGTGAATCCCGAAGGAAACACAATCTCTGGTGAATCTCGAAGTAAACACAACATCTAGTGGGCATCTAACTAATCAATTATCACAACATGGTTCTATAACATACATATACACCTCAACACCATGGCTCTACGACATACATATATCCCTTAATATCCTCATATCAAATACAACCTCATGGAATCAAGTATCATCTCATGCTAGCATGCAAGTATCTACGTGCACAAATAAATCTTTTAGATCCTCATACAAGAACATACATCGGTCATACTATACTATCCGTCTATCATATTATCGTTCTGTCATAATATTCATCTATCATGCTAGCATATATCTAGTGTCTAGCTCGTGGACAGTTCTAGTAGTAAGATTACTTACCTCGATACTAGATTTAGATATCGATCCAAGCGACAGTCTTCAATAATAAATCTTTGAATTCAATTTCCCAATGAAGCCTCAGCAACAACCATCCTCAAGATTCCAATCTCCAAAATTTCTTTCAGACTCTGCTTCCAACTTTTAATCCATTTCTCCCTTAAAATTTATTCTTGACATTAATTTCAAATTAAATTTGTGTGACATAACCCCCTTCCAAAATGAAATTAATTCTTGATATTAATTTAAAACTAAATTTGTGTAATATAACCCTTTCAAAACGAAATTAATTATTGACATTAATTTCAAATTAAATTTGTGTGACATAAAAAATCCAATTTCCATAACTTCCCTCCAATTAAACCATTAAATTGAAACACTCATTCCTTCCTAAATGAAATTAATTCTTGACATTAATTTCAAATTTAATTTGTTTGACATTAAAAGTCAAATTTTCATAACTTCCATCAAATTAAACCATTAAATTGAAACACCCCTTTCTTAGCAATTAAATCACAATAATTACATTTTGAATTTCCAAAATTCAAAAAATGCCCTCTAATGCTAGAAAATATTGAAATTACATTAAAAACAAAATTTGGGGTGTTACATATAATTATTAGCATCTAAAAGCATGATTTGTTTTTGCTAAAAAAAAATGACTTTACCTAATAAAATACAAGAATCTAATCATGATAATAGGGGTGAGTATGATTGATCAAAAAATCGAACCGATCAACCGAACCGAAATCGATCAGTTGGAGAAGGAGAAAGGTTGGTTCGACGGTTGAATTTAGTTTGAACATTTACTAAATCTACCATAGTTGATTCTATGACAGTTTGGTCGAAAAATTGATTTTGACTTATCGATGCTCACCCTACATGATAAACTAATATTGTTTCATCGAATAAGATTTAGAGTTATAAAATAGAAATCGAGTCTCCACGAAGTATTTGATCCTTTTTAGCTAAGAGAATCATCGTGCTCATAAATATTTTATTTTTTCTTTTCACTTCTAGCATTATCGTGACGAGTTTGGTTTACTACTTTTCGTACTACAAAGTCGGGAAGACTAATCCAATCTTAATTATATTTTTATATATTTTAAAAAGTTCTATTTCGATTTTTATCTTTATGGTAAAAATTCATCCAACATCTTTGGCATTTGCGAGAGATAATGGAAATCCAACTTAACACCAATTCACAGATGCTGCGACACTGAGACTGTTTTACCAAGAAAGTAAATAAAGCAACACTTTCTATGATCAAGCTTATTGCAAATAACTCGATCACTTTAAAGCAATCTCATTTGAATATTATAAAGCACTATTACTTTCTAGAATGCTATTGATAATACTCGTTGAATTTTCCATTATTTTTATAGACTCCAATCACAAATAACTCAATCACTTTAAAGATACCAAGAAAGTAAATAAAGCAACACTTTCTATGATCAAGCTTATTGCAAAACCATGAAAAAGGATCAGACTAGCAGGATAAAAAATCCAAACGAACAGTTCCAAGGCCAATCAAGGCACAATTTTGAAAGCCTTAATCTTGTCAATCCACGAAATGAAGGAGTTCTTAGAGTTCCTGAAGCCCAAAAACCCATGTTCTTTGCTCTTGTTCATACTATCTATGTTACCTGAGAGGCTGAAAATTACATCTGTAAACCACCAATTAGTAATCTCCTCCAATTTGGTTGGTTGCAATTGATTCTCCTTCACAATCTCATCCCACACTTCACTTTTGTCCTTCATCAACTCCACCAACGTCAATCTCTCCCCATCTTCGAATCCATAATCTTCTATGTTAAACTGCTCTGCCAACACCTTCCAGAAGTGCTTCCACTTGAAAACATCGCCATTGTTGCAGTTAAACGCCTCGTTCTTCGCGTACGGATCAACCGCCGTCCATATGTGCTGCTCCGCTATCAGATCTGCGTCGGACCCCACCTGGAAATCCTCCCAAGCCGATTTGGAGCCGGGGAATTTCAACGTACGTCCCTCGTGCTTGCATATGGCGGCGTAGACGCATAGGGTTCCGACGATGTTTATCAAACTAAAAGGGGAAAACCCGAAAATTACATTGGGTCTGATCACCGCCCATGTCAGATCCTTCTTCTGAGACTGTTCAATCTCTTCGAATAACAAATCTTCTTGTGAGTAATAGAAATTTGGGCCTTCCAATCGAGGCAAGTCCTCCGTGAAAGGCGGATCGTGCGGCTGCACCGATTTATCGACAATGCTCTGGAGCGATCCGAGGTAGTGCTTCGTACCGGTTTGAAGGCAGATATGGCGGAGATTCGGTGCGTTGGGGATCACTGATCGCAAAACGTTGCGAAGCATTTTAACGTTTGCCTCGCAATTCTCGATCTCGGTGGGTCGATTGGTCCATGTGACATAGAAGAGATGAGTCACATCAGTGAGCTGCGAGAGTTTGGCTTCGGCATCTTCTGGATCGGAGATATCGCATTGAATGTATTCGATGGGATGGTCGGCATTCCAGGTTGGCCTCGGCCTCCGAGCGATGCCGTAGACCTTCCATGGACCGCCGGGGGTATCGGAAAGAGGGAGAATCTCGGCGAGGCTGTTGCCGACGATACCAGTAACGCCGATCACCAGGGCTACGCTCTCAAAGCTCCTCGGAGGTTCATCTTCTTCAAACTTCTTCTGCAAGATTGGGAACAGAGAAGTGGATTAAAGAAACGTGGATACATCTCAGAGTAGAAAGGGGGGGGGGGGAACGGATAGAGAGATAGTGGGGTTATAGAGTTTACCTTAGCAGCGCCGATTGCTCCGGCCCACCACCAGCTCATTTTCTGTAGCGAAATCGGAGCTAGGTAAAGGAATTAGGGAAAAGGGAGAAGACAAGAAACAGAGAATGAATTGGAAATGGATGCGGTGGTTGAAAGGGTTATAAGCGTAAGATTGTCTGATCACAAGGTAAACGCGAACCGTGACGCGAGCTGTGAACGGATAATCATTGGACTCGAACCGCCCAAATGCCAGCGGGATTTTTTTCTTTTTCTTTAACACTTTATTTTCCATAATATTGTGAATTATCAAAAAAAGAATTAAAGATCTGACTTATTGGTTGATAATATAAACATGACATTAACTATGTACCCTCGATAATTAGAAGTACAACTTTTCTTTTTTTAAATTAAAGATTTAAGGGGAACTTGCAGATTTTTTAATTATAATAAAATGGAATATTGCAAGCATAGCTATGACTTTTCTCTTTTGTAAATATTGCAAAAATACTTAACTTGAGCCCAAACACAAGTTTAAAAAGTCTAAAATGTCTTTAATCCCCCAAACCGTGAATGAAAGTGAAGCTGCTTTTCAAAGTATATTTGATATACTTCATAGGATAATAAAGTATATTAGCTTATTGATATATTGACGATATACTTAGAATGTTGATCAATGTTAGATATACTACTGATACACTCATGTTGTCACACCCCCTCCCGAACCTACCTCTTTCACCCAGAAGGAGACGTGAGGACAACAGATACCACCCTTTTGTGATACCTACTGTCAACTTTATTCTGTTTTGCTTAGTAATCCTATAACCAAGTACGTATAACAACTCTTTGGCTTAACTTATTTTATTACAACCCAATATAATGTTTATACAACATCTAATCTAACTTAGATAACTTTAACTCCTATGTTACAAAACTCATAAAGAGTAGACTTTAATCCAGAAGTGTGGCTATATTGTGGCAAACCTTGACCTTTGTGTAAAAGTGTATCAACATGCAACATAAACAAAAAGGATCAATAGGCATTTTAATTCATTAATTTTGGCAGAAACTAAAGTATGCTCATCTTAATATAAGAGGGTTTGTAGTCATACCTTTGTAGAACTCTTCAAGATTTTGTTCTTTAGCAATTGTTTTCTCCAAAACTCACCGTGAACCACCTCAAAATCTTTGCCACTATCCTCTTGGAGCTTTAGAATGAGTTGCGGGACTCAAGAATAGCTTGAAGCAACGGAAAACAAGGGGGAAGCTCACTGCACAATCTTTTTGAAGAACTTTTTCTTCAACATGAAATTTTCTCTAAAATCTCTTTTAATGCATGCCTCAATTCCACTTCAATCTTCTTTACTTATTGCAGGTGAACATGCAAAGAAGATCACTGCATGAGATGCAGCTCATGTTTGGAATAATTGAAGCCAAGGTGAGTGATGTTTGTATGAGCAAGTTGAAGATGGCTAATGGAAAAACCGATTTTTCCATTTTGTGTTGTTTTTGTAATTTTTAAAATGATTTCAATAAATTAAATTTGATTTCAAAAGTGAAAAAATTATTAATTTTGTAAAATTAATTTTCTAATAATTATTTAAATAATTATAATTAATTTAATATCAAATATTAAATTAATTTTTACACAAATCCACATATATTTAAATCATATTTATAAAATTCTCCTATTCCGTTTAATTCGAATTTGAACGTTTCAAATTAACTTATTGAGCTACTCTCAAGCTTATCCATTTGCGAGCTAGTAGGGGGACCTCGCAGACCTACAGATCATGAGCTCCAATGATCCGAGATTAATTGGCTAAACTCAGTAGACCGAATTAACCCCCATTCGTTAACTAATGCGTCACTCCACTATAGCCTATAGTTGAACTCTCATCACTGTAGATACATTATGTCCACTTGATATAACCATAATCAGTAAGTCGATCCTTCACAGGTTGTTCGTAATCATAGTTGGGTCAAGATTACTGTTTTACCCTTGTGAATACATCTTGTTCCTTAAGTTCCTACTGACCCTCTAATGAACAATTTTGATTCATAATATCTATGAATTAAATCCTTTCTCTATCATGAGAAGGCGGGGTCCCGATTTTTCAAGACCTAGAATCAGTATTTAAGAGAACAACCTATCTGCTAACCCTAAATCGAGTAGGAGTGAATTCCATCTTGCAGGGCTATGTCCCCAACTATTCATCCGGTCTTACCACCAAAATGGAAGATTTGTTGAGCAGTGTTGTTGAACTACTTTCACAGTTTGCAAATCAAAGGATAATCCTGAACAAACATGAGTTCATAGCTAGCTCAGGATTAAGATCGAATTAACCTAGATTACTTAGTAAATGAAATAGTCAGTTTTAACAGTAAACGGTCGTTATAAAGAAAAGCGACTATTTTCGTGGTCCAGTCTATATACAAACTTATTGCATAAGATGCCCCCACTCACATGTCTTAACATGAATAATCTGTAGATCACATCGTTTGTAGCATTTTACAACTCATTGTAACATCTATAGAGTGGGACGCATCCAATAGTGTTACCAGGATGAGATACCCAATTTCATCCATATACTTATTAGACCATTTAAGCTATATACTGTTAACTTGATCCTGTTTATATCACCACGTAAAGTTAAAGTATTCAGACTTATAGTCATTGATATGTTTATTGGATTTTCATAATAGAATGCAAAATCAACAATTTATTATTATTCATAAATAGAATGTTTAACACGAACTGCGAGTTCTAGGACATTTCCAACACTCTGCAGCACCTTGGAACTCCTCTCTTTCACTACTTGGGAAGAAAAACATAAGAGAAAAGAGTGAGCTAAAAGGCCAGTGAATGGTAAACAAACTATAGGGCCTCTTTCAACCTTTGAGAGCAAATGACTCAATAATATCATATCAACATAACAAGGTTACTATTCAAACCTCAGGCTTAAACGTGTCCATTTCTTGCTATCCTTACATACATAGTGTAAATTAAGCATATTTTCCTATGTGCACATAGCTTTACCCTATGTAGACTAAAAAACTAGACTCGTTGGTCCTCTAACCATCCCATGTGAGGCTCTTTCCACAGGCTCAAGAACTAGGCCCTTTAACCCCCCCCCTAACCATCCCATGTGGTGTATTCTTTATCACCATACAATTACATATATGGAAATTCACAACAACAACTAAAGACAGTACCACTCATAGTTTACTAGTAAAGTTTTCCCCTTCTTCCAAGTCTTCTAGTTTCCTGGTTACTCCTCAGATCTCGAGCCAACTTCAACATACGTGAAACTAGGCCTTGGAAAAACCTAGGACAACAATGGCTGCTAGGTAGTCTTCCTCAACACCAGTTGGATGCATGGTCACCTTCCCAGACTAGTTGGATGCATAGTCCACCCTCATGGATGTATGGGCTACCTTCTCAGCTCATCTCAAACTTAGTTGACTGCCTAGACCTCTTCGTAGATGTATGGTTATCCACTTTAATGCGTGGCCTACCCTCAGAGCCCTAATTCTCTTCAACACTCCTCTCTTTTAGTATTTTTTTAATAACTTTGAGTTATGAGGTGAAATGAAGCTTCTTCGGGGTATTTATAGGCAACTTAGACCATCATTGTCACTAACTTCAAGTCCCCAATGCATGACATCTCATTTTGCATGAAAATCCTAAGTGTCAACACTATGCAAATGTTAGGTTTTATGCCCTAAAACTCGTAGATAGTAAATGTTAAGAAATTTTCGTCATCAATAAAGAGTTATCGATGTTAATTCAATAAACGTTATCAATTGTGTTGTATTCTATTTTGTCTTAATAACTTTAAATCCAAGAAACTAACACCTAAGGCTACCTTATGAGTCTTGAACTATATGTGAAGACATATAGGGATCGATGTTCAAGATACAACCTAAAGGGTCTATAGTATAGGGATAAGGTTGGGTACAGTCTTTGTGACACTATAGATACAACCCATTTTGTATTTAATACAAACACAATGATCCAACGCGTTCCTATAGGTGACACACGAGTGGGGGTATCTTATGCAATGAGTTTGCATAAGACCAGACCACGAAATAGTAACCATTAGATGTAACGTCGTTAACTAATTAGGTTCCTATTTAAATTGGATGACCTAGACAGCTTAGTTTTAATCCTTAGTGCATTATGAACCCTTGTTCACAAGGCAATGTTCTTTGATTTGTATGGGTGAGAGTGGACAGCTTGTCGACTCAATAAACCTACCATTTTGGGGACAAGATTGATTGGGGAACTGAGAGCATAATAGTACAAGATAGAATTTACTCATTTTCGACTTCAGGGTAAGCAGATGAGTGTTCCCTTAAGTGGTGACTCTGCGACTTGAACAAAGAGTCTTACCCTTTCATTGGCCCGAGAGGAGTTTTTGTTTATTGGTTGGACCATAAACAGGTTGTTAATTAGAGAAGCACTGGTACTTAAAGAGTCAGAGGTAACCCAAGGGTAAAACAGTAATTTGACTTAGTTGAACGTTACGAACACTCGTGAAGAACTAACTTCTTGTTATTGGTTTATATCCATGGACACAAAAGTATATCTACAATGAAAAGAATGCAGTTGTGGGTCTTTAGTGGAGTGTACCCATAATTAACGAATATTGATTAATTTGGTTAATGAGTTTAGCCAATTAATCTCATACTATTGGAGCTTTTGATCTGCAGGTCCACCAGGTCCCTTTGTTAGCTCATTAAAGGATATCAAAGAGGAATAATTTGAATTGTTCAAATCAAATTGAGAAAATTGTATATTAATATGATTAATATGTAATTGATTATGAATGTGATCTATAATTTAAATTAAGCTGAAGAGAAATATTTGAATGAGATTCAAATATTTAATTCAAGTGAATTAAATTCATAAAGAATTTATCAATTAAATTAATAGAGAGGTTGTGCACATAAACATATGATGTTTATTTATGTTAATTAAATATATACGATAAATTGAATTTAATGTATAGATGATTATTTAATTACTGTTCTAATTAATTAAATAAACATTATTTAATTAAATGAACACAAGAGTAAATTGAGAAAAACTTGGTGAAAGGGTTAACCCTTCTCCATATAAATTCTTCCTTATGGCTCTTTTAGGGCATGAATTCATTTGGTGAATTTTAACCTAGCCATTAAAAGAAAATCCTCTCTACTCTCTCCAAAGAAATCTCTCTACCTCTTTCTCTTCTAATAGTTGATACCACCTATCCTTCTATTGGAATCCTAGAGAATAACAAGGTTATTCTTGTGGTAGTGTTCAAGATCAATTGAGGAGATGTTTTTGTTTAAGATCGATTGAGGAGACATTCGTTGGAAAACCGAGAGGATCTTTCTAGAAGCTTGGAATCTTCAAAGATAAAAAATAGTTCTCCCTCTTAGTTTCCCTTTATTAAAGCATGCTTTTAACATGTTTATCCTTCATGAATTCTATTTTAGAACACCATTTTTGTTTATTCAAAAATCAATTTTCGAGATGCAAGGTGTTGACATGCTTTCGCTCGAGATTCGACCCCTTCAATTATTTGTTTGTTTTAGCATAAATTCCTCAATTATTTATTTTCTTAAAAATGATCAATTAACCAAAGAGAACTATGGGATTTGGAAATCTAACCTGAATACAATTTTAGTTCTTGATGATATGCGGTTCATCTTGACAAAGAAATGTCCTCCAATCCCCACTCATAATGTATCCCAAGCATTGAAGGATGCTTATGACCGCTAGACAAAGGCTAATGACAAGGCCCGATTCTACATCTTGGCAAGTCTGTCTGACGTTCTTACCAAGAAACATGAGGCCATGATGTCTACATGTCAGATCATAGAGCCTCTTTAGGAGATGTTTGGACAACCGTCCATTCAGATTCGACACGAGGCCCTCAAGTAGATTTATAATGCATTCATGAAGGAAGGCCAGTCAGTGAGAGAACATGTTCTCAACCTAATGGTCCAGTTCAATGTCGTTGAAATGAACGGAGCGGCCGTCGACGAGAAAAGTCTGTTGTCCTTTATTTTAGAATCTCTTTCGAAGAGTTTTCTTCAATTTTACAGCAATGCGGTTATGAATAAAATACAATAAACCATAACTACTCTCCTGAATAAGTTACAGACTTATCAGTCCCTTATGAAAGTTAAGGGACCAGTAGAAGGAGAGAAAAATTTTGCTCATTCTAAGAAGTTCCATAAGGGTTCATCCTCAAGAACAAAGTCTACTCACTCATTTTCTGGTTCTAAGAAGATCCATAAAAAGAAAGAAGGGAAGGGGATTAGTGGCTTTCGAATCAAGTATCCAGGCATTACGGTTATTTTTTACTAAACAGGTTTCTAAAACTAGTAAATCATATTTACCTTCCTTCTTTTTCTTCTTCCCAGAAAGGTACTTGGGGCAATTGCATTTCCAATGACCATCCATATTACAGTGGAAGCACTTTGTAAAAGCCTGACCTAGATTAAACCCTGAGCCAAGTGGCCATGTGAGTTAAGAAGTTAAAAAGAAGAGAAGGTTGGGCTAAGGAAGCTAAAATTTACTAAGTATTTGAGTTATTCTTAAAATGAGATTAAATTTCTATGAAGAAAAAAAAAAAAACTCTCAGTGTTGGGACCTCGTGGTTGAAACCCAACAAGGTGAAGTCAGAATTTTGGCTAAGTATCCAACTATGCAGTGGAAGTTGGGAGATAGAACCATGGCATAGTGAAGAATTGAGAGATTGGACTAAGTGTTTAAGGTGTGCTTTGGGCTTGGAAATGCTTTAGGGCACGAGTTAGCCAAAAAGAAGTAAAATTGGACTAAGTGTTGGAAACTACCTAAGTGGGATACATACTAGGACCCTCTTAGACGCATGATGAGTGATTCTTGGGTACCTAAGGTTAAGGAAACGCATGAAAGGAGAAAGGGTTATTTGGGACAAACCATGTGTTGAGATTGGAAAAACCAAGAAAAGGGAATAGGTGTAGACGCATGGTATGTTCAGAGTAGAAATTTGGTTAAGTGTTTGTAGGAAAAGTGGACGCATAATCCATATAGTGAGTAGAAAGCTAACCAAGTGCTAAGTATGTAAGAAGTAAGAACTTAGGCCTGGGTATGCTAACCTAAGTTGAAGGCATAGTTGGAGTTGTGGAAGTTTCAAACGCATACCAAGGGCAAGTGAACACATAGGACTAGTAAGGGTAGTGGATTTTGGCTAAGTACGAGAAAAGAGAGCTCAACTCGTAGCTCAATTGAGAAAACCTTAATCCTACCCTACCATGTGAATGCATGCCATGAGAATTTTGGCATAGGTAAACGCATGGGGGAGAATTAGGGGTGTTATAACCTAAGTAAGGAGGCAAATTAGTAGCATCAAAGAGAAGCCATGCGTCCAAGCCAAGGATTATGAGTTGGTAACAAGTTTCTTGGAAAACTAGTTTAAGTTGATAGCAAAGTATAGTACGTGGCTCAACTTAATAGAATTTTGTCCAAGTCTGAATAGGAGATGGACGACTGAGGACCAAGCTAGGGCATGATTTTGACACCAAAATCGACCCATGCGTTAAACAAGTAAGGAAAGGACACCTAATATCAACATGCAAGTAGGAGGTGGTCGACATGTAGAGCTAGGAGAAGGTCTACAAACTCTGAGGTTGACACCTTCAAAAAGCCATGCATTGGCCACCCTAGATTAAGGCTAAATGGACCCTCCATGCAAGTTAAGTGTCAAGCTGTAGAGGAGTTAGAGTGCCTATAAATACTTTGAAGGGGGAACTGCATTTATCATCATAAGTTCCTTCTTTCACTAAAGGGGTAAGAGTGAGATGAGAGTAGAACCGAAAGAAGAAAGGGAAGGCTAGGCATCCAAAAGACCCAACCAGGCATTGGACTCCTCAGAGTTAGGCGTTGGGGCCCTGCCTAGGCGTTGGCAAGATGGGCCAAGTGTTCAATCCTTGTCAGTA
Source organism: Benincasa hispida (assembly GCF_009727055.1). Taxonomy (NCBI): domain Eukaryota; kingdom Viridiplantae; phylum Streptophyta; class Magnoliopsida; order Cucurbitales; family Cucurbitaceae; genus Benincasa; species Benincasa hispida. Next base: position 83,334,944 of record NC_052357.1, read on the forward strand.
GAAAGGGAACCTTGCATCCAAAACAGAATTGGTTAATTAGGAAGCTTAGCTCTCACCTATTAAGGTTGGTATGATGAAGTTTTAATCAAAAAGGTATTGTAAGGTTAATTTAGCCTTAACTTGAATATTTAAGTTAAGTATAAAACCTTACATGCCTGGGAATTTCAGATGAAGGAAGAGTAGTTGCTGATTGAGAGTGAGTGACTATTTTTTTTTTAAAAGAAAGTCTTGATTTAGAAATGTTCTAAAGATTTTGCTTTTATGTTTTGAGTTGAATTGAACTCTAGTTCGAATGCTTAAAGTATGATTTCCAAAGAAGTTTCGTAACTATGAAACCTAGTACCAAGATGAGAGCTCCATGCGCATATATGACGAGTGTTATGCGTTGAGTTGGTTCCACATTAGCACAAAGACTGAGTGTGTTGAGTTGGTTCCACCTTAGTGAACAATGGTGTGAGTATGGTTCCACCTTGTTAATCGGGAGTATGGAGTTGATCTACCCCGGTAGAGTCAGAGTACAAGTTTGAAGTATAATTATCTCATGTTTAGTAACATGCTTACATAATGATTGAATTATAAGTTTCTTTAAGAAAGTCACTCACTAAACTTGTCAGCTTATATTTTCAAAATGTTTTCCCTCCCTAGGTAGACACAAAAGAAGTTCCAGATATCGGCCCTGAATCGCCATAAGAGGCTAAGATCTGCCACATACCAAAGACCTAACGTTGCTAAGTCATGTGCTCTAGGGCTGAATATCATGAGTAAACTATAGTCTGTAAGAGCAAAAGACCGATTGTATGGGAATTCATTTTGTAACCGTATCTAAAAATGGATAAATTGGACAACAGATATCATAAAAGAGTGGTATCTGTTGTCTTCATGCCTCCTTCCAGGTTCGAGAGGTGAGCTCGAGAGGGACTCGATTTATTGTTATGACCATAAACAAATTGTTCATTAGTGGATCAGTGGAGATTTAAGGAGCAAGATGTATTATAGTGGTAAAATGATAATTTTGACCCAACTGTAATTATGAACATGTTGGGATTGATACCCTAAATCTCGTAGGATCCTATAGTTTGTAAACACGTGTATGAACAAACATTTGTGATGTAATAATATTAGATATTTTCTTCACTATTGTCTATGAAATATGGGATATTTTAGTTGCATTAACCATAAACCAATAAACTAAGATCCCTGGTTATCGTTGTAACTTAAGCATGTATATGGAGACATACAAGTGGATCATGCCTTAAGTGATAACCTAAATGGTCTGTAGTATATGGATAAAGGATGGAAACCTTATCTTGGTGACACTACGAATATGACCAGCTTTGTAGATGTTACAAGTGTTGTAAAGTGATACAGATGGTCTGATCCTGGTAATTCATGTGGAGACATGCGAGCGGGGGTATCTTATACAAAAGAGTTTGTATAAGACCAGACCCATAAATGTTTAGTCTCATTGTATAACGTTGTTCATGACAGAGACTTTGATTTCACTAGGATGACCATAGGTAACATGACCTTAATCCTGAGTGAGTTGGGAACTCCTTGATAACTTGTAGAAATACAAGTTATTTATACTGTTTTATTTAGATATTGCAACCAAAAGAAAGGAAAGTTGCGTAAATTGTATAGAAATTAACTAAGAAATGCGGGAGTTAAAATTTTCGTCAATACACCCAATGATACCATTGCGATGGTAGAAAACAATATTTCAAGTCTATTTTGCAGGAAATCAAGTCACCGCATGCATTCATGACTCAACATAAAAAGAACAACACATCTACGTCGCATTGCACCCATAATTCAGGAATGAATAGACGATCAACGCAATGACAACGCATGTGATAATCGATCAGGAGCTTTGCAATCAACGCAATCTCGACCGCATGCAGTAATAAAAAACAACACAGCATGCAGGCAAATGATCGAAGATGCAAAAAAGCAACGCAATTGCAAAGGATCCAGACACGTGTACAGCTAAAACATTGTGCATTTCTGACGGGATTGATCGTGTAACAGAAGGAATATTCACTCCACCATTTCCAGAATTTCCTTAATAATAAAGGGGGGTCCACACTGCAGAGAGTCAAAGCTGAGCCTATAAATAGTCTTTGAAATTCCATTGCAAGATATACTTGATACGGGAATATTTTGAAATTTGTATATTGAGAGAGAGATTGGTCTGAAGAGCCAGATCGAAGAAGATCCGAGAAGATTTAAGAGACAAGACTGAGAGGTGAGTCTCAAGGTAAATCCTTCCAATCCCTGCCGTTGAAGCTCTGTACCAATGTCACTTCTACCAGACGAGCAAGTCTGAGAGGGAAGCTCTTCTCTACATTCATTCCATTCGCCGGCAAGCAAATCCACCATCCAAATCTGCGTCAAGATGTTGGCACTCTTCTGTATTTGTTTTTATCTCTTATCATCAATTATATTCATCTTCTTAATCTCTATCATTCACACCATGTATCAGACGCTAAATCTTAGTATTAAATGTCATGATTATTTCCATCTCCATTTATCTGTCTATTTTTGTTCCTCCATGAGCCGCTTTCTCCATGATATTTTCTTAATCCTCTAATAATTGCATGAATCTTACAAGTAAATTAATCTGTGCTCAAGAAATAAATATGTTTAGCTAAAGCATGTTAGACGACATCTTCACCTGTGAGAGCAGAAGTGAAGATGTCATTCCTTCTATCGAGAGAAGGTTGGAAGAATGCGTTAACTAAAGCGAGAAGTACTTCTAGAGATGGAAGCAACCTTGCGTTCATTATGTCATCCCTGCTTCACCACAAAGATGTGGGAACACGACCGATCACCGAGAGGTGTACGTTAAGGGAAAGTGGAACCTTAGTTATGTCTTTAACACAATTAATGAACTTACGATGTTTATATTAATTACTCCTTCTATTTCTGTTTCATACATAAACACTTGCCACCGCATAACACGACCCTTTGAATAATCTTCACAGTCAGTCTCAAACTCAGTATCATGTATCAATATCCTGTATCTTGTATCATAATAGCTTAGGTTTACTTTTATCGCATTTTATTTTATTATCGTAACTTTACTTTACCGAACGATTTTACTTTACCGCAACTTTAATTTCTTGTATAAACAAAACTTTTATTAATTGAAAAACCCCCGATCGCATGTATCACGAACGTAACGCATTAACTAAGCAATCCCTGTGTTCGACCTCGGATCACACAGAGAAACTTGCGTTGGAATTATACTTGGTTTCAAAGTAAGGAAACTTGTGACAACACATAGCATACTACAAGCATTTCATTATTAACACATACATCTAGAAGTAGTATCGCATAAAGTGTGCATGAGCAACAACACAACATAAGATTACATTTTGCGTTACAAGTTTATGGCAACATGAGCTTGTAGCACATCATCAAGCATGCACATTACATTCATCAAATCTCAAGTCAACATTCTTGCCTATGAGGGCGGTCCTTTGATTTGCATGGGTATGAGTGGGTTGATTGCCGACTCAAACCTACGACTTTGGGGATTCATCTGATTGGAGAGCTGAGAACTCAACTACACAAGATGGAATTCACTCCTTCCCCGAAGTAGGGGTAAGCAAATAGATTGCTCCCTTAAGGGTTTATTCCGGGGCTTGAACAATGTGGCGCCACACACTTTCTCATGGCCCGAGAAGTTTTCACTCATAGTAGGACTATGATGTATTATTCATTAGAGGAATCAGTGATACTCAAAAAGTTAGATGTAACTACAGTGGCAAAACGGTAAATTGGCCCAGCAATACTTACAAGCAATCTGTGAAGGGTTATCATACTATTGATTGGTTATATCCAATAAACTCAGAAAAATATTTGTAGTGTGAAGAGTGCAGTTGTCGGTTTTTAGTGGAGTGTTCGACAGTTAACAAAATGGTGGATATCGTGATTAAATAGTTTAGTTAGTTATTCATATGCCGTTGGAGCTTTAAGCTACAGGTCCATAAGATCCCTTTGGTAGCTAAATGGATTCAAGTTGAGAATCAGTTTTTGGGTTAGTTTGAAGTGTTCAAATTAACAAGAGGGAATTTGATTATATATGATATAATTAAATTGGTTCAATTATATGTGATGTACTTGATTTAATGTATTAGATACATTAATTGGATGAATTGATATAAATATGATTTATATTAAATAAAGGAGAAAAGAACTATGGTTTAAATATTACATATGATATGATATTAAAACTATAGGCTATAAATATAATATAATAAAATTAGTTATTATATTTATTTATAATAAAAACAATTATGAGATAATTGGTTTAGTTGGTTATTTCTTTCTCCATTAACCGTGCAAGTGGAAGGTTAATTTCAATTTCTAATAACTGAAGAATAAATAGTGTTACCAATATCAATCGTGAGCATCCAAAAGCGTTACCAGGATGAGATACCCAATTCCATTGCATAGGTTTGCAGGTGTTGTAAACTACTACAGATGGTAAATCCTGACCATTCGTGTAGAGATGTGGACCGGGGGTGTCCTATACAAAGAGTTTGTATAAAACTTGAACCATGAGATGATTAGACTCTATATATAACGTCGTTGATACTAGAGACTTACAACTCACCTAAACGACCATAGGTGACACGACCACAATCCTGAATGTTTTGTGAACTCTTGCCTTTGAGGGCGGTCCTTTGATTAATATGGGTGAGAGTGGCCAGATTGTCAACCCAACGTGCCTACCTTTTTGGGGACTTGTCTGATCTGGGAGCTGGGAACTCAATCCACAAGATGGAATTCACTCTTTTCGCAAAGCAGGGATAAGTAGAGAGATTGCTCCCTTAAGGGCTGATTTCGGGGCTTGACATAGTGGCCACAGCTTCTCTTTGGAAGAGAAGACTCAGTCATAGTAGGACTATGCTTTATGTTCATTAGAGGGATCAGTGGTACTTAAGGAGACAGATGTACTACAGGGCATAACGGTTATTGGCCCAACTGTACTTACGAGCGATCTATGAAGGGTTGTCGCACTGCTGATTGGTTAAAATGGACACATAATATATCTGTAGTGAGGAGAGTTCAGTTGTCGGTCTTTAGTATAATGCCTGGCATTAATGGATGGTGGATCCAGTGACTAAGGGTTTAGTCAGTTATTCACGTACTGTTGAAGCTTCGAATCTACAAGTCCGTGAGATCCCCTTGGTAGCTTGGATTTTGTTGAGGATCAGTTCTTGATGTTGATTTGAAATGTTCAAATTGAAAGGATGTATTTTGATTATATATGATATAATCGGTATGATGTATAAAATACATCTAGTGGAGGATTGATGTAAATGAGATTTACATTAAGTACCATGGAATAGAAAAAGAACTATGGTTTACATGCTTCATGAGATGAAATATTAAAACTATAGGTTATAAATATAGTATGATAAGTTGGTTATCGTTTATATTTATAATAATATTAATTATTAGATAATTAATACTTTTTCTTTTAAATAACCAAAGTAGTGGGTGGTTATTGGATCATGGTAACCGTGAGTTTAAAAGGAAAGTGATTTTCTATTTTGAAATAGGGAAGTTTTTTTTTTACAAAAGTTTGAAAAAGTATTTGAGTTTTCTCTCTAAGGAAAAGAAACTCATGGTGTTCGTTAAGTAAATATAGATTTACTAAACGACGGCTGGGCGAGTTAAACGATCGTGCAAGTGCGAGCTAAACGATCGTTCAGTGTTTACTAAATAATCGCATAGCTTTGCTAGACGATCACTGGCTGATAACTTGTAGAAATAAAAGTTATTTATAATGTTTTATTTAGATATTGCGGCCAAAAGAAAGGAAAGTTGCGTCAATTGTATGAAAATTAGCTAAGAAATGCGAGAATTATAAATTGTCATCAATACCCGCACTGACACCATTGCGATGATAGAAAAGAATATTTCAAGTCTATTTTGCAGGAAATCAAGTCTCCACATGCGTTTAACGCTCAAGATAAAAAGAAAAAAGTATCTACTTATCATTGTGCCCATCATTCAAGAATGAATAGACGATCAACGCAATGACGGCGCATGCGACAATCGATCAAGAGCTAAGCGATCAACGCAATTTCAACCACATGCGGTAATAAAAACAACACTGCATGCGGGCAAACGATCGAAGATGGAAAGAGCAATGCAAATGCGTAGGATTCTGATGCGTGTACAGCTGACCGTTGTGCATTTCTGACGGGATTGATTGTGTAACAAAAGGAATATTCATTCCACCATTTCAGGAACTGCCATAACAATAAAGTGGGGACCACAAGTCAGAGAGTCAAAGCTTAGCCTATAAATAGCTTTGGAAATTCCACTGAAAGGGGATGCTTGAATATAGAGAAAAGTGTATATACTGATCTGGGAGAGAGACTCGTTGAGCGACTAATCAGAGTAGATCCGGGAAAAATTAAGAGACAAGGCCGAGAGGTGAGTCTCCGAGCAAAGAATCCTTCCAATCCTCGCCATCGAAGCTCTGTACACAAGTCACTTTTACCAGACGAGCAAGCCTGAGAGGGAAGCTCTTCTGTTCATCCATTCCACACACCGGCAAGCA